>NW_006921648.1:11789437-11794533 GCF_000298275.1 Orycteropus afer afer
GCAGCAAACAACTGAGCACAACCTCTAAACTTGTTGTTTTGGTTCCGTCGACCAGCCACGAGAGAATTTTCCCAAGTGGACAGTGAAAACCATCTCAGTGATAGTAGCATCCTTTGAATCAAAGTGATGACTTAGAAGGAATCTTTTTTTTTTTTTTTTTTAAAAAAAACACTTATTTGTTGTTGTTGGGACTACACCCAGCAAAACCTAACAAGTTCCAGTTTCTGCACGTGAAGTTCAGTGACACTGGTTACATTATCTGAGTTACACGACCCCCCTGAATTATTCTCACCCTCCTTTTCCGAGTTGTTCCTCCACCGTTAACCTCACCTCACTGCCTCCTACAGTTCCTATCTAGTCTTCTGAGTTACTGTGGTCAATTCCATAGAGCTGTTTCTTAAAAAAGCATAATGCTTAAGGCAGACACTTTTTTGGTAGTTAAGCTAAATTATTGCTGAATTTTAAGAAGACTATAGGGGATATTTTTGGTTTAAGGTTTAAATATTATCTCAGGACAGTAGTTTCAAGGGCTCACTGAATTTCCATGACTCAACAAAGTCTGGGGAAAAAGAAAAAAGCAACTCAGCTAGTTGATTCTGACTCATAGCTACTACCCCCCTCTTTGGTTTTCTGAGGCAGTAAATGTTTACGGAAGTAGATTGTCCCATCTTCCTTCCGAGGTGCAGCTGGTGGGTTTGAACCACCAACCTTCTAGTTAGTAGTCAAATGCCTTAGGTACCATACCACCAGAGCTCCTTACAAAGTCTGGGGTCCATGAGACTTTGAAATTCTGTTCTGCGTTTCCCCCTGTCTGATCAGGATTCCTCTATTGAATCCTTTACCAAAATGTTCAGTGATAGTTGGGCGCCATCCATTCTTCAGGTCTCATGGGAAAGGAGGCAGTAGTTCATGGAGGGAGTTGGCCACACCTTTGGAAGGAATCATTTCAAGGTAAGCTTTATGGCACATATTTCAGAAGCAGAGGCCCACATCCATTTTGGTCAGTCTTTTATAGATTGATTTTCCAAGAATTTAAAAAAATCTGAATTTATTTCATAGCATATTTCTCAGTAGAGTGGCAGGGGTTTTTCCACAACAGGGAATATGATATGCCCATCCTTTTATCTTGCTTTCGCTTGTACTGTTTCGCTTGTATTTGTTCTTTCACCAGATGCCAAAAACAGAAAGGAGCGGAAGAAGAAAAAGAAGGTGACCAACATCATCTCATTTGATGATGAGGACGACGAACAGAACCCTGGTGACGTGTTCAGAAAGATGCCCGGGACAGGGGCACGCTCAGAGGACAACTCTGACGGCTCCTCAGTCAACATCATATCGGCCTTTGAAAGCCCCTTTGGGCCAAACTCCAATGGAAGCCAGAGCAGCAACTCATGGAAAATTGACTGTGTGTCTTTGAACGGGGAGTTTGGGTACCAGAAGCTTGATGTGAAAAGCATCGATGATGAAGATGTGGATGCAAACGAGGAGGATGTGTGTGGAAACACACCGGGAAGGAAGTGCATGCGCCACGTGGAGTCACCTGAGAAGTGAGTTCTGCTTGGGCTGTCAACAAAGAGAATCACATCAACAGTTTCCTCTCCCTGCAGCATCAGGTGGAGAGAAAGTGCGAGCATTAGATCTGTTGAGGTCATCTTTGTTTTGCAGGTATCTTGGTGTAGGAGGAAGAAGTGTCAGCTTGTTACCCTGTGATCTAAGAAGAAGGGAAGAGAATATATAGGCAGTTCTCAGGTCTGACTTAGGACAGCTCCTACTTGTCCTTGAATGCTGTGTAAATTTGCCCTCACTTTGAGAGGATCAGACCAACCCCTCCTGGCAACAGATTCTCATCACAGTCACCTTCCATTACTGCACGTGCAGCTTTTAAATCACTGAAAGGCTTTGGGCCTTGTTTTGCACTAAGGTAAAGGCTCAGGAAGAACTGTGTGTGTCTGTCTGGCTTATGTCCAAATTCTTAAAAGCAAAGCAATGGATCTCATTCGTAACTCAGGGATGGCCTGTATTTGAAGGTAACTAATACAAAGGTTAAGGAGCTATGGTGGTGTAGTGGATAAGGCTTTTGACTGCTAACCAGGAGATGGGCGGTTCAAACCCACCAGCTGCTCTGTGGGAGGAAGGTGAGGCAGTCTACTTCCCTGAAGATTTGCAGCCTTGGAAATCCAGTGGGGGTGCTATGAGTCGGAACTGACTCAATGGCAGTGGGTTTGTTTTTTTGGTTTAATACGAAGGTAACGAGCCCTTGTAGCACAGTGGTTAAGCACTCGGCTGCTAACCGAAAAGTCGGATATTTGAACCCACCAGCCCCTCCATGGGAGAAAAGACCGGGCAATCCTTTCTCATAAGGATTAAAAACAAAACCGAACGAAACTCACTGCCATCAGCCGATTCGGACTCATAGTGACCCCATTGGGTTTCTGAGGTGGTAGATCTTTATGAAAGTAGATTGCCCCATCTTCCTTCCACGGAGCAGCTGGTGGGTTTGAACCGCCAGCCTTCTGGTTAGCAGTCAAATGCCTTAGGCCCTACGCTACCAGAGCTCCTTCTCGTAAGATATACAGCCTGGGAAACCCTATGGGGCAGTTTTGCTCTGTCCCCTAGGGGTGCTGTGAGTCGGAATCAACATGACAGCACACAACGACAGTTACAAAGTTATCAAGATGTGTGCCTTGAATGTCTTGCTTTTTACGTACACCTTTCATTTCTTTGCTTGGGGTTTCCTCACCTCCAGCTTGTCCCTAGCATAGGAAACTCGGGAGAGCCGCAGGGTTGTTCCAGCGACTAGCAGTGGCGGCTGACTGCTGCTCATCTGCAGGGGTGTCAGCGTGGCAGCTTGCCTGCTCTTGATGCGTTAACACTTGGGTTGCTGTGGGTGTCTACCTGCAGGAGGGGCTGGGTGCATGTGAAGACACAAAGCAGAAGAGCAGCGTTAAGGGTTGGGTCCAGGCTTCAAGACAGGCTGAATTCTTGTTCACCAGCCAGGTGGGTTCTGTTGGGTGAGTTACTTCACCTCCCCGGCCTCGGACCTGGTCTGAGACCTGGGAGAGGCATGGCACCACTTCCCAGGGTTGCTCCCGACTTTGTTGGGTGGCTGTCCAGTCAATGAACCCTGCATGGAGCCTGGCCATAGGTGCTGGCACCTGAGTAAGACTCAGCATGTGTCAGCCACTGTTGTAGTAACTGTCTTCTTGCCAGACAAGTTGGTTACTTCATTGTGTAAGCTTTGCAGTACATACCACCCTCCTAATCATGGCTGACTTCAGAGCCCCACCCATTAAAGTAAAAGATGGGTATCTTTCCCAGTGACTGAAATCCTACGGTATGACTCGGTGCGTAGTACGCCTCTAGCTCTTAAGCTTTTTATATTGCTTTAATATGAGTCTGTTTTGTTTTTCTTTCTTTTTTGAAAGGGCATCACAAAATATTATGTATGAAAATTTGAGAGAAAAAAAATCCTCGTGAGGCTTTGCCTGTTTTTGTTTTTGGTTTTCACTCTGTCTTCATGCTCGTGGACATCTGTATTGCAGCCCGACCTTGTCGTTCACACAGACACCCGTACCAGCAGCATGACCTTGTCAGTCACCTGTAACATAGCAGATGCTGCATAGCACGTCACATCCCTCAGTAGCCCTGTGAGGTCGAGGGTAACAGTCCCATTTTAGGGAATAAAGAAATGGTTCCCTAGAGGTTGAGTTTTGTCAAAGTGCGTGATGACAGAGGTGGGATTTAGGTTCGAACACGTTGAACCCCAAAGCTCGTTTGTTGTTGGGTGCCATCGCGTCCGTTCTGACTCCTAGTGACCCCGTGTGGCAGAGGAGAGCTGCCCATGCGGTTTCCTAGACCGCGATCTCTACGGAAGCAGATCTCCAGGTCTGTTCTGCTGAGGGTTGTTGGGTGAGCGTGAACTGCCACCCTTGGTTAGGAGCTGTGCCCTTAACCATTGCGTTACCAGGGCTCCCTCCAGAGCTGGTGCTGTCACGTATTTCCATATTTCTGCGTAATGATGACTGTAGATTGGTTGCTATGCAGGCACATCAGTGGGGGTTTCCCCAAGCTTGAGCCTGCAGGTTGTTGGTGGAAGTGTAAATTTGTCACAATCATTTGTCACAATTATTTCTGAAACATGTTTCCGTGTCTGCTCTGAGTCTTTTGTTGGAGACCCAACTCAGCATTGTTCTTGGCCACAGGGTCTGAATGTCTTTGAACTTTGTATCCAGATCTGGTTCAGTGGTAGAATTCTCACCTCCGTGGGAGCCCTGGCTCAGTTCTCTGCCAGTGCACGTCCAGTGCACATTATGTGCGGCCACCACCTGTGTGCCCCTGGAAGCGTGTGCGTCACTGTGATGTTGACCAGGTTTCAGTGGTGCTTCCAAACTCAGACAGACTAGAAAGAAAGGTGGGCAGTCTACCTCTGACAGTCAGTCAGTGAAAACACAGTGGCTTAGAATGGTCTGATCCACAGCTGCTCCTGGACCTGGCTCAGGACCACACAGCATTTTATCCCCCGTCTGTGGGGTCACCATGAATTGGGGGCTAGTTAACACAACACCAACAACATCTGAGTCTTGTGACCTGCCTTTGGTTCCTAGTCTGGGTCTTTTTGGAACTGCCACTAGCATCCTCTGGCTGTGTAGGTGAGTGTGGCACCAAGAGTTGATTCGCTGCGTGGGTTTTTCAGCCCCAAACACAATCGTTTCTCCTCCTACCCAGTTGGTCCTACCCCAAGGGGGAGTCTCCAGGGAGAGGCCACAGGTGACTCAGGGTAGCCACCAGCATTGTGACGTGTAAAAGCACAGGACAATGCAGTGTGACCTTTGCAGGGTCCGAGCTCTCTCATGCACTGGGCATCCATGGACTAAGAACGGCCTCACCCTGGCATAGAGGGGCATCTCGATTGTGCATTCCACAGAGCATCCTGGGGAAAGGGCAGAGGAACGATGAGATGGCCTACCGAGTAATGTTTTCCTTTTAACTCAAAGCTAGTGCTCACATGGGAGCTCTGGTAGCATAGTGGCTAAGGCACTTGAGTGCTAACCAGAAGGCTGGCGGTTCAAACCCACCAGCCACTCCTCGGAAGGAAG
>NW_006921648.1:11794978-11802605 GCF_000298275.1 Orycteropus afer afer
CCTCCCTCCCTCCAACCCATCCGTCCATCCACCCATACATCTATCCATCATCCACCCATTGATCAATCCACCCACCCACCCATCGATCCACCTACCCTCCCTCCAACCCATCCATCCTCCCATCCATCCACCCATCCACCCATGCATCTTTCCATCTACCCATCCATCCCTCCCTCTCACCCTTCCTCCTGTTTAGCAAAAAATGTGAGGAGCCTTAAAAATGTTTCTGCCACTGGACTGAGCAATTCTGTTGCTGAGGATGGACCCTGAGGACACACTCTTCACTCAAGGAAGAGGTTAATGCATCTGGAGACCATAGTCTGTACTTACAGAAGCAAGACTTGGTGACCTACCTAAGTGTGCAACCCCAGAGGATAGCTTAAATCTTAGTATTTAAGATCTTAAACACATTCAGTAGAGTGAAGACACGTTCAATAGTATAAATTAGCCTTGAATGAATAAGATGAAAAATTTTACATTTAGTTTAATGTAAAGAAAAGTATGCATAGTAAGAAAGAAAGGACACTGAGGAACAAGACCGGGTCTTCATCCAGTTGTACTTTGAATGAGGTGTGTTTTTCTTCTTTTTTGGGGGAGGTTGTTTTTAGGTTTTAGAGTAAGTTTGTTCTGCTTTTCTAAGGAAACGCTGCACCCGTTAGTATGTGTCTGAGCTGACCCTGCACCGTATTCTGCATCCGGCTCCACTGTAGGAGTCACTTTAACTGACTCATTGTCGAGCCACTGACACTTGGGGGCTCGGGTTCTGAGCTCAGCCTGTTGATGAACTTAGTCTTGTGTCTGCCTGTCTTGCTGGGAGGTGCCCTGAGGCTGCTTAAGGCTAGTAGGAAATCACACTTGCTATGAGTCAGGTCCGACTGGACTGGCACATAACAACAACAACAACAGCAACAAGGCCCAGGGAAATGGCCAGGGAGAGGATTGGCTGTTTCGGCAGCCCTTTCCTGAGAGGGCTCCTCAACTGCCTCTCAGCATCTCTCTGGTCACCAGCTGCTGGGTCAGAGCCTTGAGAGGGTGGTTCTGTGTGGATGCTAGAGCCCATTCATCTGAGAACTGGGCCTGAGTGTGGCCCTGCTGCCAGGCACACAGGGAAGTGGTCCCTTTCCTGGACCCGTCCCTCCGTATCGGGGAGGCTCAATGTGTTAACTACAGGATTGAATCCTAAATGTTAAAGAATTCTGTGCTTTTCCCTGTTCTTGCTTTGTGTCCCGAGCTAGAAAACGCTGGAACGGCAAGCACCAAGTCAAACAGGGTTAGCACTGGGCCCGCAGGCCACACTGGCCCCAAGCTCAGAATGGCTGTTCCATTTTAGAAGGTGGTTACAAACAAACACAGAAGAATATGTTGTAGATACTGTGGCCCACTCAGCCTGAAATATTTATTATCTGGTCCTTTGTGGAAAAAGCTTGCTGATCCCTGCTCTAAAATAGAAGAAAACTATCAGTAATATGCGGTGGCCAGGTAGCTGGGGACCATTGTAATTGAACTTGGAAGACTTGAGCTCAGATCCCACATGCCTTGGTTCTGTTCCTTACAGCTGGGGGCCGGCCTCCCTCCCTTCCCCTCCCCTTCCCTCCCCTCTCCTTTTCCCTCCCTTCCTCCTTTTTCCTTCATTTCTCCTACCTCTCTTTTTATCTGTTAAGTGTTAATTATGATCTGGTTTGGTCGTGTTTATCACCTGAGTTGTAAAGTAATTTTGTTAACTATAAAATACTACACAAATACATACTGGTATTAGTGTTTGGCATAGTGCCTAAGGCATTTGACTGCTAACTAGGAGGTTGGTGGTTCAAACCCACCAGTCACTCCATGGAAGGAAGACTGGGCAATCTGCTGGTATTAATTAGTGTGTTGTAGTGCCTAAGGCATTTGACTGCTGACTAGAAGGTTGGTGGTTCAAACCCACCAGCCACTCTGTGGAAGGAAGGCTGGGCAATCTGCTTCTATAAACAGTTACTGCCTTGGAAACCGGAAGAGGGTCACTATGAGTCGGAATTGACTAGATGGCAGTGAGTTTGGTTTTTTCTTTTTTAATTACCCAGAGGCAAGCCTGCAGGGAGCAAATACTCTAAAATAAGCCAGCCCTTAACAAAAAATGGACTTGTTACTGTTGCACTTTGTGGGTAAGGTGATAGTGTAACAGGTCTTATGATCCTGGTTAATATTTGAGCTGACCCCCTTTCTTGGAAGGGACCCAGAAGTGATCTGATCTGTCCTTTTACCCACAAGGGTCTGAGAGCCAGTGAGGTCAACTGACACCAGCCTGGGTCACAGGGCTCCCACCATTGCAGACCCTGGAACTCAGGTTGCTTCTGCCTGCTTGAGCACTTTGCACATGCTGTTCCCTCCCCCTCAGCCCTCTTCCTCCTCCTCTCTCCCCAGTTCATGCCCGTGCTTCCTTCCGCTCTCTGCTCACCCCTCGCTTCTTCCAGGAAGTCATCTGGGCCCTCCTGAGCAGCTGGTACTTCCTGCTTGACGCTGTCCTGCTCCCCGCATCCTGCTCTCTGCAGTTTCCACCTTTGTGCGCGATTGTTTGATTCACGTCCATGTCATCCCACAGAGTGTAAGCCCCAGAGGGCAGGATAAGGACTACTCGCTCTGTTGCACCTGGAGGTGGGCACAGTGCTTGGCACAGAGCAGGCTCAGCCAGCGCTGGAGAGAATGAACGCAGGGCGTCTGGATCCGGACTCCGCACCCCGCCACCCCGCGTGGGACCCCTTTTCTTCTCAACCTCCTCATGCTCTGCTGGTTCCCGGGAGGGAACCCGGGAGGCCCAGGGAATGTGCGTGGTGATTTCGAGCCCTCGGGGCTCCTTGCCTTGTCATACAGCCGCATTTTCTCCCCTTAGGCCTCTGGACGGGAACACCGGCCTGTCCCCGATGCACAGCTGGGCCCCACTGCAGGTGCTGCATGGTGACACCGATGTCCTCTTTCCAGTCAGCGGAGTGGGTTCCTACAGCCCAGCAGGTTGGTGTTCCCTCCTCCTCCTTTTCCTCCAGGGAGAGTGTTGGCCCCCGAGAACCCACGGGCCTGCCTGAGTTACCTCCCAGTAGGCGTGGGAGCAAGGAGGCCTGGGCCTCAAACAGGGCCTTGTTGAGTTTCAGAAACGAGGTCTAGCTTCTCTTGCTGCTGAACCTGGGTTTGTTGAGGGGCTCTCGGCCGAGTGAGTTGGGCTCAACTGACAGCCAAGTCACCAGGCGGCCCCAGGCCCGCATTTCTTCCCCAGTGATTTATTGAACTCACTCCTGTAAAAAGGGCCTGTAAATAGTGCTCATTATTTTTTGCCTCTTAGAAGAGAGAAGATCATGAACTCCTATCTATAAAGGCCCTGCCACCCTTTGCAGAAAAGTGCTTGAGTATCAGGGAGTTGCTTGGTTAAAACCTGTCTTGGCGATGGCGATAGGTAAGGGTTGCTGCACCGTTCTGCACAGTTGAGCACACTCATGTGTGGTCTGTTATTATTTTCTTTAGCTCGAGCAGGTCACGGGGGTATGGGTGAGCCCTTGGGGGGATGGGTGTGCGGTGAAGCTGGCATGGTCCCTGGCACAGAGAAGGCCTCAGTCCCCACTCACTACTACTGTTCTACCCCTGGTCAGAGAGGACACAGCCCTACCTGGACGTTTAGGGGCTGCATTGCAGAGCAGGCTCAGCTCTGGTCTCTAGGAAATGGGCTGGTGGTGGGGCTGGGTGTGTTACTGCTCCGTGACACTGTTCCTGGCTGTAAGACGAGGCCAATTGGAGTCCGTGGCTGAGTTACTTAATGTCCGACAGTCTGTCTCCTTACCTGGAAAGTGAGGTGAGAGTGATGAGGATAACACCCCCCAGTACTGAGTGAGCAACAGCCCCACAAGGAGGGGCGTTGGTTAGGATATCCCTTCCTCTGAGGGTTGTGGCGATGTTTCCACAAGTTAACCTGGGAAAAGGGCCTCCACCACTGCTGTGGGGTCCATTGCGACTCACAGTGCCCCTGAGGACAGGGTGGAACTGTCCCGTAGAGTTTCCAAGGGCTTTCTCCTGTGGAGAGGCTAGTAGGTTCAAACTGCTGACATCTTGGTTAGCAAGCAAATGCCTTAACCACTGTGCCACCAAGAACGCCTTTGGGAAAAGGGCCAGGTGTGTGCAGAGTTCCTGGGAAAGCTTACTGGAAACTGCTGTAGAGCTGGGACATCTGCAGGCCCGAGAGCTGGGTGCTGGGACTTTGGAGGGGAGAAGAAGCCTCTGACTTGGGGGGTCTGCCACTGTTCTCACCCGCAGTTCCGTGTGGGCCTCTGCTTCCCTCCCCCCCCCCCCACTCTGGTCTGTCTTTTTCCTTGTCATTCTTACCCTCTCCCCTTTTGGCCCTTCCTTGGCCTCAACCACACAACATTCCATACTGGCTGGAACTTCAGTGTGGGCCTGAGTTGAAATCCCCAGAGAGGGACAGTCTGGTTAGTCAGCACGTGCCTGCAGGACAGGCCATAGAAATCCTGTGTCTGTGACCTGCATCAGCCAGCTCCTTTCACTCAGGTGACCATCCTTGGGCCAGACACTGGGGGCAAGGAGGGGGCGTGGTTCCTTGCCACCCAGCAGTGGCCAACACTGTGGACCTGGAGGGATTTCTGAGAGGGGCAGGGGCTTGGCGAGACTACACGGTCTCAGAGGCTGCCTAGCATCACCGGAGAGGTTTGACTCTTGGTTCACGCCTCTGGCTCCTGATCCAGTCCCCTCCTCACCTTGTCTTGCTCACCACCAAAGTTGTTGCTGGGCTGTATATAGCAAGCAACAAGCAATTAGCTTCAAGTGGCTTCTTGATGTCTTAGCTGGGCTCTGGGAACCCTCAGACTCTGGGGCTGTTGGCTGGAGGCTCCTGGACATTGCTGTTTGTGGGGACAAGTGTTCTTCCTCCCCTGCTTGGACTTTTGCAGACTTGGGTCTCCAGGGAGAGTAGACCCTGGTTGGCCTCAGAATCCTCTGAGGGACATTCCTCTCGCCCTACATCTGGCTGTCAGCCTTGCAGACTTGGGCTCCATCTCATCATCATTGATGGGACCCTGAGTTCCAGCTCCCTTGGATGATACTCACCAGAGATGGTGTGTGTAAGCCATTTGGCCAGCTCTTTAACTTACTCTGGGGGCAACAGCGCTGGCTGTCAGGAGCTCAGAAAACTTGTGACAGCCCAGGGCACACTCATGGTGGGAAGGATGCTGCAGGGGAAGGCCGGCACCTTGTTCTAAGGCTGCAGGGTCGGCCCCCTGATTGCAGCGCGGAGTCACATCCAGACGCTCCTGCCTGTTGCCCCGTTTCCAAGGGAGCACGTGGCCAGGTGGTTCTGAGATGTGGCCTGCCCTGTGGAGCACTTGCCCTGGGCAGGTCCTGCCGGTATTCCTCTCCCAGACTCCTAGTCTTCCCTCCCCTCCATTTCTGACTTGGGTCTCTCCTGCTCTAGTGATGTCCACACTTTCTCTGCAGCTCTGGCTGGGAAGCCACTCTGTCTCTTCAGTGGTGACTTTGCACACAGAAGATGCCCTGGTGGTACAGGGCTTCAGTGCTTGGTCACTAGCTGGAAGCCACCAGCAACTCTGCAGGAGAAAAGAGCTGGCAGTCTGCTTCCTGGGGATGACAGCTTTGGGAACCCTAATGGGCGGTTCTGCTCTGTCCTGCAGGGCCGCTCTCAGTAGGCATCTGCTGAATGGCAGTGGGTTTTGGTGTTCCATGCGGGCCTGAGGAGACCTCCCAGTCCTCGCTGACAGTGTTGGCACCTTCACAGTCACTGCCGTTGGGGCGAGAAAGAGGAAGGGGGAGACGGTTGGGGATAGAAAGGGAAGTACTGCAGCTGGCCGGGAGCGAGGACACGGCAGAGCAGGGGACCCTGGACACGGAACTGCCCAGAGGCCTGGGAGATGGAGCCCTGTCATTTAGGGGGCTCTGCTCTGGGGCCCCTCTTCTGGCCTTGGGAGGGACTCAGCCAAACAGGTGGAGGCCTTGATGCGGTCAGCAGTGCCCAGGGTGTGAACGTTGTCTACAGCAGAGTGAGACAGTTGAACAGCATCTCCTAGAAACCGCAAGGGGTGGAGGGCAGTGTCCAAAGATTCTCCACGTAGGAATGGTCAGTGGCAGGGAAATACTGGCCGCCTCTCATCTGATTCGTTTCTCCTGATGATGTGTCCAGAGTAAAGCGAATTGAAGCCTCCGTGGAAAAGGACGTGGTGTTTGGGTGAAGTAGAAGGCAGTGGGAACAAGGGAACGCCCAGAGAAGGGCTGAGGGCAGCAGTAGGCGCCCAGGGGAGGGCTGAGGGCAGCAGTGGGAGTGAACATCCCGATTGGGAAGGTGCCGTAGGACTGGGTGCGTTTCGTTCGGCTGTGTGTGAGGTGGCCACGAGTTGGAGAGGTTCCACGGCAACCACCAGCACCACCACCATCATCTGAGATAAGCAGATACCATTGCTCACCTCTTCCTTGAGGCTCCTGTGTTTAGCGTTGGGTTTTAGCAAATGCAAAGCCTGTCTAGTTCTGAGGGTGCTCTGAGGTTCATCAGAAACCTCAGACCCCAGAGCCCTTTCTTCCCCCATCAGGTCTGAAGTTACTCATTTCTGACTGCCTGGCCCCTGGATTTGTGGAGTTCTCCAGCTTGTGTAGGGGTTTGTGGCCCTGTTGTCATCTTGGATGGTGGATTTTAGATCTTGGCTCTCAGGGTGCTTTTGTACATCGGCATTGTGGCAGGCTGGCCGGCACCGTGCTGTGTGTGGTTCGTGACGCACATGTGTGGCATGGGTCCCATCTGGAACCCATGCTGTTCTTTATTCAGTCATTGGGCGTTTCTGCTCTGTGCCTGGCGTTGTGCTGGGTCCTGGATTCCGGAAGTAAATCCCATCAGGAGTCTTGCGCACAAGGCGGAAGCGTCATTTTAATTGCGGTGAAGGAGGAAGGGGTGGCTGGTCTCAGTGCTCCGAATGCTTCCACGGCCCTGTTCCAGTGCGTTGTCATCTCCTGCCTGGACTGTTGGGTGGTGGCCCCTCTAGAGCTCCCCTCTGATATCCTTGCTCCCCACTCTGCCTTCCCAACCCTGGCCTATGTCCGTTTCACAGCCAGGACGATCTTTTAGGAAATAAATCAGACGGCATGCCTCCCCTGCTCTATATGCTTCTGGTGCACTTAGGAGAAAGTCCAGCGTCTTCAGTGTGGACACCAGGCCCCAGCTGGCCCTCCAGCCTCCCTTTTCCCGTTTCTCATTTGTTCAGTGCCTCAGCCACACTTCCTTAAGTTGAGCTTCTCACCTGCTTCCTGTCTCCATGCCCTAGTGTGAGCACTCAGCTCTTGGCTCAGGGGCTGGTGTCTGGTCCTCAGGCTGGTCAGGTCTTGTGTGCTTGTCGTCCTAATGACGTGTATGTCTCTGTGTGCCTGTCTCAGCCTGTCATTGTGTGCTTGTCTGGTTATCTGACTAATGGCTGTTCCCACAACCAGAGTCTAAGGGCCATTTGGGCAGGGGCCATGTCCACCTTACTTCCAATGTGTCCTTGACCCAGCCATTGCCAGGCCTTGAGCTCAGTGACATTGTAGGGTGAATGAGGGGATGGGTGGGGGAGGTGAAGTGGGTAGCAGTGGGAGTGATGGGATGGGTGGGTAGGAGGTG
>NW_006921648.1:11803230-11803870 GCF_000298275.1 Orycteropus afer afer
GGAGTGACGGGATGGGTGGGTAGGAGGTGAAGTGGGTAGCTGTAGGAGTGACGGGATGGGTGGGTAGGAGGTGAAGTGGGTAGCTGTGGTAGTGATGGGATGGGGGTGAGGTGAAGTGGGTGGCGCTGGGAGTGATGGGATGGGTGGGTAGGAGGTGAAGTGGGTAGCAGTGGGCGTGATGGGATGGGTATAGGAGGTGAAGTGGGTAGCTGTGGGCGTGACAGGATGGGTATAGGAAGTGAAGTGGGTAGCGGTGGGTGTGACAGAATGGGTATAGGAGGTGAAGTGGGTAGCAGTGGGAGTGATGGGATGGGTGGGGAGGAGGTGAAGTGGGTAGCTGTGGGAGTGACAGGATGGGTATAGGAGGTAAAGTGGGTAGCGCTAGGAGTGACGGGGTGGGTGAGTAGGAGGTGAAGTGGGTAGCGGTGGGAGTGACAGGATGGGTGTGTAGGAGGTGAAGTGGGTAGCAGTGGGTGTGACGGGATGGGTGTGTAGGAGGTGAAGTGGGTAGCAGTGGGCGTGACGGGATGGGTGGGTAGGAGGTGAAGTGGGTAGCTGTGGGCGTGACAGGATGGGTATAGGAGGTGAAGTGGGTAGTGCTGGGAGTGGCGGGATGGGTATAGGAGGTGAAGTGGGTAGC
>NW_006921648.1:11804863-11832935 GCF_000298275.1 Orycteropus afer afer
GGCCAGACCAGAGTTCAAATCCTGCCCCTCGTCAGCTGGGTGATTGTAGACAGGTTACTTCCCTTCCCTGGGTCTGGTTCCTCCTCACTAAAATGACGTTAAGAACAGTGCCGCCCCTCGTCGAGGGTCCTTGGTGAGGGTGACGACGCGGGCTATGCCCTGGCACTGTCCTCGGTGCTGCACTGCCGTGAACTATGGGCCGGTCACGGGAGCATGTTTACGGAGGGGCGGGTGGCAGAGAAGGGCGGGCGGACCTGGTGCAGCGCCTTGAGTGCCCAACAGTGATGGCGACCCTTACTCCAGGCGTTTGGGTTCCTGTTGTCTGGTGTGGAGTCTCCGTGTTTGTTTCAGGAAGTGGAATCTGGCAGCCCTGTGTGAAGGAGATTGGAGAGAGTGAGTCAGAATGGAGGACCTTCTGGCTTCTTACAGGGTGTTGAGTCTTTGAGGTCTGATGGCAGCAG
The DNA here is from genome assembly GCF_000298275.1 of Orycteropus afer afer. Taxonomy (NCBI): domain Eukaryota; kingdom Metazoa; phylum Chordata; class Mammalia; order Tubulidentata; family Orycteropodidae; genus Orycteropus; species Orycteropus afer. The sequence continues at coordinate 11,805,325 of NW_006921648.1, forward strand.
AAACGGCCCATAGGCACAGTGTGTGAGGAGCACTGGGGTCTGACAGGACCTGGGACCACCTGTGATGGAAGAACAGGTGTCCCTCTTCTGAGGTGGTGACACAGAGGAGCAGTTTTGCAGGTCTTGGGCAATTGTAGGCCCAGTAGGGTATCCTCGTAGGGCTTTGTGGCCGGCAGTTAGGAAGGTGGTGCAAGGATTTAAGAGTGAGGTTGTAGCCACAGGTGAGGGCTTGGGGGGTGTCATCTCCACAGCCAAGAAGGAGAGAGATGAGAGCTGGGACCAAGACCTTCCTGGAGCGGTCACAGAGGAGAGGGAATCCAGAGACATAGTCCAGGAACACCTCATTTAGAGATCAGAGAGCAAGATGGTGGGGGCGGAGCGCCAAGGATAGAGGGCTGAGAGGGAGGCTCCGGGCAGGAGGCTGTGTTCACAGGAAGGCAGGCAGGGGAGCGAGGGAAGGGTTCGCTGGGGTCCTAGAGAGCAGTTCCAGTTGCCTGGGAGGCTGAGGGCCTGGGTCGGTTACAGAGCAAGGTTGTGCTAACTGCCACTCCCTGAGTGATCCCACTGAGCACTGCATATATTGAAATGCGAACTTAATTACACGGTAAGCACTGTTAAGATGCTGTGTGGTAGGCGAGGGAACCAAGGCACAGAGAGGCTAGCAACTTGCTGAATTAAAGTGGAAGAGTGAGGACTTGAACCGGCAGATGAGCCCGCATGCTTGGATTAACCACAGTACCAGGTAGCAGTGGAGGAAGGCGGAGAAGCTGACACTAGTAATTTCAGTGGAACTTCTTGAATGAATCAGGAGTGAGTGCAGCAGCTTGGTGGGGATAACTGGGTAGAAGAAAAGGTTAAAATGTTTTATTTTTCCCTTAGGACTGGGGAACATTGAGCATGAACAAAACCCAGTGAGGGAAGAGATCGAGGGGCGGTGAGGCTGGCTCCTTCCGTCTCGCATCCCTGCCCTGACCAGGGCTGGTTCTGTGGTGGGCATTGACAGACTGAGAAGTTTCTCAGAATAGCTGGTGTTCTCTGGGGTGTGACTGGCCTTCCGTCAGGTCTCTGCCCACCTGCGGCTTGTGGATTTGCGCTGTTTCCTGAAAGGAGTGCTGAGCAGCAGCTAGTACTTCTGTGAACATCCATAATGCTTCTCGCCTCTTGGTTCCAGTTAATCCCTTCTCATGAGTAACTTTCCCAGAAGTTACTTGATTCAGGGCTAGTGGCTTTTCGGGAGCTCTGATGACTGCTAACCAGAAGGCTGGCGGTTCAAACCCAGCAGCCACTCCTCAGAAGGAGGATGGGGCAATCTACTTCCGAAGAGATACCACCTCGGAAACCCAAGGAGGGGTCACTATGGGTCGGATCCAACTCCAGGGCAGTGAGTTTGGTGTTTTTGGTTTTAGTGGCTTTTCAGAAAGCTCCTGCTCCAGGCTTCTGACGCTGTCGGCCATTAGGCTGTGCTGCCCTCTAGTGTCCTCTTCGAGCCATGACAGGCAGGAACAGTTCAGTCGGACAGAGCTGGTTTCTTCCCCGATCCTGATTCTGAGGTTGACTCTGAACATCGACTTGGGGCATGATTCGAGGTTCTTGGTGGCTCCAGGTCAAATAGGTCATACTCAAGCGGGAGTGTGGTGCCTTCTGTAAGTGTTTCCAAATTTGAGATGATGGCTGAAAACCAAAAATGGGCAGTGGATTAAAATCCAGGGTGTGTGGGAGGGAACAGTGAACTCGACTGATGTGGCAGCTGTGCTAGTGTCTGCAGTGTGGCCTTGCTTCATGGACAGAAGGGGATGAAAACACCTGCCTTTGTCTCTGTGCCGCAGATGCACCTGTCGGAAGCCTGGAGAACGGGACCGGCCCGGAGGAGCACGGCCTTGCTGAGCCTGGACGTCGGTACAGGTCACTGTTCAGACCCTAGTTGCCTGTGGGCCCAAGACACCCTGTTCACTGCTCTGCTCGTCATTCCTCTGTAAAGCTAGGGGTCAAGGCCCCCTGTGTGTTCAGATCACAGCTGCATTATACCATGGAGTGTGATGTGGCCAGGGATTTTAGACACAGTACATGTCACACTGCTTTTGCATGCCGTTTACATATTTGGGCCATGTCTAGTACCTCCTCTCTCACTGTTGGCTTAATGTTTTAGCCCTTAGGATTCATTTATTATGAGACAAAGACCCGCCAAATGCCAGTAGCACCCCGTCCCCTGGTTGTGACAAACAAACGTTTGCAGACATTGCTCCTTGTCCCCTGAGGGGTGAAATTGCTTCTCCCTGGGAACCATTGTGATAAGTGTGAAAAGTAGAGTTGGCTGGGTCCTAGCCCTGCCTGCTGAAGGGGTGTGAGAGAGAGAGGCCTTGGTGTGAAAGGGAGACTTGACTTTGAGCGTACTGAAAGGCCACGTGACCATGTGATCCAGTGTTCAGTGTCAATGTCCTTGTGCTCTGAAGTCCCTGTTACACACTTTGGAAAACTGCACTGAGACAGAACTGCATTTAATGAGGGCGTCTGACATGTTGACTGGTGTTTTGACCTTGGGCAACTTCCTCCGTCACCCTAGACCAGGGTTGGCATGTGTTGTCTGTGGAGGGCCCGACAGTGAATATACGTAGGGTTTGTGGGCTGTGTGATCTCGGCTACAACACTGAGCTCTGCTGTTGTGGCACAGGAGCAGCCCTAGACAACCCCTAAGCATATGTATGTGACTTTGTTCCAATAAAACTTTATTTATAAAAGCACGTGGTGGGCTGGGTTTGGCCCGTGGGCTGTAGTTGGTCACCACCCCTGCTCTAGGTCTCTTTTGTAAAATGAGGCAATAACTCTGTCAGCCTTATGAGGATTACAGGAGAGGATTGTGGGGTTTAACCCAGCGTCTGCCACTGTGCAGGTCGGGAAATAGCAGCTTTGTATCTGTTTCACCCATAGAAAAGGAAGCTTAAGGCATCATACTCTACAGCTCACGGATGTGGGCTCCGGACCACCTGCCTCCAAATGCCAGCTCTCCTGTTTCCCTACTGTGTGCCCAGAGCGAGTTATGAGACCTCTTTGTGCTTCTGTTTCTTCAGCCATCAGCTCTTACTAGGGTAGCAATAGGGCTTCTCAGATGATGAAGTGCCTTACTGTGTGCGTGTAGCATTTATAAACCGTGTTGCTCTTACTCCCTCCCCTCTGAAGTGCTTGGAGCCCTGCCCACCGTGTAGGGAGCACTGTGCACAGCAGGTCTCCTCTCTTGTCTCCCCTACAGAAGGATCTCACAGTCATGAGCTGTTGGATGGCAGAGCAAAGACACCCACCAAAGTCTCCCCGCTCCCACTACAGTCTTTGTTGCTTTTAGTCTTTTTTTTCTCCCTTCTTCCTTCTCATGGGTTAATTTGGCGTCCCGTGGTTTAATAACATGTCTGCACTTTAGCTCTAGGTTGGGAGTTACTGACCACCTCAAACCATGCCCAATTTTGTACTCTTGGGCTCCCCAAATGACACCACCTGCAGGAGGCTCGTAGCAACTAGTGCAGCGTCAGGAAGGACTGGTGTCACCAGACCCATCCCACTCTCCGAGTCCTTTCCCTCTATTTCAGAAAACTGGCAAAATTTGCTGCAGCCAGTGTGAAAATAACGTCTTTAATCCCTGACTGTATAACATTGCCAGTGTTTGGTGCTTTTCCTCCTAGGGGTGCGTGTGTGTGCGTGTGTGTGTGTGTGAGTGAGTGTGCGTGCACACACACACACGTATGTGTGTTGTTTTCCCAAAAGATACTCAAGGCTATGTTTTCATGTTGCACACTCTTTATTAAACATAGCTTAAAATGGCTGCCCTCTGTTCCTTCCAGGGCTGTCCCTGACTACACTTCTTCATTCCTAGTTCTTTGAACAGTGAGGATGTTCAATTTTAAATGACTGAGTGTAACTTCCTTCTGCCTTCTTTTTTCCAGTGTGGAAGCCAGTCCCCCAGGCCAGGGAAGTCCTCTGAGTAGCCTGTTGCCGGCTGCCTCGGTGCCAGAGTCGATGACGATTAGTAAGTACTTCCTGAGCCCCCTCCACCATCACCGGGATGGCTTCTGGTTCTGCGTGTCACTGTACTGCCTGTCTGCTTGCCCCGTGTGCCTGTGGAATGTGGAACAAAGTCAGGGGTACGTGTACGTGGCTGTGGACTTAAAGTGGTGTATATTTAACATAAAATTTGATGTGTGGTTGTGTTCACGTGTGATGCTTGGGTATGTGCATGACACACGTCAGGGATGGAGCTGCCTTTAGCTGGAAGGGAAGCATCTGGTTGCTCAGGGTTGGGAGTTCGCCTCCTCCAAGGCAGTCGGGTGTGGAGGAACCGTTCGAGTTCATTTGCATTCTGACCCGGGAGGATTGTTTTCTTGGGAGTGAAGAAGAGAGTGTCTGTCAAAGACAGTGAAGGCTGCTAATGGTCGTGTTCAAAGTGTTGTCAGGAGTTCCTGCCGTCCAGTAAGAGTGTTAGAGACACAGCTGTTAAGTTTGGGTTTGGGGCTTTTGTATAACAACATGCTGACTGGGGCTTCCCACGAGAGAATTTCATCTCTGTGCAGAGGCAGCACAAGGGATGGGGCAGAGGAGAAACTTCCTCCCTTTCCACGGGTGGGAGTTCAATGGGGTCTGAACGTGGATGGGAAAAATGAAACCTTTCCCACTAACCTCTAACTGATAATTAGCATTTCCTCAATTACGAAAGTAGCAGCAAATTACAGTGTTAGCAGAATGGGTGACTGTCACCATTAGAAGCCACAAGCATCTGCAGCAACTGTGACAGGAGGGTCATTTCTGTTAAGAAAACAAAACGTTAGCTCTTGAATGTGATAGTAGCTGTTTGTTGGCTCTTTTTGGCTTTCAAGAGCAGAAGTTTGTTTTCTCACGGTTCCTGAGCCTGAAGTCCAGGTTGAGGGCGTGGCTCAGAGAAAGCGGCTCCTTTGTCTTTCTCATCTCCTAGTCGCTGCCAGCAGTCCTGGTGGTCCAGATGTGTAGATGCATCTCTGCGAGTGTGTGTCTTCCTACGGTGTCTGTCCTGTCTATGTGTCTGTGTGTGTGTCTTTCTGTGTCTGTCTGTGTGCGTGTGGGTCCTTTTGACTCTTTATAACTCAGGATGATTAGGGTTGGGGCCCATCCTTCTTAGATACGGCCTAATCAACATGACAGAGAAACCCCTGTTTCCAAAAATACCTCATCCACAGGACAGGAGCCAAAACTGAGTACATACTTTGGGGGCACAGAGGCAACCATAACGGGATCAGTGATCACCACGAGGTTCCTTGTGCCACTTGGTGATTTCTTTGTCTTTCATCCCTGTGCCTAAGCCCTCAGGGGTCTACTCTCTGTCACGGTAGCTAAACGTGTGTTTTGTCAAGGTCTGTATAAACAAAAGCACACAGTGTGTACGTGTTTTCTCTCGAACACCTTTGACTCCACATCACTGTTCTGAGACTCATCCGTGTTGTTGCAGGGCCACTAGTCTGTTCCTTTCCTTTGCAGACTAGGGTTCTATCATGGGGGTTTAAAAGCATTTGTTCCTTCTTTTGTTGAGACACATGTGGCCTGTTTCCAGTTTGAGGGTATTACAGATAAAGGTGCTATAAACATTTGTTTAAACAAACCTTTGTGTAGACATATTCTTTCTCGGGTAAATACCTAGGAATAGAGGGGCTGGATCATACAGTAGGTGTGTGTTTAACTATTCAAGAAACTGCCAAGCTGCTTTCCAAAGTGGTCATAGCAGACGTCTGGTTACACATCCCTGCCAGCAATGAACGAGAGTTCCAGGCGCTCCATGTACCCGTCAGCACTTTGCAGGTGGCTGGTCTCTGTAACTGTAGATGTTTTAATGGGTGCATGGTGTATAGTATCTCATTGTAGTTTTAATTTGCATTTTAGGAAGAATTCTTTTAATTTTGGACTTCATAAAAATAACGAGAAGGACAAATCGAGAATGGTATGATCCGTACAGTTGCATGGAGGCTGTGTGACTAAGAATAGTTACGTACATTAAATAGCACAGAAAGTAACTCAATCTGATACTTCCTTCCAGTCCTTTCTCTCTGGACATACTGCTGCACCTGAAGCTTGATGAGGCCAAAGAGAAATCTGGTCACAAATACCATGTCACTTTTATTTTGAGTATTTTTGATAATTGTATTTCAATATAATTGGTGGTTTTTGTAATCTTACATATTTTATTTAAAAACAAACAAACAAAAAAACAAAAATAAAAAAAACTACCAAAGTCACTGCCATCAAGTCGATTCTTTCTGGCTCGTACTGACACCCATTGGGTTTCTGAAGCAGTAAATCTTTACGAAAGTAGGTTGTCCAGTCTTCCTTCTGCGGAGTGGCTTTCGGGTTTGAACCACCAGCCTTCTGGTTAGCAGTCAGATGCCTTAGGCACTATGCCACCAGAGCACCTTTACTTTATGATTTAGAAAGATTTTCTGAGTTGGGTACTGTGGGCTCCACCAGACTACTGGATGGGTCCCCAAACCCACTGCGTCGAGTTAATTCTGACTCACAGCAGTGCCCCTAGAGGACAGAGCAGAACTGCCCCATAGTGTTTACGTGGTTCTCAGTCTTTACGGAGGCAGACTGCCACATCTTTCTCTCGTGGAGCAGCTGGTGGGTTCAAACTACTGACCTTTTGGTTAGCAGCTGAATGCCTTAACCACTGCACCACCAGAGCTCCTTAATGGGTCCATAATCCACAAGAAGTGAAGACGCCCGGTGTCAGGGCCCCTTTCTGATGGTACACACTGACCCCAGTCGTGTCTCTGACCAGACTTAGTCCCAGTGCATCCCCCAGCTACAGAGGATCGAAGTGCCCAGATTGGGAAGAAAAAAAAAAAAAGTGGGGTCATCACTGTTGAGGAAGGCAGCGTGGAGTCTGGGAGGCACCTGCATTCTCTGGGTCAAGGGCGATAAAGGAAGTGAATAGACACCGTGAGGTTGGTGTGGTGAGAAGGGCCGGTGCCACTATGTTTGGTGAAGATGTTGTGGTTTAGTGTGGCCTTGAATTCAGATGAGCTCACCCAGCGTGAAGGCCAGGGGGCAAGACAGCAGGCAGGCTGCCGTTTTCCAGTGTCCCTCGTTTGTTTTCCACTGCACTCTGGTCTACCCCGTGGGGTGTGTGCATTTAATGGTGCACTTCAGAGAACTGGAGTACGTTTACCTAAAATGGAGAAACCGCACGCCGCTCCTGTGACGGAGCCGCTCCTGGACTGAATCGCAGGCCCCGGGAAGATAAGGACAAAGTCAGGGAGGCTGCTTATTTCTGCTGCCTGTGCAGGCTCTGACTCAAGGCCCGCGTCCCTGGTGAAAAGGGGGACGGCAACAATGAGAAAGTAGCCTAGTACTGAATTCAGACATTGTTCCCCTGGATGGACCAGAAGGATGGGAGAAAGGACTGACCCGCCTGTTGTCTGTGGTCACTGTTGTCTGATGCCTTGTCTGTCTGGCATCTGTATTCTCTTCTTTGGGTTACACCATTGCGGAGGTAGATAAGACTTAGTCTGGCTTTTTACCTGCACTGACTCCAAAAACACCTCCAAAATTCAGCCAGGTGTTGGCGAGCCGATTCCAACTCAAGGCGCCCCTGGTGTTTGAGAGCAGAACTGTGCTCCATGGGGTTTTCGATGGCTGTGACCTTTCTGAGGTAGGTCACCAGAGCTGGTTTTGAGGTGCCTTGGGGTGGGTTTGGATCGCCAGACTTTTCGGTTAGTAGCCAGGCTCTTGCCTGGTAGTCCCACCTGGGGACTTCTGGCTGCCCTAAAGCACCCCGGTGTTGCCTTCTTTACGTTTTTTAAGGACAGTGGTCCCTGAGGTCACAGATGTGAATGCTGGGCTCTGCAGATGCCTCGTTCTAAATGCCACATGGGGTGACAACGGTGTCTGTGTGCACCAGGGGGTGTCACTGTCCCACCACAGGGCAGGGCCTGCTCCCTGGGGCAGAGTCCCAGCTCCTCAGGTCTACGTCACTTGCCTTGTCAGCCACTCTGTAGGTGGAGGGAGATCAGGGGTGGTCTCCCTCAGCTGTTTTCGGTCCTGGAGGAAGTTGCTGGCCTGCTTACACAGTCAGGTTGAGGACAGGCTTCTGAGCACGTTCCAGAGATGCTGACGGCAGTGGTGGAGGCTGCTCTTGTTTTTTCTCTTTTCTTGTTTTTTCCATTTTCTGGAAACGTATATCCAGGTTTAGTATTTGGTACCTTTGGGAAGTAGGGTTGTATCCAGAGTTTACAACTGGAATCTCTGAGGAAAAAAGTCACTCAGTCCATATTTTGACTCTCAGTACTTAGTAGTGGGGGGCTGTGTGTGTGTGTGTGTGTGTAGGGTCTGTTTGCTGAAGTAGCTGTAAATTTTGGGGAACTTTCAGGGGACAGCGTTGTGGTCCACCCTGTACGTGTTCCAGCACAGGTAAGAGGTAAGTAGCCTTAGAGTCATTGCATGGAGTGTCGTTTGACTCACGTTCCCTCCCCTACTCCCCCCTCCTGCGTCACCTGTAGGAGCAATAATAAGACATACCAGTCTGTCTGGGGTGCCCCGAGAGTGAACCACCTTCAGACTAAGACTTGCACGCTGGGATGCAAAGCCCATAGGCTTCACTCGTGAGGACGCACTTGACTCTTACAAACTCCAAGGAGCCTGGCAGAGAGAGAGCGTCCACTCTGTGCTTACAGACCCGTGGACAGAAGATGTTCTTGCATCCACCGAGTCGTGCCTGCAGTCAAGCGGGCTTCTGCTGTGGTGTAACCACACCTTGACCCTTGGTGCTGGGTCACGTCAACAGGCCCTCTGCCCAGCACCTTTAGCTCTGGGACTGCAGAGGATTCGGGCCCAAGAACCTTGGGGGGTTTATACTGGTTGTTATTTACTATCTGAGAGAGGATGGTGTGACTGTTTGCCACATGTTAGCGTTCTCTCTCAATAAGGCGCTCTGCTTATGAAAACACAAAAGCCCATTATGAAAATGTAGGATCATTTAATGAAGCAGTAAAGGCGGTTTTGAGCAAAATAAAACAGCTGTCCCTCTGGCCCAGAGAGACTTGCCACTTTGCAGGTAAGTTTGCCATTGATTCTGAGCGGACGGAGCTGTGCCTGGTTGAAATTGTAGTGTCCCTGCGGCTTTCAGAAAGAGGAGTGGAATCGTGCCAGGTCCAAGGGCACACTGGGTGGTTTGGAACCGTCCAGCACCTCTGTTTCCTTATCTGTAACACTAGGATGGGACGAATGCCCGTGTCATGGGGTTGTTGTGAAGATCGCCCAGGGGGTGTTGGAACAGTGCATGGCTCCTCGATACCAGTGATGGTAGCTGTAAATTTTGGGGAATTTTTAGGGGACAGCGCTGTGGTCCACCCTGTGTGTGTTCCAGCACAGGTGAGAGGTAAGTAGCCTTAGAGTCATTGCATGGAGTGTCGTTTGACTCACGTTCCCTCCCCTACCCCACCTCCTACGTCACCTGCAGGAGCAATAATGAGACCAGAAAACCACACTCACTGCTGTCGAGTTGTTTCTGACTCCTAGCAACCCCCATTGGGGTAGCTGTCACTGAAGGGCTTGTTAGGTGTTCTGTCTTCGTACAGTGTATCATTGTATCATAGTCATCCTCGTAGTCATCATCTCCCTGGTCATTGTAGCGAATGGCTGAGGAATTTTCCATCACTTGCTTTATTACAATTTATCAGGTTATGGATGGGTGGCCAGGCTTTTTGCAGACTTTCTTCACTCATCAAATGAGGAGAAACAAGACGTGCTCCTTGTAGAGCATGAGGCTTGTAGTGAAACACCAGCTGCCGTGAGTGAGCTCGGACTCTCTCGTAGCCCAGTGTATGTCCGAACTGTGCTCCAGAGGGTTTCCAGGGGCTGGTTTCTTGGAAGTTGGTCTCCAGGCCTGCCTTCTGAGTTGCCTCTGGGTGGACCTGCTCTTGTCTGTTGATTCGCAGCCAAGAGTGTTAACCCTTGTACCACCGGGGCGCCGGGCCTGGAGTAAGTCCTTCCAGTAGTATCAGGGACTGCTACTGGGAAAGAGCCCTAGTGGCGTGGTGGTTAAGTGCTCAGCTGCTAGGTGGAAGCTTGGCAGTTTACTCACCAACTGCTCCGTGGGAGAAAGACGTGGCAACCTGTTTCCATCACAGCCTTGGGAGCCCTTTGGGGCAGTTCTACCCTGTCCCATCGGGTTGCTGTGAGTCAGAACCAACTCGACAACAAGTTTGGGTTTTGATTTTGGTATTATTGTTAATTTCTGCTCCTGTGTTTTTTTGTGGTAAATTTCCAGGTGTGGAATCAGTGGGCTGGAGGTCATGGTCATGTTTATAGGCTTGCTATGCACAGCTGTTTTGTGTCCTGAGTTAGCGTACTGCCAGGGTGTGAGGACTGCCAGTTGGTTTAAGTTCACCAGCCTTAGTGGCTAACATTTTAATGCCCTTCTGCTGCTTTGCCGACTGGAAACTGGCCTTTGTGGTTGGGTGGCTGTGCGTTTCCTGGAGAAGCAGCCCGTCTGTGGGCTTTTGGTTAACATTTGTTCATCCCACTCTCCCCTCATGCAGGTCATTTGTTTATATCTTTTAGTTTAGGCCTGTTATCCCTGTGCTCTGCCTGATTTGGAAGGAGAATGAAAACAGGAAGGGTGGGATTAAGCCCTCCGTGCTCTCGTGCTCATGGAGTTGTATGATCTGGGGAGGGGCTGAAAGAGCTGACGGTCCCGCTTCTCCACGTGGGAAGCTTTTTGCTTCGACGATGAGCAGGGTTACGAAAACTGAGAGGACCGACTTACACACCTGCTGCTCTTAGCACGTTGCTGTCTCTCCACCTGGTAATTCACCCCTTCCACTAACCCCAAAGACACTCCAGGGAAAAACCAAGCTGTTTCCTGCCAATGCTGCCCCCTGGTGGATGGTCCAGGAACTAGCCTGTACCCTTTCTCCATCATCTCTTTCCCCTGGTGAACACATGATGTTTACTTGCAACTTTTGTTGTGTTTTCCATTATAGGTGATTCAGGGAATTTCACCTTGGATTATTATTTTCCTATTTACTTAAAATAATATACAATGATTATTGTAAACATTCTTTCCCATCCCACCCCCCACTTTGTTGTTTCTCTTATATGAGAACAGTTTTGGTGGGAAGATAGGAGAGATGTTTGTCTGTGCAGTGTAGGGAGTTGCATGGTGTGGCTTTTCTAGCCATAGTCTTTGTAACTCCCACCAGATTCCTGGCTGGGACCATGCAAATATGTGTCAACTTGGCTGGGCAGCTGGTAGTAGTTGTTTTCTATAATGAGATTAGCGGTTAACTCCGTGGTGGAATTTGCCATGAGCAACTAAGTAGTTGCTTTTAAACTCCTGATTGTTAAAGTCATCCACCTGGGGTGTTTCTGTTGGAGCAGCAGGAAGTAATCTTCTGGGAGAGTTCACTCTCAGGTGTGTAGAAATCTGATGTTAGGATTGGTTAGTTTTGCCACTCTGCCAGGCTTAAAATGAGCCCTCCTAGAGGTAGAGGGGGATTCTCACTGCCAGCTGAGAGAGAGGCCCGGCTGAGAGATGGCAGCAGCAGAACCAAGAAGCATGAGACAGAGGAGCAGGCATACCTGGTCCTGAGAGGCCAAGAGCCACAGAGGTGTGTCTAAGGGCACAGCAGAGCAGAGACTATCCTGATTGAAGCATTGTATCCTGAGTGTGTTCCTGAACTTGAATTGTAGCCTGTTGCTTCCATAATAAACCCCACAATCTGTGAGTTCTTTGTAGCTACTGCAGCGAATTATCAAACCCAGCAAAGAGGTGGTAGGTGCCGTGGGAGGAACAGTTGGTGTCAAGGTTCGTTAGAGGGCTGGAGGGTGGCAGCACATCTGGCCTCATAAGAATAAGCCTTGGGCTGCTGATGGTGATTCTGGCTTCCTCTTGTGGAGATCAGGAGATGCCAACTCCTTGCCCCGTTAACAGCCTGATATACTGGAATGGAAGTCAAACAAAGTCAAATATTTCTGAAGTGAAACTAAACATAGTAAGACATCCACGTTGTTAATCTCTCTTGCCTTTAGAGACACCTAGCAGTCCTCAGACCATCTTGGAATCAGAATAGAATTGGTCTCCACTTCGTCATCATTTGTTGGTTACACAGAAAATAAAATACAATTTCTTTTTCTGTTTCACAGGTCTGTTTGTTTACTATATTGGCACCTTTAGAAAGTGAGTCTGTGCCAACAGTGCATCCACAGAGTTCTGGACTCAGTAGTCTCACGTGACCCAGCCTGGGTGCACTTGGGAGTCAGGGGTGAGGAGGAAGCGCTGAGATGGGGGCTTGCGTGGCCAAGGGGGGATGTCCAGCTGCTGGTGTCCTCCTCTGAGCTGGACCGGCTGCTTGGGGGCACAGGTTCTGCCTTTGCTGTTTGATGCTGGCTTGTAGATTCTGTTTTTACTTGTCCTTAGACTTAGACGATGCTCCCATTTAGGTGGGAACGGTGGGTTCAGAGAGCGGAAGGAAAGTGCCCCTGGCTGTGCAATGAGTGGAGCCCTTGAGTGTGGTGCATGTGGTCGCTGTGCTTGGCTGTTAACCAGAAGGTTGGTGGTTTGAGTCTGCCCAGAGGTGCTTCAGAAGAAAGGCCTGGCACTCTTGCCAAAAAACCAACCACTGGAAACCCTGTGGAGCTCAGTTCTACTCTGACACCCATGGTGTTGCCATGATCTAGAATCAATTCCATGGCAACTGGTTTGGTTTGGTTTTATGCATTGAACAAGTGGTCGAAAGACAAATGGACTTTGGAATCCTCAGGATACTGCTGCTCTCGGAGAAGATAAGGAACGTGTACGTCCTTATGTTCTGATTGCTCCTGTGTTTCTTTTCTTTCCATGTCAGATTCTTTCACTCACAAACCATTTATGCCCAGTGGTTACATGTGATGGGCTCTGGCTTACACACCGGGGAACAAGAAGCTGACTTCTTGCCCTCAGGAGCTGCCTGGCTAGCGGGGAGGACACACAGTAACAAAGTTAGCAGAGCCAGGAATTCGTCCTCGCAAATTGTGGCAAGTGCTGGAGAGGCAGAGCAGGAGGGATCTCTTATTAGGGGGATTGTCAGGAAGGTTTCTTGCAGGTGATGGAAGCTGGGCCGGAAGAATGGAGGACTTGGCTGGTTGTGGTGGCAGGTGGTTGTGGGGGAAGAGTGGTGGGTGGAGGTGAGGGGAGAGCCGAGAATGAGGAGATAGAGTTGGGGATCCATTTGGATTCTCGTTTAAGGGCAGTAGGTCACCCATGGAGAGTCTTCAGTGGGGGAAGATGACATTTCCCCACTTCCTCTTGTGAGGAAAGCTATGAAGGTGTTGGTGCCCTTGCAGTATGTTCAGTGGTGCATCCTTCAGTCCTTGTTCCTCCCCGGTGTCCCTCCTTCACACAAGTAGTTCCTCAAGGCCCCCTATGTGCCTTGAGGGGTGGGGAGGCTGGGGATGACTTGGACGCCCACATTCCTGAGTCAGCACCACAAGTACAGTGCTCTCATGTCAGCATTCAGACATAGGCCTTGCACCACAAAAGGAAGAGTGATGACTGCAGCTTTCAGAGCCCTGGCAACCTGGGTGTGCACCCCATTTTTCCTTGTCCCCTGTGGAAATATGAGCTCCTAAAGGAGAGGGCTTCACCTCTGGGTTCACCACCGTCCCTTGCACCTAAAATAGTGCCCGGCATGTGGTTGTTGCTTAAGAAAAATTTGAATGAATGAATGAACGAACTCACATTTGTTCTGTTCTTTCCAGCATGAAATGTAAAAGGGTTCCCTAGGAAACAGGTGAATCTAAATTCTCGGGGACGGGCTCTCACCAGCTGCCCGAGGGAGTGAGGAATCATCACTGGTGTCTTCAGTTGTGTCTGGGAGGAGTGGTCCTGGAAGGAGAGCCAGAAGGGAAATCACGAGAGCTGGGTTCTGATCCCCCCTGATGGTAGTGCGTCCCTCAGCTGCTCTGCACCTCAGTTTCTAGACCTGTAAAGCTGGCCCAGGGGTCCCCTGTGGCTCTAACCACCTCTCTTAGGAAGGAGGCCATGACACCCAGATCCTCATTTGGAGCTTCATGGCCCGGATTCTTGACGTCTGGGTGTTACTAATGATGTGCCCGGTCTTGGTGGTTCTCGTGCCGGATAGATGACTGCTCTCCCCTTGCTCATTGTCCCCTTTGCAGATGTGACACTGAATGGCCTTTGGCTCAGGTCAACTGTATTGATCAATGCATTTGGCCTGTGACTTTTGACCCTCCAGCCCAGGCATTGGCTGGTGCGGGAAGCCTGACAGGGTTGGAAACAGACTGGTGTGTTGGTGCAGGCTCCTGGGAAGTGTTTCGAGAAGACATTCTATCACAGTTTGTGAAGGTGAATCAGCTTTCTTCATGGAGGACAAATTATCGCATCAGAGCTTGATTCCAAGTGGTCTGAAACCCTTACATTGTCACTGCCTCAGCCAGAAGCCAAATCCATTACTGTTGGGCTGATTCCAACTTCTAGTGACCCTACAGGACAGGGTGGAAGTGCTTTAGGGGGTTCCCAAGGCTGTGGTCTTTATGGAAGCAACTGCCACATCTTTCTCCCACAGAACGGCTGGTACATTGGAACTGCTGACCTTTCAGTTAGCAGCTGAGAACTTAACCACTGTGCCACCAGGGCTCCTTGCTAGAAGAGTACACATGTAAATCCTTTATTTCTGTAATGACTTGAGGTTGATGATTGTGCATGAATTTAGGTGAGAGATAGCATGTTGTGGTGGAAGGAGCGCTGGGGTGCTGCCCTTCAAGAGCTGTGTGACCTTGGGCAGACAACTGAACTTCTCTGAACTCAGTTTCCCAGTCCATGAAACAGAGGTAACTTTGTTTTTTATGGGATTCTTAGGTGCGTGAGGTGTCCAGCATGGAGCCCAGGTTATACTGGGTTTAGGGATTTTCCTGGAGCCTCACAAAGTTTCAGAGGCTTCAGGAGCCTCTTGCAGTTGTGTGAAAGTTGAGGTTATGCACACGTGTGCGTTTTCCCCCTTTGTCTTCATCACCCTCTTTCAAAGGGTTCCAGACCTTTAGAACAGTAAGAAACACATTGGATGCTCAGGCCGTGAACACCTGGTGTCTGCAGCAACACTAGTGACCGGTGGTGCTGTTGCTGCCTGCTCTCTGATGTGTTACCAGGGTCAACGGTTGCTGCCTGCTCTCTGATGTGATACCAGGGTCAATACCAGCTGGACTGACAGCCTTCACACTCCCCCCATGTGATAGCAAGGTTCACACCAGCTGGACTGACAGCCTTCACACTCCCCCGTACCCTGCTGTGATACTGTGGTTAACATCAGCTGAACTGACTGCCTTCATCACCTGGCCCCCCCGCCCCCCCAATGTGATACCAAGGTCAACACCAGCTGGACTGACTGCCTCTGCCTCCCTCCATGTGATACCAAGGTCAGCATCAACTGGACTGACTGCTTTCACACTCCCCCTCCCCACGTGATACCAACATCAATACCAACTGGACTGACCGACTGTCTTCACTCCTTCTGCCTTTCCCATGGGAGACCAAGGTCAACATCAGCTGTGCTGACTGCCTTCATCGCCTGCCCCTACCCCCCGAATTTCAGCACTGGGGACCTGGGCAGGTTATTGAACCTGTCTGTGCCTCAGTGTGCTTGTCTGTGAAATGAGGCTGATGATGGTGCCTGCCTGACAGGTGGTAAGGATTAAATGAATTAATACGTGAAAGATAATCAAGATATTCTTTATAAATCTCACCTTAATGAGAAAACAATGAGCTTGGTGGCATAGTGGCTAAGGGCTCAGCTACTAACTGAAAGGTGGGTGGTATAAGCCCACCAGCAGCTTCTCAGGAGACAGAGCTGGCAGTCTGCTCCATAGAGATTACAGCCTGGAAAACCTTGTGAGGCAGTTCTCCTCTGTCACGTGGGGTCACTGTGGGTTGAAAATTGACAACATCTAACAACAACAAAGGAGAAGGCTCCTGCTTTTCTAACCCAGCTGTTAAGCCCCCTAGTAAGACATGGCGGAGCCCTGGTGGCTCAGTGGTTAAGCTGCTCGGTGGCAGAAAGATGAGGCAGTCTGCTTCCATAAAGAAGACAGCCTTGGAAACCCTACGGGGCAGTTCTGCACTGTCAACAGGGTCACTCACTATGAGTCAGAATCAACGGCCACAGGTTCGACTGTTTTGGGTTGAATAGAAGAAGTGCTCAGAAGAGTGGCTGGCATGTAGTAAGCGTGCCGTAGCTGCTTGGTGCTGTTCTTGTTAACGCCCTTGGAGGACGGATTGTTGGCTCCGCATCCTGGAAACATCACGGTCTTGTTCACCTGGAAGTAGATGGACCGATTTCCCATTTCACTGGCACCATCCTTACTGCAGGGACCACTAATGTTCCCTGTACCTGAGACCGTCCTCTAGAGGTTGGAAGTAATGACCAGAGAAGACAGTGATTCTCCATCTGGGTGATTTCAACCCCCAGAGGGCACTTGGCAGTGTCTGGAGGCATTTCTGGTTGTCACATTGGAAGGGTGGTGGTGGTGCTGTTGGCAACTAGTGGGTGAGGCCAGAGATTTTGTTGTTAAGTGCGGTGGTGGGGGAGGGACTACTCTGCCTCCAGCATGGTTCTGGGGGTGAAACATAGGAGAAAAGTGAACCTAAACAAAATGATAGGTCTCAGCATGTTTTTGTTCTGTGTGTATATTTGAGAGCGATTTAGTTCTCAGGCTCCTTTTAGTTATGTGACAATGAGTGGGTGACTTTACTGAGCCTCTGTTTAGTCTTCTACAAAATGGGACTCCTACCCTCTGCCTCACAGGTGGGCAGGGAACATCCCATCAGGTGAGGTGTGCAGGGAAGAGTGCCAATCAGCAGAAGTGCTAGACCCTGCAGTGAAGGTGATTGAGGGGAATGATGGATGCATAAAGATAAACACCTGTAATCATCAGAATAAACGATCCTGCCCTGGGAGCTGCAGAATGATGCTCACCTCGGTGGGTCAATGGTGCCATCTTACTGTGAGTTTAAGAACCACCTCTCACTGAAAATTCATTCCATTGATGTTTATTGGTATTCATGTTGGCCTTCTCTTTCTTTACATCCTTTTTATTTATTTATTTTTATTATCTCCTTTAATTTTTTTAAAAATAGTATTTTACTGTGTTTTCAGTGAGAGTTTACACAGCAAATTAGGTTCCCATCTGACAATTCTCACAGGCAGATTGTTGAGTGGCAGCATTACGTTTTCCGTAACGTATCAGCATTCCCATTAATTGTGCTCTGGTTGTTCCGTTTCCAGTACTCTAGTTCCCCCCGCCACCTTGTCTTCCCGTCTGTGCTCGAGTGTAATGATTGATCTTGTGGTCTCATATAGATGGTTTTTCCATGAAGCCCTGTACTCACAGGAAGTAGCCTCTGTTTTGGTTGCCAATCTGTTATTTCACTGAAAGGTGACCTTAGGACTGTTGTAGGAACAGCAAGGTCCTTACCCCCTATCGCGAAGAGCCAGTGATCACAACAGGCTGAAGTGGGAAAACAAAAGGTTTATTGAGTATCGACACGTGAGGAGACAGAATCACTTCTCTAACATGTCTGTCTCCCCGAGCCAAGGGGTAAACGTGATTAGATAGGGACATGGGAAGGGGGTTGAAGACCCTTTGGGCTGCCAGGAATGTCTCTATTCTGCTCTTCCCCGATTACTGTGGACTCAGAGTCCCTCTTCCCAGGATTGTCTTGCTTCACAGGCTCTGGTTCTCAGCTGAAACCTGTCATGGAGAGGGTTGTGCTTAGAAGAATGCATAATCAGAAATAACAAACCTAAAGAACTCAGAGTGGGTAAAAAGGGTGGCTATTCTGTTTACTTAAAGGAAAGCACAAGGAAGGGGAAAAACAGTGAATCGGTCGCTGTGATTAGTGTCTGCTTTCACCATGCCTGCCGGTCTGTTCAAGTCCTGCCCTTTTCGGGGAGGCCCCTTTGGCCGTCCGTAGGGTCGTTTTGGTTCAGGATTTAAAAAGTATCTCATGGCTGGAGTGTCAGGGAATCCTCCAGTCTCAACTGGTCCAGTAAGTCTAGGCTTCTTGAGAGTTTGAGTTCTGTTCCATAGTTTTCTCCTGTTCTCTCTGGGTACATCTGTTGTGGCCCTGTGATCAGCATGGTCAGTAGTGGTAGTCGGGCACCATCTGGTTCTTCTGGTCTCGGGGTAGATGAGGCTGTCAGCCCCATAGACTAGTTCTCTGAGACTTTGGTTTCCATCTTTCTCTTTTGCTCCTGACCCATAGAGACTAATAGTTGTGTCTTAGGTGGCTGCTCACAAGCTTTTAAGACCCCCACATGCTACCCACCTTACTAGGATATAGAATTGAACTTTGTGGTGCCAGTTGACTGAGTTGTCCCACAGAGCTAAGGACCTAAGCCTTCAAACCCGGAAAATCATTGTCACGAGGTTTTTGGTTATGTTGCAGAGGTGTCTGTGACTGTTCTCATGACATAGCTGTACATACACATATGTAGAAATACTTGTCTCTCTGCACTAACATGTACTCACCTGTACCCACGCATACACATATATGCCTGTATAATTACATGTGACCATGCACTCACTTTTGTTATTGTTGGTGTTGCTGCATGCTTATATATGGTCTGTTCTTCAGCACTGACGTCCTTTTCTCTTGTGCACTTCTGAGTGGCATTACTTACTTTGGTCACGCTGCGCTCATTACACCCATATTCTGTGCTACTTTTTCTATCACCAAAAATAACAAGTAACTGCAGTCCAGAGAGTAAATCCCCCTCCCCAACCCATCCCTGGTAACCACCAGTGAACATTGGTCTCTGTATATGTATCTGTTCTTGGCTTCCTTAAAAAGTAGGATCATACAGTATTTGTCCTTAGATGATTGACTTGTGTCACTTACATTATGTTCTCCAGATCCATCCATGTTATATGTTTGATGGACTACTTATTGTTCTTTATGGTTGCATAGTATTCCACTGTGTGTATGTACCACATTTTGCTTATCCAGTCATCCACTGAAGGGCACTTAGGCTGTTTCCATTTCTTTGCTGTTGGGAATAATGCTGTGGTGAACAAAAGTGTGCATGTGTCTGTCTCCGTCACTTCTTTTAGGTCTGTAGGGTATATGCTTGGAAATGGGATTCCTGGATCATAAGGTTGTGCTAGTTCTGGATTTTTGAGGAAGCACTGTATCGTGTTCCATAGTGATTGTATCATTTTATAGTTCCACCAGCAATGGATAAGGGTTCCAGTCTCCCCTAACCTTGCCAACATTTATTGTCGTCTGTTCTTCTTTCTTTTTAAAATTACTGCCATTTTAGTGAAAGTGAGATGGTGTATCATCATGGTTTTGATTTGTATCTCTGTAATGACTAATGATCTTGAGCATCTTTTCATGTGTTTGCTGGGTGCTTGAATTGGTTCTTTGGTAAAGTGTCTGTTCACATCCTTTGCCCATTTTTAAATGGAATTGTTTTGTCTTTTTGTTGTTGAGTTGTAAAGTAGTTTATATATTTTAGAGATTAGACCTTTGTCATATATGTCATTTTTGAAGTTATTTTAATTTTTTTTTTTTTTTACCATTCTGTAGATTGTGTTTTTACTCTTTTGATAGTCTTTTGATGAACATACGTGTTTAATTTTTATGACGTCTCCTTATGTCTTTTGTCTTCTTCTATTCATGTATTTATTGTGTTTATTAGCCTATTTTCACAAATGATGAGGTCCCATAATTCTCTCCCAGGTGCATTAGAGTTTGAGATTTTATATTATGTCTTTGATCCATTTTGAATTAGTTTTTGTGTATGGTGTGAGGTATTGGTCCTGTGTCATTTTTCTGCAGCTGGATGTTCAGTTTTACCAGTACCATTTATTGAAGAAACTATTTCTTCCCCATGGAAGGTATTTTGACCCCTTGTTGAAAATCAGCTGTCCATAAATGGATGCATTTATTTCTTGATTCTCAGTTCTCTTCCACTGGTTTGTGTGTCTGTGTTTGTGTCAGGGTTGTCGCCTTTCCCCATAGTTACTCAGTCTGTATTCTAAGCAAATGTGGTGTAGTAAATTACTTAGTGTGGCTTTTCTACCCATAAATCTCTGTAAACTCCAAGGTGGGATTTGCTATCAGCAGCTGAGGAGCTCCTGATTGTAAATGTTATCCACCTGGGTTATTTCTGTTGGGCGTGGCACAACACAATGTTATGGGAGGCTCACTCTCAGGTGCTTAGAATTCTGTTGTTATGATTGTTTGGTTTGGCCACTCTGCCAAGCTCAAAAGGAGGCCTCCTAGAGGCAGAACTCCCTCTGACTGCTGGTTGAGGAAGACGTGCTGCTGAAAGAGACACGGGCTGCTGGGAAAGAGATGCAAGAGACACACATTGCTGAGACACCGAGGGACATGCATTGTTCGGGGAGAGACTGTGAGAGACTTGGCTGAGAGACGGTGGGCTGGGAGAGAGACTGAGCGTTTTTTTCCCTGAACTTGAATTGTAGCCTGGTGCTTCCCTAATAAACCCCATAATCTGTGAGTTCTGTGTGGCCACTTCAGCAGAATTATCGAACCCAGGAGAGAGGTAGAGGGTGCTTTGGGAGGAACAGTTGGTGAAAGGGCTGGAGGGAGGCAGCATGTCTGGCCTTGCAGTAAATAGGCCTTGAGTTACTGATAGTGATTGTGTCTTCCTCTTGTAGGGTTAGAGGAGGTCAGAACATGTGACCTCCTTGTCCTTTTTGCAGCATATAATCTGAGAAGCTAGACTATATGAAGAAGAATGTGGCATGAGGATGGGAGGAAGACTCATTAACAACCTGTGATACACAGACGACACAAGCTTGCTTGCTGAAAGTGAAGAGGACTCGAGGCACTGGCTGATGAAGATCAAAGACTACAGCCTTTGGTGTGGATTCATCTCAACATACAGAAAAGGAAAATCTCACAACTGATCAGTAACAATAGCAGATAAAGGGGGAAACGATTGGGGTGGTCAGGGGTTTCATTTTGCTTGGCTTTGCCGTCAGTGTCCATGGAAGCAGCAGTAAGGAAATCGAATGATGTATTGCATTGGGTGGATCTGCTGCAGACAGATCTTAGAGAGCAAAGTGTTAGAGAGCAAAGATGGCCCCTTGAGGACTAACGTGCTCGACCCAACCCGTGACATTTTTCATTGCTTCACATGCGTGTGAAAGCGAGACAGTGAAGAAGGAAGGCCAAAGAAGAATTGATGCCTTTGAATTCTGGTGTTGACAGAATATTGAATATACCTTGGATTGTCAGAAGAATGAACAAATCTGTCTTGGAAGAAGTACAGCCAGAATTGTCCTTACAAGCAAGAATGGCGAGACTTAGTCTCATGTACTTTGGACATGTTATCAGGAGGGACCAGTCCCTGGAGAAAGATGTCATGCTTGGTAAAGTAGGGGGTCAGCGGAAAAAAGTGGAAAACCCTCCACAGGATGGATTGGCACAGTGGCTGCAACAGTGGGTTCAGACATGGCAGAGATTGTGAGGCCGGCGCAGGGCTGGGCAGTGTTCCGTTCTGCTGTACATGGGGTTGCTGTGAGTCAGAGCTGACTTGACGTCACCTAACAATGACACAGCATGTGTCTATCACTGAATCAGTACCAGGCTGTTGTCATTGCAATGACTGTATGGTGTGTTTTGATACTGGGTAGTGTGGGGCCTTCTCCTTTTTTGTTCTTTGTGCTTTGGTTGTTCTGAGCCGCTTTGCTTTCTGTGGAAGTTGGTCATTCATTTTTCCATTTCCATAAAGAAGCTGTTGGGATTTGTATTGGGATTGCACTGCTTCTGTGGGTTGCTTTCGGTAGTATTGATATTTTTGCTGTATGAAAATTTCTGATCCATCAGAATGGAGTGTCTTTCCATTTATGTAGGTCTCTTTAGTCTGTTGTTGTTTTGTGATTTTCATTGTATAAGTCTTTCATGGCCCTGGTGAGGTTAATTGCTAGGTATGTTACTGTTTTTGTGGCTGTTGTTGATTTCCTTTTTGGAGTACTCTTTGTTAGTATAAAGGAATCCAACTGACTTTTGCGTGTTGATCTTGTTTCCTGCAAAGTTGCTGAATTCTTTTATTAGATCCAGCCAGATTCCTGTAGAATCTTTAGGCTTTTCTATGTACAGCATCATGTCATCTGCATGTAGGGATAGTTTTCTTCTTCCTTTCCAATTGGGATACCTTTAATTTCTCTTTCTTGCCTTATTGGCCTGGCTAGGACTTCCAGCACAACATTGAGTAAGAGTGGTGATGATGGGCCCCTAACCTCCTTTTTAAAAAACGAGTGTCTTCTCTTGAACTAATTTGTTTGCTTGGGTATATGATTATTTG
The DNA here is from genome assembly GCF_000298275.1 of Orycteropus afer afer. Taxonomy (NCBI): domain Eukaryota; kingdom Metazoa; phylum Chordata; class Mammalia; order Tubulidentata; family Orycteropodidae; genus Orycteropus; species Orycteropus afer. Next base: position 11,827,662 of record NW_006921648.1, read on the forward strand.
GAAGCTGGAAGCTGCCGCAAAGTGGCGTTACTCCTGCTGATTGTGGGAAGAGCAGCATGGGCGCCACCAGGGGGCGCTCTGGCCTTTTTGTTGCCTTCCTCTTGTCTCGTTTCCTTCTGCAGTTGGGTTGTAGCTATTGTAATTTTTGATGTCCAGGCTGCCTCTCTATTCCAGGGATGGGATGGTGTGGTGGTGTGAGCGAGAGCAGTGGCATTCTCTAGTTAAAAAGCACCTAGCAGGCATGGAACATCCCGTTTGCCACTGGCCTAGCAGGCATGGAACTTTCCATTTGCCGCTGGCATCACGGAAATCTTCTCTTGCTGATGACTTTCTTGAAGGGAAGGATAGATCCCTGGCCCTGTGGTGCAAGGGGGTATACAGCTAATTAGAAATAGTTTTTCCTTTGTCACATGTATGAAGAGGTGTAACTGATTGGCGATGGGTATTCAGCCCTCGGATCCGAATCATTATCTTCTCCTTCCTGCCTTGGAGGGTGAGGGAGTTGGGTGGTGGACAGAAGCAAGCCCAGGTCATCAACCCCGTTCTTTCCTTTTCACTTGTCATCAGTTTTGATGTTGAACCAGGGCAGGGAGGGCAAGAAAAACATCCTAGATTGTCAGTAGCGGGTCCTTTCTTCCCTCAGCTAATATTGGAAAGGATTTTAAACACTAGTGAGGCATCTGGGCTCGTCGCCTGGCAACGTAATTCCAAACATTCGGCAGCTTGAGAAATGAAGTCGAGGAGTGCTGCAGTCACGATTCGGAGGGTGCTGCAAGGCCCAGACGCTGGCTGGTTGCTTGTCTGAGGGTTGGATGAAACATTTTAGGATGAGATGGTGGTGCAACAGACGTTAAATTGGTTCTACTCGGAGCACCCGAGCACCCCCTGACCCCACTCTTGCCACTGCCCTGCCCCAGCCCCCCCAGCAAGGACTGAATCTACTGGATATAGCCGATACAAATCCTCGAGGGTGGGCCAGTTTCTGTGAAGGGGACACTTCCTGCTGAATTCTGTCTGCTGGCCTGCAGTGGCTGTCTTGGTGATTGGAGGGTCCCATATGCAGTGTGGACATGCTTCATTGCACATCCACTTGCTCATCCCTTCCATGTACTCTTACTGAGCATCATTCCCGTGTTGGGCACTAGGACTCAAGGTGAAGAAGGGCTGGCTCTGCCCTCAGCAGCTCCGTGTCAGTTTCCTCATCATTAACATGCAGAATGTAAGAGTCACAGCCCCTAGATTGGTGAGGACCAAATGAGTTAATACAAATCAAGTACCTACAACAGTTCTCTCAGTGCCCACTGACAAGGAGTTCAAGATCTAGTGGAAATAAAGATGGAGACTAAATATAGGCAGAGAGGAGGCACGACTAGGGTGAAATGAAGGAAGGCTGCTGGATCACGAAGGAAAGATGGATTCTTTGCTGCCGTGGGCATTGAGTGAGCTCCACGGTGACCTTCCCTAACTCAGGAAATCCTGAGTGGAGCTTTAGATTATGTAACAGGGCTCTCAGCTCTGCAACTGCAACCACAAAGGCCTCTAACCAATGCTGGGTGCCCACTGAGCCAGCTGTTGTGAGCACCTCCCGTGTGTCACAGTGGGACTGCGCACCCAGGGTTGGCATTGGCTGAGCTTTCGGGAGTAGTTGCCAGGCCCTTTCTTCTGCGGTGCCTGTGGGTGGACTCAAATCTCCTACCTTCGGTTAGTGGCCCAGCACTTCTCAGGGCCTCCTTTAGCTAGTGTGGATGTTTGTTTCCTCACGTGGAGGGTGGGAGGAGAGGAATCGATGAGCGTTAAGGGCGTGAACATAATCAGGGCAAGGAGCTGAGGCGGAGAGGGTGCTGGCAAGGAAGGGTCAAAGGGTGGAGGCAGGTGAGGTCAGGAAGCTTTCAGGGAGGGGGTGCTTGGGGGGTTCTTGATGAGGGAGCATTTGTTCCCCAAGCGGATGAAGAGGGGAGGACACTAGACGGAGGGGAACAGCACAGCCAACGCTGCACAAAAGAGTAGTTTACTGAGAGCTACCCCCCGAGTGTACTATGAAACACTGCAGGCCATCTGGCTCATGTTGGGGGGCCCTTGCCACCATTAGGAAGGCCCTGATGGAGTGACAATGGGCCTGAGTGCCGAGACTCCGCATTAGGGCCCGGTTACCCCGTGAGGTGGGGGCTGCTCAGTGAGGCCCAGTAACTTACCCAGAATCTCATGGCCAGTGGACTGTAGGCGAGGATCCACTGCTAGGCGCTCAGCCCAGGAAGCTGGAGCCCTGCCCAAACCGTCGCCATGGGCACTTGGATGAGCCTGCAGTCCAGGGTGACTCCTGTTGTGGGCTGGCTATCACTGCCTTCGTGAAGCTTTCCTTGACTATGTTTAAGCATCGGGGCTGCGGTTAGCTTCTGAGGTCTCAGTCCCATTTCTGTTTTTCAGTTTTTGAGCCAAGCATGATTTTTTTTTTTTTTTTTTCCTGGCTGGATGGTGATGGTTGTTGGGTACCATCACATGAGCTCCAACTCATAGCAACCCCATGGGGCAGAGTAGAATTTCCCCATAGGACTTTCTAGGCCATCTTCTTTACAGGACTAGATGATCAAGCCTTTCTGCTGTGGAGCCTGTGGGTGGGTTCAAACCAATGACCTTTCAGTTAACAGTAGGAGAGGGTCATGCTCTCTGGGCCAACTCCTCCCTCCCCTCCCTTTGCCTGTGCTGTGGGAGGATCTTAAATATGAACTCTAAAGATTAGTATTTAAGTTTTGGTTTTGTGTTGGTTCTGAAACAGAGCACAAAAGGTGGGAAGGGCACACGGCAGAGTTTCCCATCCACTCTCCCCGCAGCCAGCTGGTTTCCTCCTTGGAGGGCGCCAATGGTTTGAGTTCAATGTCGGAAAAGCAGAGCTGCCAGACCGAGTAGGGGCTGGAGCACACACGACTCACTTGCCGCCCTGTGCCCTTCAGGAGCCATCACGGTGATTTCCACAGCACCAAGGCACCTCTGCTGGGGTCTCTTGGTCAAATTTGCTGCAAAGGATATCACCTTGAGGACTAAGGTGTGCCTGACCCAAGCCATCGTATTTTCAGTTGCCTCACATGCATGTGGAAGCTGGACAATGAGTAAGGAAGACCGAAGAAGAACTGATGCTTTTGAATTAGGGTGTTGACGAAGGATATTGATTGTACCATGAACTGCTGGAAGAATGAACAAATCTGTCCTGGAGGAAGTACGGGAGGACTGACTATTCCTTAGAAGTGAGGATGGTGGGACTTCTGCTTGCTACTTTGGACGTGTTACCAGGAAGGACCAGTCCCTTCTGAAGGATATGCTTGGTAGAGGATCACTGAAGAAGAGGAGGACACTCAATGAGATGGACTGACAGTGGCTGTACCAACTGGCTCAAACATGGCAAGGATTGTGAGGTTGACGCAGGACTGGGCAACGTTTCATTCTGTTATGCATGGGGTCACGATGAGTTGGAACTGACTCAGCAGTACCTAACAACAGCGTGAAGGCACCTCTCAAGAGCCCTGGTGATGCAGTGGTTGAGAGCTTGCCTGCTAACTGAGGGTTTGGCAGTTCAAACCCCGCTAGCAGCTCCCTGGGAGAAAGAGCTGGTGATCTGCTCTGGAAGATTACAACTAGGAAACTCTGGGGGACAGTCATATTCCGTCCTGTTGGGTCGCTGTGAGTCAGAAATCAGCTCGACGGCATCCAGCAGAGATGACGACTCCAAGGGGCCTCCAGGCCCCTGACACACTGTCAGCTCCTCATGCTCATGACTGTGACCCTGCACCGTCCGCTCCCCCTTTAGTTGCCTGGTAGCCTTCAGCATCCCTCCCTCCACACAGACAGATGAAGAGCAGGCTGGCAGTTTCACTTTCAGTACAGCTGATAGGAAACAGCTGTGAACTGTTAGGTGGGCGGGCTTGCCATGAGATAGTCCCTGAGCCAGATGATCAGAGGGGGACCCCGTAGGGGCAGAGCCAGCTCCTGGGTAGCCCAGGGCTGAGTGGTGGCGGGAACTGCGAGAGGCTGAGCTGGGCTCTCTTCTCCTCCGCGTCTCCTCAGTTGGACATGGTCCTCCCCCTTCTGGGGGGCAGTGAGTGACGAAGGGTGAGCCCGGGCACTTGCTCAGAGGACTGGCAGTTCCTTGCTAACACAGAGCACCTCACTTGGGAAGAGAGCTTGAGATTTCAGGTTGTTGGGAGGTACGTGACTGTGAGTGGGTGACTCTTCTGAGCCTCTGTTCTGTGAACTGGGCCTCCTACCTGCTGCCTCACAGGTGTGCTGGGGCCATTTGAGCAGTGATTAATGGAGAGAGCTATGCTAGCCTTACTGGGGCACGAGGGGTGGACTCAGTACCCATCTGTTTCCCTTCTCCCTGGTAGCCTTGTCTCACATTATCATGCTGTCCTCCCCTAATGGTTCTTGTTTTCTCCCTGAAGCAAGGAGACTAGGATGGGGATATTGAGAGAGGTTGGGGATGGGCCAGCAAGCTGATGACAGCCTGTAGTTCAGTGTTTAGCGACGCTCTGTGCACGCTGGGTGTTTGTGGAAGGCTCTGCATTGAGTAGGGGGAGAGGCAGTGGTGCATGTGGATTTCTGCCTCTGTTCTCCCCTCCTTCCCCCCTTCCTTTCTCACACTCTCTCCAGCTTTGACCTCCTTTAGCTATTTAGCTAAGAATTCAGAGTCGTGGAGACGAGGGCCCTGGGGAGCAGGGGTGGCTGCAGCCTGTCCTGGGGTGCTTTGCTGTGCCTCCAGTCCCCTTGGCAGCTCTGCTGGCCTGAACTCCCGTGCGGAGCCGGGGGCCTGCCACCCTGGAGAAGGAAGCCAGTCGGGCTCGGCCGCTGCCCTTGCGTGCGTGGACTTCCACCACACCAACCAAGAAATGAGTGCTAGCCAGCTGTGAGCATCTGATGAAGTGAATGTTTACGGACAGGGGTTTCCTGGGGCATCCATTTGTTGAAGAGGCCCCAGGTCGCCTGCATTTTGGATGCTAGAGTGCCTGTCTCCTGCAGCCCACCCTCCTCTGGGATTTAATATCTTCATGCCTGGCTGGTTCTGATGTGGAATTTGATCTGAGAACCGTAAACACAAATCCGTTTCTCTGGAGCAGCATCAGCAGTGAATCCCAGGCATAATGGGTTCAGTATGAAAGGTACATAAGTCATGAGAATAACATGGTTGCTGAGGGCTGTGTGTCCCCGACACTCATCTAATCTTCACAATGCCTCACTGAGGCAGGTCCTGTTACTGTGGCTTTTTTTTTTTTTTTTTTTTTCAAG
>NW_006921648.1:11833308-11838125 GCF_000298275.1 Orycteropus afer afer
TAGACTCTCACCTGTGCCCTGTCTCACAGCTTCTGACTTAGACTCTCACCTGTGCCCTGTCTCACAGCTTCTGACTCATTTGCATGGTCCCTTACTCACCATCTGTTTATCGAGAGCCTACCACGTTCAGGCCTCCCACGCTCCAGTGCAGCATGTCGTTCTTCACTGTGGGACCGTCCTGTGCATTGTGTCCTGTTCAGCAGCAGCCCTAGCCGCCACCCAGTAGATGCCAGTAGCATCCCTTTCAGTCATGACAACAAAAACGTCTGCAGACATTGCCAGACATGGGAGGGGCCCAGTCACCCCCAGTGGAGAACCAGGGACATGACAAGACAGGATGCTTAGTGCTAGTGGGAGAGGGGGCAGCTACAAATATGAGTAAGTGTCAGATGATGCTGTCCTCTGGAGAAAACTGAGGCAAGCAGGAGGCCAGACTGTTGGAGCAGGGTTGTGTGTGAAGGCCTCTCTTACAAGGTGGGCAAGCAGGAGGCCAGACTGTCGGAGCAGGGTTGTGTGTGAAGGCCTCTCTTATAGGGTGGCGTTTGAGCAGAGGCCTGCGTGGAGTCAGGGAGGGAGCCATGGGGATCACTGGGTGGTGGGGGAGTGTTCCCACCCAAGGGGGTAGCCAGTGTATAGGCTCTGAGTTGGGATGGTGGTGGGTATGGCTGGAGCCCATGTGGTGAGGGGTAGTCAGAGAGGTGAGGCGTGGGAAAATCTGTTCACTTGAGCTTTTAGTCTGGGTGCAGTGCAGAATCTTTGGCTTTTGAGCACAGGCATGGCACCATCTGACTTAGGTTTTGGAAGGCTCACTCTGCTCTTGGGTGGAGAACTGACCGTGTGGATGGGGTGGGAGGCACGAGAGACAGCAGCAGGGAGAGCAGCTGGGAGGCAGTGGCCATGGTCTGGGCAGAAGGTGACGCCACTTGGAGGAGGGGCTGAGACTCTGTGATCCGGAGGATGACCTGTGGGACTGCCCCCATACTGAGATGGTTACCCGTGCAGCACGCGCTCAGGGTTAGGAGCCCGGTCCCTGGCTCCTCTCGGAGCTCTCGCCTGAGCCTCGCAGGGTGCAGAGAACCCTCTTCCTCTATAAATGTCTCTTCTGTTGATGACTTCTGCTGATGTCGTCTTTATCCACCATTTCTCCAATCTGCAGTTTTTGGAAAGGTTCCATCAGCTCCCCCTGGAACTAGGTGAGGGTTGGGCTGACTGCTCTTGAACTTCCTCCTGGGCCAAGGAACAGCCTGTTGTGTCTGCTTTTTCAAGGCTCTGTGTTCTTTTTAATCTTCTAAACCCAGGTGTTTTTTGCTCTGTTCTTTGCTTTTTAGAACTTTCCACATGTCTCTCATTTTGTTCTCCCTCTAGTAAATGATTGACCCTCAATCAAGTTTAATTGGCAGCTTTGGGTTTCATTAGTCACAGCTGTTCTTGATAAGAATGGAAAGGAATGCATCTTCTTAATGTATCATGTCTCGGTGGTAATTTTGTAATCAGTACTCTTCATTCATCCATGCAGCCCTAACTGTATTATAGAACCCTTCTAAAATTGGCTGAAAAAAGATGAACTGTACTCGAAAAAATGACCTGTGCATACTAGTCTTCGTTGTTATTTTTGGGTGCCAGTGAGTTATTCTGGCTGACAGCAACCTGTGCACAACGGAGTGCGGCACTGCCCGGTCCTGCACCAACCTCACGGTTGCGCTGCGTTGAGCCCATCGTTGCAGCCGCTGTGCCTGTCCGTCTCGTGGGGGGTCTTCCTCTTTTTTTTGTTGACTCTCTGCTTTACTAAGCATGATGTCTGCCTTCAGACACTGGTCCCTTCTGGTAACATGTCCAAAGTATGTGGGCTATGCTCACTTCTAAGGAGCATTCCAAGACTTCTTCATTCTTCTGGCGGCCCATGGTATACTCTGTATTCTTTGCCAGCACCGTGATTCAAAAGCATCGATTCTTCTTTGGTTTTCATTCTTCATTGTCCGCCTTATGGGTGCATAGGTTGGTGTCAGGTGCTGTTGAGTTGGTTCTGACTGACAGCAGCCCTGGGTGCGACCCTCTGCATGCATGTAAAATAGTTGAAATGACCACACGTGGGTCAGGCACACGTTAGGGCTCAATGTGACATCTTTGCTGAAGATACTTTAACTTGAACACACTTTAAAGAGGTCTTTTGCAGCAGATTTGCCCAGTGCAATAAGTCATTTGATCTCTTAATTGCTGCTTCCATGGACATTGATTGTACATCCAAGTAAGTGAAATCCTTGATGGCTTTGAGATTTTCCCTGTTTATCATGATTCTCCTTAGTGGTCTGTTTGTGAAGATTTTTGCCTCCTTTATGTTGAGGTGTAATTTCATACCGAAGGCTGTAGACTTTGACCATTGGTAAGTGCCTGAAGTCCTCTTTGCTTTCAGCAAGCAAGGTTATGTCATCTTCATGTCACAGGTGGTTAAATGAGTCTTCCTCCAATTCTATGCTGCATTCTTCTTCATGTAGTCTACCTTCTTGGTTTATTTGCTCTGCATACAGGTTGAATAAGTATGGTGAAAGCATCCAACCCGTGCACACACCTTTCCTGATTTTAAACAACACAATATCCCATTGTTCTGTTCGAATGAGTACTTCTTGGTCTATGTACAGGTTCTGCATGAGCACAATTAAATGTTCTGGAATTATCATGATCCACATAGTTGAATGCTTTTGCCCAGTCAATAAAACACAAGTGAACATCTTTCTGCTGTTCTCTGCTTTCAGTCAAGGTCTATTTAACATCAGCAGTGATATTCCTTATTCCACGTCCTCTTCTGTATCCAGCTTGAATTTCTGGCAGTTTCCTGTCTATGTACTACTGAAACAATTTCAAATTATGTTCAGCAAAATTTTACTTGTGCCTGTTATTAATGATATCGTTCAATAATTTCTGCATTCTGTTGGATCACCTTGCTTTAGCCAAATATAGATCCCTTCCAGCCAGCTGGCCAGGGAGCTGTCATCCAGTTGTCCTTGGCATAGGTAAGTGAGCACTTCAGCATCGCATCCATTTATTGAAACATCTCAGTTGGTATTCTGCCAATCCCTGGAGCCTTGTTTTTCACCAGTGCCTTGGTCGCAGCTTGGACTTCTTCCTTCAGTACCACTGTTCTTGATCATTGGCTACCTCTTGAACGTTGGAGCGTTGACTGATTCTTTTTAGTACAGTGACTGTGTATTCCTTCCATCATCTTTTGATGCTTTCTGCATTGTTCTGTATTTTGCTCATAGGCTCATTCAGTATTGCAACTTAAGGCTTGAAGTTTTCCTTTAGGTTTTGCAGCTTGAGAAGTGACAAACATATTCTTCCCTTTTGGTTTTATAAGTCTAACTTTTTGCACATTTCATTATACTATTTTGTCTTCTCGAGCTGCCCTTTGGTCTTTGTTTTAGATCTTTTATTTCATTTTCTGTTTGCTTTAGCTACTCTCTATTCAGGAGCAAGTTTCAGAGTCTCTTCTGATATCCATTTTGGTCTTTTCTTTCTTTTTGATGATATTTTTGCTTTCTTCATGTATGATATCCTTGACGTCATCCAACAACTCCTCTGGTGTTTCGTCATTAGTGTTTAAGTGTTTCAAATCTATTCTTGAGATGGTTTCTTAATTCGGGTGGAATATACTCAAGGTCATACTTTGGTTTGTGGACTTGTTTTTATTTTCTCTAGCTTCATGTGAGGAATTGATGGTCTGTTCTGCAGTCAGCTGGTATTCTTGTGCTGATTGATGAATGACATGGAGTTCCTCTAGCTTCTGCAGATGTGGTCAATATGATGCCTATGTATTTCATCTGGCATGGTCTCCAAGGGTATTCACCAGTTATGTTGTTGAGGAAAGGTATTTACAATGAATAGGCCATTGGTTTTGCAGAATCCCATCATGTGATCTCTGGTGCCGTTTCTATTACCAAGGCCATATTTTCCAACTATGGATCCTTATTCTTTGTTTCTAACTTTTGCATTCCAATCACTGGTAATTATCAGTGCATATTGAGTGCCTGTTTGATAAATTTCAGACTGCAGAAGTTGGCAAAAAGTCTTCAGTGTCTTCACCTTTGTTGTTAGTGGTTGGTACATAAATTTGAATAATTGTAATATTAACTGGTCTTTCTTGTAGACGTATGGATATTATCCTATCATTGACAGTACTGTACTTCAGAATAGATCTTGAAACGTTCTTTTTGATGATGATTGCATGCCATTCATCTTCAATTTGTCATTCCTGGCATGGTCAGCCTTATGATTATTTGATTCAAAATGGCTCTTACTACTCCATTTCAGCTCACTAACCCCCACTATATCTGACTTTAAGAGTTCCATTTCAATTTTTACAACTTCCAATTTTCCTAGATAGATATTTTGTACATTCTACATTCCAATTATTGATGTAGTTTTCCAACTGTTTCTTCTTACTTTGTGTCGTGCCACATCAGCAGTTGAAGGTCCTGAGAGCTTTACTCCCTCCGTGTCACTAAGGTCAACTTTTCTTTGGGGAGGCAGCTCTTTGTGTGCCTTCTAACCTCAGGGACTCATCTTCTGGCACTGTGTCAGCAGTATTCTTCTGTTCTTCATGGTGTCACTGGTCAGTTTTTAAAATTTTTTTATTTTTTATTGTGATTTGGGTGAAAGTTTATAGAGCAAATTCACTTTCCATACAGCAGTTCACATACACTTTGTCTCATGACATTGACCACAATTTACCACAACGCAACAGCTCCCTTCCCACCTCCTCCCTATAGTTTCCTCTTCCCTGTGTCCATCCCTCCATGCACTCCTGCCCCCTGAGCTGTCTC
>NW_006921648.1:11838520-11850930 GCF_000298275.1 Orycteropus afer afer
TGGATTGTGTGGTGTAACTTGTCAGTTTTTATGAAGTAGATGGCCTGGTCCTCCTTCCTAGGCTGTCTTAATCTAGGACCTCTGCTGAAACCTGTCTAATCATCGCTGGTGCTACTGGTACTTGAAATACCAGTGGCATAGCTTCTAACATCACAGCAACACACAGGACACGGTAGTATGACTGTCAGATGAGTGATGATACTTGCTCCTCTGTTTCCTGGAATTCAAGCCACATCTCAGGTTTGCATTCCAGGTGAAGCAGCAAAAATTCTAAATTCATTTCCTTGATACTGGGAATACTTCATCCCACACTACTGGACAGTTATGTAGCTCCCTGGAGAATCTTCTCTAGAAAATCAGACACAAAGGTCACTCTTGCTAGGCTTCTCTGAGGCCCATGCTTCCACATTTTTTGCCACAGTTTCCTTGACGTGTGTGCTGCCTGACACTGTGGCCTTGTCCAGGATCACTCTCTGACTAGCTTCTGGTGGAGGCCACCATTTTGATGCACTGTAGCTGAAATGGTTTTTATGGCACAGAAAAGAGTTGATCACCTGGAATATGGGAAATGTGTTGTTAACATTTTCTGTGTGAAACTTTGTGAATGGTAGTTGGTGACCCCCATCTGTACTGCTGCCTATTCTATCCAGTGTGTTTTCCATCTTCCTGAGATAGGTCCAGAAAACAAATGGCACTGAGGAAGGTGAATTGGAAAGGATGCCAGAGACTTGGCTCCTGATACTGTGTCCACGTGTCTGCTTGGGAATACCAGCTGATCAACTCGCCACAGGTGTGGTGAGCATTGGCACGTTGGCTCTGAACTTGGCTCGACTTGGCATTTCATTAGCAGTTTTTTTCTGCCAGTTGCTTGACTAATCCATGCGGGTAGGAGACTGACACTTTCCTTAGGAGTTTCAGAGAAGTCAGCCTCGATCCTCAGAGTGTGAGACAATACGAGTAGCAAGGTCCTTCAGTAAGGCCCTCCATTAACTCAGGGATGAAGCCCAATTGTAGTAAGAATCCAATTTTAAAAGTGTATTTTTTTAAGAAAAAAAAATCCACCAATTTTTAATGAAGCTTAACATTTTCTTTTTTTTGCTTTTTGAAGTTTGATATTCTTATGTAAATTAGATTTTTCCTTTTTGGAATAACACCAATGACTTGGCCACAGGTCCCTTTTTTATTCAGGTGGAGTGTTAATAATGATAAATTCAAAACATGGAACATGTGCTGTCTGTGTTCCTGGGGACACTTTCCCCTCTCCACTTTCCTCCCAGAAGCCTTTAGCATCATCAGTGTGCTCCTGCCCCACAGATGAGCGACATTCCTTCAAGTAGAGAGATGACTCTGAAGAGGAGAGTTTTGGCAAAGGTCTGCTCCTGTAGATATTAAATCCAGGTGACTGAGTTGAGAAGTTGGGAGTGAGGGACCCAGCATATTTAATAAAGGGCTCAGCAGTGGGTGTCCTCTGGGGTCCACACGGTGCGCGTAGGAGGAGCTAGAGAGGGCTGCTTTCTGGAGGAGTCTGTCCATCATCCATCTCACTAAGCCTTTGTTGGGCCGTCTCCTGAGGGACAGAACGTTCATCTCCATTGAAATGACCTGAGCGGGGAGGGCGGAGACACTGGAGCAAGGTCGACATAGCTTAGTGTGTGGTGTCGCTACTGCGTGAGAAGCTGGGCTGCTTCACGTTCCATTTGCTCATCTCTGGCCGATGTGGGCTCAGTGGGGGACCAGAAGCCCACTTCGTTAATGTGTCAGCTGCTTTGCCAAGAACTGCATATGGTGGTGCATTAGTTGGGATGGTGCTCTGGCTGCTGTAGCAGAGACCCCAGGTGTGCCTGGCAGAGTTCCCACAGTAGTGCTGGCCATTCCCCTTCTGTGTGGCTGTACTTTCTGGGGTGTTGCCGTTGTCCAGAGGAGCCCTGGCAGTTAAGTGCTTGGCTGCTAACCAAAAGGTTGGTTGTCGGAACCCACCCAGTGACTCCGTGGGAATAAAGACATGGAGATCTGCTCCTGTAAAGATGAAACCTAGAACACCCCATGGGGCAGTCCTACTTTGTCCTGTGGGGTCCCTGTGAGTCAGAATTGAATCGAGGGCCCCTGACAGTGAACAGCAGTAGCCCTTGTTCACATGTCCATTGCATCACATTTCCACAAGAGGGACAGCACAGCCCTTCTCTTAGGGACATACCCTGAACTTCACTTCCCGCTGACTTCACTTTGTATAATTATGTGGCCATATCTAGCTGTGAGAGAAGGTGAGAAGCATCCTAATTCTGAGTAGTCTTGTGGGCAGCTGAAGCCTGGAGGGTCTTCCTGTAGCAGAAGAAGAACAGGCGTGCAGGACAGCAGGCACCTGCCCCAGGTGCAGTAACAGTGCTGTCTGTCTGAGCCTGACACTTTTTTGGGGGTGGAGTGGGGCAACATACCCTTTTTTTTTTTAAGGGGAAAAAAAAAAAACAAAACCCGTTTTGTTTTAAGGTAATTTGAGCCTCTCCAAAAGTTACAAAAATAGTTCAGAGTCCCATGTACCGTGACCCAGCATCCTCCAGTGGTAGCGTCTTACACAGTCATCGTGTGTTGTTAAAACCAGGGAAGCAATGTGGATACAGGCCTTACTCAGGTTTCACCGTTGCTCTGTGTACTGGTGTCTGTGTGTGTGTACATACTAAGAAATTTTATCACACGTTTAAATTCACATAACCTTCCCCAGAGTCAGGATGGCACATTTTAAGCCCCCTCCAGAGAACCCTTACCCTCTGGGATCAAGCTGAAGACATTCCCTGAGCCACCCCTGCCCGCGTCCCAGCCTCATCTCCTGCAGTTCCTCATTTGCACAGCTGAACGCAGACGACTGTCATCTTCTCACACATACCGTGTGGCTCCTCGACTTTGTGCACTTGCTTTGTTGTTGCTGTTGTCAGCTGTGTCGAGGCAGGCCCTGGTGCGTGGTGACCTGCTGCACGATGGAACAGGATGTTGCCTGGCCCTGCGCCACCCGTGACCTCTTGCAGGCCGGATCATCGCGATCCGTAGGGTTGTCACCAGCGGATTTCAAAGGTGGATTGCCAGGCCTTTCTCCCTAATCTGGGAGCTTCACTGAAAGTGTTCAGAGTCGTAGGAACATGTGAGCCTCCACGGACACATGGATCGTGGCTGTGAATGAAGTGCATTAACTGGGAATTGAACCCGGATCTCCCACATGGGAGGGGAGAATTCTGCCACTGACCCGCCACTGTCATTGTACATTTGCTGATTCCCACAGGTTTCAAAGTGGCTTCTACAGAAGGGTTTTGTTTGGGCTGCACAGTGTTGAGAAATGGGTTTTGACTGAGTTGCCAGCGTTTAATACGGAGGAGATTTTTATGTTATGAAAGTTTGGCCTTGGTGGAGAAGTTAGAGTATCCGAGGACTGCTGGACATCCCTGTCCACTGCAGCTTCCTGCTGCCAAGCCGTGGCTGCGGCTTGGAAAGGCTGGCTCCACTTCCCCACGGGGCAGCTTTGCTCACTTATACTGCTCTCCTTACCGGGCCCCAGGGCAGCTGAGGGCAGCATTCTGACACGTAGTTTTCTCTGTTAGCGGACCTTACCCAATTTGTAGGGGCTGGCTACTCCTCCTTCAAGCCTTGGTGCCCTCATTTTGCCTCTGAGGAAGCATTTCTTGGCCCTCTCTATCCCGCGGGCTCCTGGTAACATGGCCTCTCTGCTTACCTCCATCACTGTGGTCTATGCTTGTTGAAATCATCTGTTTGCCTGTCAGCTTGCTGCTGCCTCAGCCAGGTCTGCAGGCTTTTCAAGGGCAGGGATAAAGGTCGAGGACCACGTCTCCTTTCTCACCTGCCACTGTATTGGCAACATTTGCTTGTGTACTGGCACCTGGTGCATGATTAATAATTGTAGGTTGAGTTCAACAGAACCGAATCCCAGTGAGTAGTAGGTGACTGGTAGGTATTGAAGTTCCCTGGGTGGCACAAGTGGTTTTTACTGAGCTGCTAACCAGAAGGCTGGCGGTTCAAACCCACCAGCCACTCCTTGGAAGGAAGATGGGGCAATCTACTTCCATAGTGATACTGCCTTGGAAACCCAAGGAGGGGACCCTGTGAGCTGAAATTGACTTGATGGCAGTGAGTTTTTTTTTTTTTTTTTTGTTGTTGTTGTTTACTAACCTCTAAAAGTCGACAGAACCCATCCAGTGGTGCCAAGGAAGAAAGACCGGGCAATCTGGTTCTGTTAAAATTACAGCAAGAGAGCCAGCCCTTTGGGGCATTTCCAGTCATGGGGTCACCATGGGCTGGAATTGGCCTGATGACGGTTAGCTTGGCTTGTGGTTTGGTAGCTGGCGATGTATTTGCTGCCCACTGTGCCCGGCCTCTGCTTCTGCTCAGGTTTGTCACTGCACCCTCCCCACGGCTCTGCAGGAAGGAGCTCTTTCAGCTAGTTTACGAAAGAGGAAGCTGCAGCCCCGAGAGGTGGAAGAGCTTATTCTGAGTGATGGGCTTGGGCACTGATGAAGCTGAGAGAGGAATCTAGCTGGGAACTTTTTTTTTTTTTTTTTTTTAAAGCCAAGGATTGATTGGCAGCTCTGGAATGAAATTTAGTAGAAGGGTATTAGGACTTTCTGAAAAGGAAAGGAAGAAGGGAAAGGTCAGTGCCACACCATGGAGGTTTTCTTGTTGATGTGTCAATTGCCCTCTGAAAGAGGATCAAGACGCCACTTGAGCTCGCTGCCGGGCAGGCCTGGCGTCCTAAGCACGCTGGTCTTTGGCAGTCCTCAGTAAGAGAAGCCCCTTGGGTGGAAAGAGGAAGTTGGCTTTTACTGACCTTGTCTGACACACTCTGAGCAGCAGGAAAGGGTGGGAGTGAGGCGCGGGGAGGAGGCCCTCTTGCTCTTGGGCTGGGGTGTCAGTCTTGATCCCCCTCTTCAGAGGGAGTGCTGTTCCAGGCCACGAGGAGACTTTGTGAGTGACTTCCGTAAGAAAGCAGCACTGTGCCCGTGGACTTGACCTTGGCACACACAGGCGTGGGAGCAGTCACAGTGCTCCAGTCTGGTTCCACCCCTTCACCCTTAAGGAAGGGCAGTTTTGTGTTGTCTCCTCTCGGAGGGGAGTCCCTGGGTGATGCGGTTGCTTTGGTGCCCAGCTGCTAACTGAAAGGTTGGTCTGTGGAACCACCCCGAGGCTCCTCAGAAGAAGGGCCGGCCCATCTGCTTCCGAAAGGTCACGTCCTTGTGAGCATTGTCGAGCGCAGCTCTGCTCTGACACACGTGGGGTCTCCGTGGTCAGAGTCGCTTTGGTGGCGACTGGTTTTTCAAGATGACTAACCGCTGGAGAGGGACATAATGCTGGGTGAAGTAGGTCGTTGGGAACGAGGGAACGCCTCCCTGCCATGGACTGGAGTGGTAGCCGCCACACTGGACTCAAGCGTGCTGGTGGTGGTGAGGGTGCACAGCACTGGCAACATTTGTCCTGTCATATGGAAGGCCACCGTGATTGGAGCTGACCTGATGGCAGTTAACAATGCAAAAAACGTCCATCGTTTACATTGGTGTCCACTCTGTGTGTTGTGACGAATGCATTATGTCACGCGTCCGTGGTGACAGTGTCGTGCAGAATGGTTTCCCTGCCCTGAAAATGCCCTGTGTTCCACTGTTTGTCCCTCCTGCTCGCTCAAGCCCTGGGATGGGAAGTATTCACAGAACCACATCGTATGTGTCCCAGATGCCTCCTCTTCCGTGTCCCTGCCTGGAGACGTCCCCCTGAGAGGTCCCTGAGACAGGATCCCACTCCCCAATCCCACTGCTGAGTCCATTCTGATTCACACCTGCCCTGTAGGGCAGCAGAATGGCCCCGTAGGGTTTCCAAGGCTGTCGTCATTACAGGAGCAGACTGCCCCATCTTCCTCCCACGGAGTGGCCAGTGGGTTCAAACAACTGACAGCCGAGTGCTGTAACCACCGCGCCTCCCGGGCTCCTCGATCAAGGTCGAGGTGGAAGTATTGTTGATTTGCCCTGGCCTCAGGCCCCGTGGGCTCAGTCAGCCAGGCTGCCCCACTTCTCTCCCTTTCCTGCTACCCACCAGGTGCCTGGGCGTTAGTTAGTCCGGCGCTCATTTAAAGGTGGGACTGGGGCAGAGTTTTCCTTCCTCTCCAGATGAGTGGATTCTAACAGGCGACTCAGATCCTAGGCTCCGAGGCAAATGGAAGCGGGTGTTAGTGCCGTCTCCCAGCCCGCTGACCACGAGGAAGAGCAGTCGGCTCAGCGGGGAGAGCAGGTGTGAGAGCCGTGTGAGACTGCTCCCTGCGGTCAGTAAGCACAAGCAAGCCTGTGCTTACACCGCTTGCTGGGTGCTCCGTTCCTGTCAGGGCCTGTCACTTTGAAAAGCAGCTTTGATTCTGGAGGAAGGTGCTGTGGGGTTGGGAGACAGATGCCAGGCCTCCCTAGAAGCAGAATCTTTGATGTGGTGAAAAACTGTGCAGCTGTTCACCCTAGATTAGTAAGCACCAGTGAGCCTGTGCTTTCCTTGCTTACTGGCAGCCCGACGCTGCCTGCACTCCTGCTTGGGGTGTCGCCCTTGTTCCTCCATCTTCCCTTTCCTGTTGCTGTTGAGCCGCACTGGCCTTCAGGCAGTTAGTTCCCCTACTCGCCATGCTCCTTCCTGCTTCGGGGACTTGACTTAGGCCTTTTCTTCTGTTGAGAATGTTCTCCTCTCCCCCACCTCACAGTCTCTTCTTACCTGAAGGACTCTTATATATTTATTATTCTCCCCCTCTCTCTCTCTCTTTTTTTTTTTTTTTAATTGTGATTTGTGTGAAAGTTTACAGAGCAAATTCATTTTCCGTACAGCAGTCCACACACACGTTGTCTCATGACATTGACTACAATTTACCCCGATGCAACATCTCCCCTCCCACTCCCTCCCGATAGTTACCTCTTCCCTGTGTCCATCCCTCCATGCACTCCTGCCCCCTGAATGTCTCCCTGTGCATAAGCAGCCCTTCTTTCTTTCATGATTGTTCTCTCCAAGGAATGTACCTATCTCAGGTAAATGTTCAACTCCTATGCTTGTCTTCTGTTTGGCTGGAAGCCACAGGTGCAGGTTCTATTCCAGACCTGAAGGGCAGCTAGGGGCCATAGTCTCATTGGTTCCACCAGGCTCTATCAGACCCGCAAACCTTGTCTTCCCCTCCCTTTTTTTTCCCCAAATGATTTTGAGTTTTGTTCCACATTGTTCTCCCTCTCTATCCAGGATCTCCTACATAGATCCCCTTCCAAGTGGTTGACATTGGTAGCCAGGCACCATCTAGTTCTTCTGGTCTGATAGTCATATAGGCTGGGGATTGCATGGTGTACCAGTCGCAAGGACTAATTGTTTCCATGAATCTTTGGTTTTCTTCATTCTTCTTTGCTCTGGACAAGGAGAGAGATGCATTGTTGCCTTTAGATGATTGCTTGTAAGCTTTTAAGATCCCAGTTGCTACTTGCCAAAGTAGTAGATGGAACAATGTTTTGTGTAGTATGTTATGCCATTTGAGCTTGATGTCCCCTGTGACTATGGTCCCTAGCCCACAAGTTCAACTACTCATTCCCTCTGGGTAGTTGGCTGTGATCAAGAAGTGACTACAAATTTGTCCCTTGTCAGCTGTATTATACCCCTGAGAATTCTTACAGAACATACAGATACACTTGTAGAACCAATGTCTGCAACCCTATACATGGTCTTGGGTAGACACACCTACTAGTTCAGCCTGTCCACCCATCTATCCACCTGTATACCCGTGTTTGCCTTCATTGACAATGCAGTACTGTATGTGCAGAAGGGTTCATCTTTGTTGTCTGCATCCACCATGTACCTCTCTATGTCTTCCTGTTCCTCAATGCCACCATGTTGATCACTCACATTTGGTACATTGCCCCTGAAGGACTATTTTTTGACTGTCTTTTAGTCTTCATCTTAACAGTCACCACCTCTGAGAGGCCTTCCTTGACCACTCCCTCCTTACCCATCAGTCAGGTCCTCTTCCCTCACAGCATCTCCCTCAGTCTCTGACCACTTCTTCCTGCATTTGGTGGGTATCTAACCCCCCATCAGCCTGAAGCTCTCGAGAGGGGGTCCCTGAATTCCCCCATTTCAGTGCCGCAGCAGGTGCTTGGGAAGTAGTTGTCGAGGGAATGAATGACGACAAACCAGGAGGGAGCAGCATCAGATGTGTGTGCAGCGTTGCTGCCCGGGGCGGGCAGCAGTGGGAGGAGAACACAGGGCCTTCTGGGTCCCTGAGGGAGGGGTGCGTGTGGGAGCAGGTGGGATATGACCTAGTTGGTGACGGGTTAGGGTCGTGGAAGGTAGGGAACAGCAGGCCGCTTCTCCCATCTCTCCCCTCCCTCGTTTTAGGAAAAGCCTGGGCTGAGCGGGTGTTGCCTGTGTGAGGGGCAAGCCTGGTGCCCCATTGTCTGTGTGTTATGCCTTGTTTGTGGGACTTTGGGGGTGCCCTATGTTTCTGTCAGTTGGGGCAGCAGCCCGCCACACATGGTGTGGGCGCTGAGTGAGAGGGTCGAGCAGGGTGCCCGGCCTCATGCCTGTGGGTCACTTTGCTAATGCCTGGCCTCCTCCTGGAGTTGCTGCACCAAGATGCCACCACTGGGTTTCAGAACCACTGTGAGTTCTCGCTTGGTGTCCGTTTTGGCCCTCCTCTCCCTTTTGGTTTTATCAGCAGCAACCTGTCACTCTAAATGGGAAGAGAACAGAGTGCAGGGTTCCCATGGAGAGGGAGACTTGTTGCGAGCCCCTGGCTGGAGGCAATGGGGGTGAATGTAGGACCTGTGATGGTGGAGGGGGCGAGGAGAGGGGAGCCACTGCCTGCCCCTCTGTACTGAGAATGCCATTGACAAGCTACGAGCACCTACGAAGGTGGCTGTGAAAGGGGACATCAAGTACTGACTTAGAGGTACCTCACTCGTGTTGAGGTCCTACTAGGTGTCAGGCTAGGTATTAGGTGTTAGGCTGGGCCTGGCAGGAGATTCAGAGGAGCTGGGCTTACTCTTGCTCACACAGCATTTACACCTGAGCAGGGGAGGCTGTTAACACTAAAGCCAAGATCCACAGACTGCCAGCCCCTGGGAGGAAAACAGCTGGCTTCATTTTGTGACATCCAGGGAAGGCTTCCTGCAGGAGGTCACTGATCAGGCCTTACAAGTGAGTGAGGAGTGAAGATGTGTTAAATCCGTGAACAATAAAAGCCATGAGTTGTGGAGTCTCACTGCCTCCTTCCTCCAGTATGGCTGTCCTGACTGTGTACCTAGTCTTGGGTTGGGTGTGTCACTTGCCTGCTTTGGGGGCAGCTTAATGGGTAGTCCTGTCACCTTACTGCCAGATGAAGGAGAACCCTGGCCTTCCATGTGGTGTTAGAGCAGACCTCTGCTTGAGTCCTGGGTGGCATTTGACAGCAAGATGGGGATGGTTAGAGGCAGTGTGGGGGATGTCGAGTGTCTGGACATCCGGGAGATGTCCTTGTTTGTCACTCTGCCTTTCTGACCCTCACTTACTTTGTAAGACTCCCTGCCCTCAGGCCCCTCATTTGTCTCAAGTTGATTCCAACTCACAGTGACCCTCTAGGACGGAGCAGAATTGCTGCAAGGGGTTTCCAAAGCTGTTATCTTTATGGAAGCAGACCGTCACATCTCTCTCCTGTGGAGAGGCTGGTGGGTTCAAACTGCCAATCTTTTGGTTTGCTGCCAAGCACTGTGCCACCAGGGCTTCTTTGTCTGGAAGGCTAGGGAGCATAGTTTCCCTTCTCTTCCCTGTTGTTCATGATTGAGGAGGCAACCTGAGGGCTGACTGGGTGGGCCGACGTTAGCATAGCAGCTTCCCTCTCCCGGGGCATCTGCATGCCCTTCTCCTACCGCATCACCTCACTGAATGGATAGGTGCCATCATTCTCCTAGACATGAGGGTCCTGAGATGCAGAGAGGACAGTGACACGCTCACAACCACACAGGAGGTCCAGTGGCAGAGCCAGGGCCAGAGCCAGCCCATCTTGATCACGGGAGATGGTGTTGTGGTCATTTGTCAGCGTGTCCAGGACTAGAGCGCAGGGCAGTGTAGACTTGGTGTGACCCAGTCTGGGTGTGAGATTGCTGCCTGGGCCCTCTGGGTAGCTGTGTGCTTTAATTAATTGCGTATTAAGCGTGTGAGTCTGTTTGAAAATTGCCCATACGTATGATACCACAGCCTGAGGGTGGGAGGAAGCTGTACAGCTTCGTGTCTTTATTATTCACGAGCAGTTCACATGCACTTAATCTTCCTTGGCATCAGTTAACCCCACCACGCTGCTGGGTGTGAGGCCAGTCACAGCAGAGGTTGGCGTCCCAGCCCTAGGGACCGTGGCAGACTCGGTCCTCTCTGGAAGTCAGGGTCGTGTTTCTGCTAGATGTGTTTGAGCAGCTGTCCAGCTAGTGCAGGAAGAGAGGATGAGGGCGGCGTCGAGCACACTGTGTTTGCTTGCAGGAGCCAGGAAGCAGCGGTGCCTTTCTGCTACTGCTGCTGACTCAGAGCATTGCAGCTACAGGACTCTGGGAGACCCGCTTGTCCAAGCTCCTCATTTTGTAGCTTGAGGATCTGCCACCCAAAGTGGGGGTGAAGTGTCTAAAGTGACCTGGCCAGTTAGCAGCAGAGCCAGGATTTGAACTGTGGTCCCAGAATCTTGTCTGTTACTTTTCTATGACATCACTCATCTTTGTTAATAATGTCACTTTTTCCATCCAAGTAAATGGAGTTTCCCAGTTGTAGCATAGGAGGTGTGGTTCGTGTAGTTGCAAGGGACAGAAACCAGCTCAAACCAGCTGAAGTAAAATGAGGACTGTTACTGCTCTTGTAGCGGAAACATCCAGGATGCAGTTGGGTTGGAATGTTACACCTCAAACATCTAGGACGTAGTTGGATTGGAATGTTACCCCTCAAACATGCAGGATGCAGTTGGGTTGGGCACCACTGGTTTGCAGGCTTGTGAGGTCATCAGGCTTCAGTCCTGAAGGGCTCAGTTAGTCGAGAAGTGATATGATACAGAGAAGCTGGGTGAAACATGGCCATTGACCTGATCAGAGCCAGTTGAAGCTTTGTCTCTTCAATGAGAATCTTGAGAATGTTGGTTTCCATGGCATAATGCAGAGCCAACATACAGACCTGGCCTTTTTCTGAAATCCCGCTGTGGTGTTGGGAGGACACTGTCTCTGGGTGGTTGTGGTTGTGGCTCAGGTGCCACACAGCCTGTGTTTCCATTCTGGCTTTGCCTCCTCATTCCTGGGCTGTTGATTGTGTTACAGAGTAGAACTGCGCCATGGGCTTTCTGTGGCTGCTATCTTTACTGAAGCAGATTGCCAGACTGTTTGGCAGGGCTGCTGGCTGGGTTCAACCCAAAACCTTTTTGTTACCAGGTGAACATGAACCATTTGAGCTCCCCAGGGACCTTTGCAATGTTGGGAAATCACTTGATGTCTCAGTTTCCTTGTCTACGCAGTGGGTTTAATTCGGGCACTGCCTTCATGGGTTGTTCTGAGGCTTCATTGAGATTCTGTGCACTGTGTTCCACCTTGTGGGGCGTATGTCCCGTGCTCTGTTGTTGGGACAGTCAGGAACTCACTCAGGTTTTCCACCTGCAGAATGGCAGATGACGTCACCAACTCCATGGAGTAAAGAACTCCCTGGCTCCTTGAACACACCCAGGCCCAGACCTCCCCTCGCTGACGGCAGTGGATGGAACATTTCAAGTGCAGAGTGGCTAGATCCCAAGGCCCTGGCTCTCATCTCTCTATCCACTTCCCCCTTTTGATAAGCTCATGAGTTCGAGTCCCTGGGGAGTGCAGAGGGTTAATGTGCTTTTCTGCTAACTAAAAGGTTGTAGGTTCGAGACCACCAGGGGTGCTTTGGAAGGAAGGCCTGTGATTTGCTGCTGAAAGATCACAGCCATTGACACACATGGGGTCACCATGAATTGGCATCAGCTCCATGGCAGCCAGTTACACTCCTATTCCATGCCTCCTCTGGGACGCTGGGTCTCCATAAATGGTGTAGGTCAGCTGTGGACTCTCAATCTCCTATAAATGCATCGGAGACCAGGCTACAAGTCTTGGTAGTGCCTGAATGTTGGTGGGGAGTTGGGGTACCTGCATCAGCTTTTCCCCAAGGGAGAAATCAGCCGCAGACTTCCCCAGAGCAAGCATTGTGATTCGGGATCAAGGACAGAGGCTGCCCAGCTGGGTAGAGTCATATCACCTGAACTACATCTGGGCTTCCTTACTTCTAGCTGTGTGACCTCGAGAAAATTATTTAACCTCTCTGAGCCTTAGTTGACTCAGCTAAAAATAGGAATGGCAGCAGTGTACATCTAGAGGTTGTTGGGCTGATAGAATCAGGTA
>NW_006921648.1:11853605-11854717 GCF_000298275.1 Orycteropus afer afer
CTTTTTCTTTTTCTTTTGAATTTATTGTGCTTTGGGTGCAAATTTACAAAGCAAATTTGTTTTATATTTAACAGTGTATGCACATTTGATTTCACAGCCTGATTACCATTCCAGATCATAACACATTCTCCTCCCCTCTTGTCCCTGTGACTACCCACTCCAGAAGCCCTTCTTAACTATGCATTACTGTCTGTCCAGCTTTCCCTCTATATGAATGCTGCCCCTCTGGTGTCTCATGGCTGATTGGCGTAAGGGGTACATTTCTGTAGAGTAGGTGGGTGTATCAACCTGGAGTAGGTGTTCTCCATGTAGGCTTTTCTACTGTTGGGCTGAGAGCCAATCCACAGAAGTGAGTCCATTTCTAGGCCTGACTGCCAGCTTCTTTTGATGCTTCATGCATCATTCAATTTTTTTGCCCATAGAATCCTTCAGTTTTGTGACTTGATGCTTGAATTTTTCCTTCAGTTCTTTCAGCTTGAGAAATGCTGAGCATGTTCTTCCCTTTGGGTCTTCTAACTCCAGGTCTCTACATGTTTCCTTATAACAACAGCAACAAAGGTAGGCCCTGCCTTTCCTGTCTTTATATCTGCTGGGCACTTTTGGTCACACCTCCATCCCACTTGTCATCCTTACCCATGCTCTTCATGGGCTTACCTTATCTCTCACAGCGGCACACCTAGCGCTCTTCTGCACACTGAGGGAGAACGTGGCTGGCTTGGTTTAAGGTGGATGAGTAAGCTGTGCCCTACCCATGCCCTTCTCATAAGCTTAGCCTATGCTCTTTGCAAGATTTCAGAACAGAGAGGACCCTGTAGTCTTAAAAATGAAGCTGATTCTTGCATATAGCAAGTCCTCTAAGAAGTTCAGGTGAAAAGAAGCTGCCTCCCACCCCTCCTCCCCAACCCCTGCGCCACACCCCAGAATTGATTTTCAACTCTATTTGTAATGCTTTATTACTATATATTTTTTTAATTTTGAAGTAAACCTGATAACATAATTCAATTTGGCCCATGCTGGGCTTGTGGGTACTGGCTATCCAGATTTCTGCATTTTGGGGTAGGATGTGAAATATTAGTGATCTTAAAGAGTTCTTTCCCCCTTCTGTTTTTTTT
>NW_006921648.1:11856227-11869083 GCF_000298275.1 Orycteropus afer afer
ACGGCAAATAACAACAACAACAACAGGGTGCCTGGAGGGAGTGGTGCTGGGGTTCGGTCACTGGCCCTTCTCTGCTTCCTTGAGGACTCTGCCTCAGTAGGAGCCCCTTTCAGGCCCTTCCACTCTACACGTTGACGTTCTCTGATGTCCATTGACAGAGAGCCCATCTTAAAGACATCTGTCTGCTGCCCATCTTGCCCCTTTCGAGCTGACTGGGGCAGGAACTCAGACTCCGGAGCAGGCCTCTCAAGATGGCGGCCACAGCTGTGTTCTGTTGAGCCTGTATGCTAAGAGCGTGAGTCACCACTACTGAAAAATAAAGTTTGCATGGAAATTCTTTTGGGTTTCTGGCTTGTCTTAACAAGTCAGAGCTGTTAGCAGCCTGGGCCTGCATCACGGGTGGGACTGGGCAAGGCTGCTGCCTTAGGGTGGATGGACCCCTCTGCTGTCCCCTGTCCCTCTAAAGACTCTGCTGCATTCAGTGTCATTACCTTGTGGCCTCTGAGCATTTAAGAAGCTCTCACAAGACATTTGACTCCTAACCAGAAGGTTGGTGGTTCAAACCCATCAGCCATCCCACGGGAGGAAGATGAGGCTATCTACTTGCATAAGGATTTACTGCCTTGGAAACCTAATGGGGGTTGCTATGAGTCAGAGTTGAATCGATAGCAGTGGGTTTGGTTTTGTTTTTGGTGTGAGCATTTGCTTGTGAGATGCCTGCCACAAGGGTTTGTACAACAAGTCCTTATAAAGAAGCACAGTGTGTGAGTGAGTGAGTTGGGAGGTCGAGGGGAGCGTCCATGTGGGAGCAAACCCCAAAATTGCAAATATGGACAAGTTAATACAGTTTTTAGAACTTCATCAGGATATCACTGCAAGACATTTTTCTTCTGTACCTTGTGATTTTTTTTCCTTTCTTATTCAGTTCCCGTGGGTTCTTAAAGTCCCATCCTCTCTTCCCCAGATTATTTAGAAACAAGCATTTTAAAGCTGGGAGTTGCGCAAGGCTACACACTTGAAAAGTGTGTGCATCTTAGGGTCCTTGGGTTGAGGACTCAAGGGATGGGCCAGGCTTGGTGCTGCCTGTGACGGATGGGACAGCTTTTGAGGGAGACTGGCCAGGTCTGGGTCCTTGCCACTTCCTGGCTGTATATGTGGAGTCACTGGGCCTCCTTTTCTTCATTTGTGCAGTGGGGGTAGTGACAGTTGCTTGCCAGCAGTGTTGTGAGGAGTCACTGAGATGGTGAATTTCACGTGCATTCCATATGCCGGGCATGGAATCAGCAGTCAGGACGTGGTCGCCACTGGCCATCTCAGCACTGGAAAGCTGTCTGGAGCATTGGTTTTTATCCTAAGAAGTTGGAAAGTAGAAACCCTGGGTGGGTGGGGAAAGGGGAAGACTGGAGAGAGAAACAGAACAAAGTGCTAGAACAGAAGTGAGTTGATTTGGAAAAGTTGCGCCCTGGAGCCCAATATAGTTAATCTTTTCTTTTGGATCATAAGGAGAGAGTGGGTAGGCAGGGAGTTAAGTTTGAACAGTGATGATACAGGTTAAGTATACATCCACAGAAGACGATGTTTTATTTCTGGGGGGTGTCCTTGTGAGCTCTCTCTTTAAATATAACTGAGTGTGGGCCCTGGGGAAAGTTTGTAAAATCTCTTTGAGGTTTTTGGGAACAGATGCCATAGAGAGCCAGGCATGATGACCCAAATCTGCATGTATGAGTGTATACACATGCATGTCCATGTCGTAGAGAGGCAAGTGTGATTATCCAGATCTTCATGTAGGTGAGTGTGTGCACACGCATGTCCAGATGCCATAGAGAGCCAGGCATAATTACCCAGGTCTGCGTGTATGTGAGTGTGGGCACGCACGCATGTCTAGATGTCATAGAAAGCCAGGCATGATTACCCAGATCTGCGTGTGTGTGTGTGCATGCATGCATGTCCAGATGCCATAGAAAGTCACACATGATTTCCCAGATCTGTGTGTAGGTAAGTGTGTGCATACATGCATGTCTAGATGTACCACATCTAGTCATCGTGTTGCCTCCGCTTTAAACTTTGAAAAGGGAGTGTAGGTCAGCTTACTTCAGGGTAGTTTCCCTCCTGAGGGCCTAAAATGGCTGGGGAAGGGAAACTGCTGTGCCTCCCTGGGCATAGCTGGTTCGGGCCTTTCTGTGGCATCTTCTGGTGGCTGTACTCATCTGTGTGAATGAGCAAGCACGGCTGTGGTTATGTTTGGGTCCTTGGGCACTGGGAGCCAGGGCGGCCCTGCTCTGCTGGTCTTTTTGAAGTCAGTCGCCTCTCGAGGTCAGAGCTGAGGAAGCAGGCAATGGTTTGGCAGGCTGGCCTGGTTTTAGGTCATGATAATGATATGTGAGAGGTTGTTCTCTAGCTCCAGCCCCCAAGTATGTTGTGTTCTTGAGACACATGTTGGAAAAAGCTCAATTTGAGCCTGAATTCCTTCAAAGGCTGTCAGTAGGGCAGGAAATTACAGCCATGAACCCTGTAGTTAACGTTCTCTGGTGTGAGACCTTGAACTTATTATTAGGTGCTGTTGACGTTTCTGCCCGTCCCATCCCATACTCCTCAGTTCCTGGAGAGGAGGCACAGGTTTAGCTGTGGGCATCATGCTGCAGCTATTCAGGTGCTTATTAATCCATTGATTCATTCACCAAGTCTCACGAGTAGCCTGTAGGCCAGGTGCTGTGCCGGACCATGTGGCTGCTAAGATACATGGAACATAGCCCTGTTCCCAAGGGACTTGCTGGGGGGCTGCAGCTTTGGTGGCCAGACCCACAGGTGAAGAGTTCGAACCCAGGGGACAGAGTATTGTCATGGAGACATATACAAGGCTCCGAGGAAGCTTAGGGAGAGAAGTGTCGGGCTCTACTTGTGTAGTTTGGCTGTGGGGACACAGACCCACTCAAGTTTAGAATGCAGGGGCACAGAGTCCTATGGAGTCCAGCGGGAGCGGGTGCTACTGCATGGTCGCCTTTCTTCCCATGGTGGCAAGGCCTCTACTCCCTCTCCTCTCTGCAAGTCAGCTTGAGCTTTTGTTGGTTTATTTTTCAGAATAACTGTATTTCGTTTTATTTTTAGTGAAAATATGCACAGCAGAACCCATTCCCATTGTGCTTTTTCTAGATGCAACAGTCAGGACATTAACCCATGCTACATTCTTCAACATGGGTCAAAGGGTCTTATTATTTCTGTACTAGTTGTTACACTCCATTGACTTAAGCTCCCTGCTCCCCTACCTTCTTGCCTGTGCTTCTGAGTAGCTGTTGTCCATTTGGTCTCATAGGGATAATTTTGTAAAAGCATGATACTCAATATTGACAATCTTTATTTTATTTTTTTGTTGTGATTTGGGTGAAGGTTTACAGAGTGAGTTCATTTTTCATACAACAGTTCATATACATTTTGTTTCGTGATACTGATTAATTACAGTCCCCACAATGTAGCAGCTCTTTTCCCACTTCCTCCCTGTGGTTACCTTTTTCCTGTGTCCTTCTTTCCTATGCATTTCTGCCCCCTGAGCTGTCTCCCTGTGCAAATACTGCCTTTCTGTTCTTCCGGGGTTGATTGTTCTAGGGAGTGTAACTACCTGGTATAAATGTTTACCTTATACGCATGTCTAACAATCTTTACTTTATGAATTAAACTGTTACTCGGTTTAAAGGTGATTTCAGGGGGTAATTTCAATTCAGGGTTTAAAGAAGAACTTAGGGCAGTAGTCTTGGGGACTCCTTCAACTTCAATAGGCCTGACAAGTTGGATTTTTGAAGAATTTGAAGTTCTCTTCACATTTTTCTCCCTTTATATCAGGATCTGTCTTTTGAGATCCTGTCAGAAGGTTCAGGAGTGGTAGCCAGGCACCACCCAGTTCTGGTCTCAGGTTAGATGAGGCCACAGCCCATGGAGACAGTTAGTGCTGTAATCTGGTTCCATGCCTGATTCTTGGGTTTCCTTCTTTCTCTTTTGCCGCAGAAAAATGCACATCAGTAGTTGTATCTTAGATGGCTGCTCAAAATCCTTCAAGACCCTGGACCCTACTCCCCATGCAGCCAGCTTGCTCTTGCTGGCTCTGCTTCTCTCAGAGGACAGTCTTAGCTACCGTCATCCGTGTAGGAAGAGAACACGTCACTGAATGGGTAATTCACTGAATCGTTAAAGGTTCTCTTCAAAGCTTTGGTTCCTCCGTGGCTTTACTACAGAGCGAGGCTGTTGGCTCTCTTACTTGTGTTCAGTATTTCAGCCACTTTGCCAAACTGTCAGCATTTTCTCTGTGGCCGAGCAGACTTGCCCTGAAGGAATTTTACTGGCTACTCTGATTTGTGAACTTCTGCCTTGAGCCTCCATCTGCATTTGTCCCCACATCTCTGCACCTAGTGACAGAGGAGTCCAGCAAATTGTGCTTAGCAGAGCTTAAGGTCTTAATGTGCCCTTTCAGCAAGTCAGCTTTCAGCAAATGGGTTTGGTGATGTGACTTAGAGCCAGACATGTTTGTCTCACCCTCCTTATCTCTGTTGTTGTTGTTGTTATGTGCCATCGAGTTGGACCCGAATCATAGTGATCCCTCCTTGGGTTTCTGAGGTGGTATCACTACAGAAGTAGATTGCCCAGCCTCAGAGACTCTCCCATCCACACTTTTGGAAGTCACTATGATTGGTTCAATTCTTATCAACTAGCTTTGTATGGCCACACCACTGTGGCCGGGGGTGGGGACAGGCCACAGGGCCTCTGGGGAGCTGAGTCTCCAAGAGGGCATGAGCAAGACGGGGGCCCACTACCACGTCAGCCACCCCATGAAGGAGGGTGGCACAGAAGAGTTGCCCTGAGCTGTAGCTTGCAGGGTGGCTCGGAGTCAGTAGGTGGGCTGGGTCTTCCAGGTCTGGGGAACAGCCTGTGGAAAGACATGAGGTGTGAGACAACAAGAGGGGGTTTGGTGTAGTTGGAGACCAAGCGGGGGGGGGGGGGAGAAGCGGAGGAGTCGGCAGAGGCCTGAGCAGTGGGGGGGCCATTGGGTACATGGTTTGGGGCTCAGGAGAAAGCATGGGTGGAGCTTCGGGTGTCAGGGTGGAGACTTACACTGGAGCCCTGGGTGAGGGACAGTTGCCCTTGGGACCAGGGAGGGGGAGAGAGCAGAGGTGAAGGGTAGGAGGCTGGGTGGGGACAGCCAGAGGGACCAAAGCAGAGGCTGTCGTCCTGGAAGGGGGAGGGTCCTCTCATGAGGGGTCATAGGCCCACTTTGCCATGACAGCAGCTGCTCAGCTGCCTTTTCTCTTCTCCCAAAGCTCGATCTGTGGCCTTCGGCTGGGGCATAGCTGCTGGGCCCCCATCAGTGGGCACATGTGTCAGGCGGGCCACACGCCTCAGCACTCCTGCAGCCCTGAGTCGGACAAGGCCAGGGAGGGGGATGGAGGAAAGAGCTTGTGGGTATCTCCTCCAATGGGCAGTATGCTGCTTCTGCAAAGGGCTGAGAGTAGATAGTTCAGGCTTCTTGGGCTGTGTACTGTCTGACTCACCTGCTGTGTAGTATGAGAGCGTCCATAGACAGTAGAGAAACGAGCGAGCGTGACTGTTTCTAGAAAGCTTATCACCACCCCTGCTCTGTCCTACGAGGCCACTAGCTGAGAGGACTGAGAGGTGAGGAAGATGTGGTTTGCCCAGGATCCCAGAGCTAAGATGCCGTGGGTCTGGAATTGGATGCAGGCCTGTGTTCTGCCCTTGAGTGGCCCTCACGAGCTGATAGTGTCCACCGATGTGTCCGTAAATGATGGCCTGGTTCTGTGTGAGGTTGGCCATTGCTGGGCTAGAAGTTGAAAATAAAAATAAAGGAAACCAGGTATGGCAGTGCTCTGATTTCCTTCATGGTTTTGCTTTTAGATTTCATGATCCGAAAGGTCTCCCCGACCCCAAAGCTGCACGTGTGTGTTCATCTGTTATATAGATAGTTCTTTTGTTTCCTTTCACATACGTAAACGTTACCCTGTCTGGAATCTATGCTGATACATGACAGGAGCAGAAATTTAAGTCTTGTTTCTTGTTCTCCAAATAGTTCTTTGCCCCAGCAACGTTTATGGACGGAGCCATCCCTTCTACTGTGATTTGAAATGTGGGTTTTTATCCCAGCTTGATTTCTGACAAGTGACGGACACCTTGGCCCGTGCACATGACTGGATTTGTGGTCTAGTCCTCAGAAACCCAGCAGGGAGAGGTTTGGAGATAGGAGGTCATCTGCCTTCCGGCCTCAGACCGTGGAGGCTGCCGTGTGGGAACGCTGCGGTGTCACTTGAAGCGTGTGCAGTGGCAGGCCCTGAAGAGGAAGACAGCCACGATGATGAGATGAAGTGAATAATGAGCTGTGCAGGGCTGGGGCGAGGAAGGAAACTGATGTTAGGGAGCACCTGCATCCCGTGCGCCCTGGGCTTGCTGGAGTGTGGTGTTTACGTGAGCCATGGAATTCAGCCCCGGCGTTACCTACCAGCTTCCTCGCTCAGGAAAGTCACCAGCCAGCCAGCGTTGCAGCAGAAGTGAGCACACAGACAGTTAAAGCTTGTCAGAAGAGCATTGTTCCAGGGGGACACCAGACCTCCGTCTGTTCCCTCTTCTGCCATTAACACGAGCGTGGCATGAAGGCGGAGGGACAGCCCCGACAACCCTTTTCTCTGTGATGGCTTTTAAGGGAGAGCGACTGTCAGAGCTCTGCCTGGCACTTACAAGTGTTGTTATCAGTCATTCTGACGTTGACACAAACACAGGGCCATCTGTCGTTCAGGAGGCTGCTGGTGCACAGCCCTGGGACTGATAAAGGTGGGAGGGCTTTACCAGGATGGTGGCCTGGGTCGTGTCAGCGTAGTTCGGACCCACTGTTTCTCCCAGGTGGCTTTCTGGGCAGTGTCGTTTGGGTCCCTCCTGGACATATCTGGTAGCATAGTGGATAAGGCATTTGGCTGCTAACCACAAGGTCAGCGGTTCGAACCACTAGCTGCTCCGTGGAAGGATGATGGGGCGATCTACTTTCATAAAGATTTATAGCCTCAAAAATCCAAAGGGGGTTCCTGTCAGTTAGAATTGACTTGATGGAGTGGGTTTGGTGTTTGGTTTTGGTTTGGACATGTCATCAGGAAAGACCAGTTGCTGGAAAAGGACATCACGATGGGTGAAGCAGAGGGTCAGAGGGTCAGAGGGGGTGAGAGAAACCCTCCGTGGGATGGGCTGGACGCAGTGCATGTGACCGTGGACTCAGACATGCCAGCGTTCGTGAGGATGGTGCAGGACCCAGCTACGTTTTGTTCTGTTAGCCGTGAGGTCACAGCGAGTGGGAGTCGACTCTGTGGCCCCAACAACAAGTGAACTCGGAGCTGAGATTGTAGGCAGCTTGTGCTGTCTTTGCCGGAAGAACTTTCTAATATCTTCCGTGTTCCCTTGGGGAATAGTTCCTCCATCCTCTGAGCGTTTTCTGTGGAATAGCGAGCTTTCGGCTACAAAGCCTGGGTGGCAGTATTTGGGATCGCCTCATCCCAGGCTATTGTTCTATTGGCCTGGAACCCAGACAAGTTTCTCAGCTGCCTCGGAGTGGCATTTACTTGCTGGGTCTGATTTCCCATGTTGCCCACAGTGATCTTGTTTGACACTTGAGAAAATTTTTTAATCTATTCTGCTGCTCTGTGGCACAGACAGACACTTTAGAACATTCCTTTTTATTCCCCAAGGTCAAGGCACACAGTAGCCAGGAAATCCCATAACCCTGAAATGTGCCCAGCTTCACTGGCCTGGGCTTTTCCACTTTGTCCCCAGCTTTACTTCCCTGTCATTGAAGGGAGAGAGACTAAGTGGTTGCTGTGAGTTAGGCAGTGTTCTAAGCACTTACCTTACACCATATTAAATACTTGCAACTCTCTTTACAAGAGAGTTTCTATGAAGATCCCATTTGAGACTTAAGGAAGTTGGTGCTCGGAGAGGGGAGGTAACCTGCTGAAGGCCCCTCTGCTGTGGAGCCAGGATTTGAACTTGGGGACCTGACTCCAGACAGTGTGGTCCCTAGTCCAAGACCCTGACTGCCTACCTCGTGTTGGCTACAGTACATGTGCTGGGCTGGAGGCTTTGCAGATTCAGGTTTTAGTTGAATCTTGCAGCTGTCCCGCAGAGTACGTGGTGGTAGCCCCATTTTGCATCTTGTAAAGGAGGAAACCTGCTCAGGGTTGCGAGCCAATAAGTGGCTGAGCTGTGGTTTGACCTCTGCCTGCCCCAGTGTTGGTTGATAGCAGCTTTCCATGGATCCTACTCCAGTCATTGTAATGGAAGCTACTGGAACCCGTCTGACATCCCCCTGCCCCAGTCACCCCAGAGCCTTACTCCTCTCCAGCTCTGGGGCCAGGATAGTTTCAGGCCTCAAAGAGGGTTTTGAAAAGGGCTTGAGATTCTGTAGGAAATGTCCCACTTTCCCTTGCCTTTTCTGATTACTGAGCGCCCTCATCAGGTGGTTGTGAGAATTGAAACAAGGCCTGTCAGGTGCGGAGAGATTGCTGAACTCTTGTCCTCCGGTGTCTGTTGCGTGGCAGCCCCATGTGAGAGTGGAACTGTGTTCCTGGTGTTTTCTGTGGCGGCCTTTTCAGGAGATCACCAGCCTTTCTTCTAAGGTGCCTCTGCATGGACTCAAACCCCCACCTTTCAGCTCGCAGCTGAGCACTTACCCGTTTGTGCCACCCAGAGACTGGAGCATATTACCAGGCACACGCAGTGGTGATGTCACTCTTGCTATTGATTTTGGAAGTCTAGTAGTTTATATGGATCGTCTCCCTAGATCACTCGTTTTCACGGAATCAGCCCCACATGCGTTGACTGATACCCACCTGTGGATGCGGGGGGGCGGCACTCTGCACCTCTAAGGGGTTGTGCCTCCGTGTGAGGAGACTGAGATGATTACTACATGCTCTTGCACGTGTGGCTGTTCCATCAGTGCAGTAGCCCAGCCCATGGGACACAGTGGCAACCTAGGCCTGGAATCAGGGCGGACTTCTCAGTGGAGGTACCTTTCCATAGGGGCCTGAGTAGCTGAATCAGGTTTTTTTGGATTGAGAATAGAGGATAAACATGAGGAAAAGTTGTGGAAATCCATGAAATATCTGTTGAATTTCATCTTACTCCAGGGAGAGGCTCTCAGGTGTGTGTGGAAGGCCTGAGGGCTGCAGGGGTACCCCCAGCCTACGCCCGAGGCTGCAGGGGTACCCTCCCCCAGTCTATGTTTGAGAGTTCCTTTGGCGGGCAGTGTGCTGGAGGCTGCTGAAACCGACATATTGGGGTCAGGCAAAGAAGTCACATTGTGTTCAGGGGCTTCCTGGAATGATAAAGCTCAGGTTCATGGCCGCTAGCTGCTCCCCCCAGGAGAGGCACGGCCAAGCCGAAGGATGAGGGCCGATGCTCCCAGAGGGCACGGTGCTCGGTTCTGCCCAGTCCCAGGCTTCCCCTCACAGAGTGCACAGGGGCGGAGGGAGGGGCTCCCACTGGGTGCTCTGTCTCTTTTGGGCTCATTCTGCTGAGATCCATGGCAAGGAGCTCATTCGTGTAAATTATCTGTGTACACGCTAGGCCACCACTGAACATGTAAACTATCTGTGCACATATATTTGATGAGGAAGACCCGAGAACAGAGTGCTGTTTCTCTGATTAAGAAGAGATTTCAGCTTCTGCTAGCCTCGAGCTGTTTCCCGAGTCATGGGTGTGTGACACACGGCTGCAGCCTGGCCACCTGCTCCTGGTCTGAAGAGAAGGGCTGAATAGATGTTATCCACTGTCTTCGATAGTCATTCAGTCAGCCCTTTTCCTTGACTCCAGTGCCCTGGGGGTAAATTACTTTTTTTTTTTAAAATATATATCAGTATCTGTTTTCATTTAAAGTAAAAAAATGTAACTTTACCATTCTGATGAGTTCTTCTAAGATGTTAATGTCTCCTGCTGCATCTCATCTTTCTGATGCTCATGGAACCCCGGTGATGGGGGAGCGGGGACTCTTTCCCTCTTGTGCCCAGAGAGGGGCTCCGAGGGCCTGGGATGCTGGTCCAAGGCCCTGACCCAGTTCAGAGTGAAAAGTCACGTGTATGGTTTCCTTGGAGAAACATACAGTTGTGGATTATTGTTCCCCTCCAAGAAGTCTTCCTTCAGGAATGTCCCTTCCTTGAAATTCTAGGACTGTCTCCCCACTTCCTCATCCATGTGCACATCCAGCTCTTACTGAACCCCTACTCTGGGCCAGGCGCTGTGCTGCACGGTTGGGGGCTGTGGCTGGAGGAGTGTGACTGTAACAGCCAGCAATAATGTTGCCACCATGGACTAGTGAAAAACCAAGCCAAACCAGGCAAAAACAGCTGCAGGCCACTTGACTCCCACTAGTGGCCCCAAGCATGTGCCAGTAGAGCTGCGCTCCGTAGGGTTTCAAGGCCTGTAATCCTTCAGAAGTAGACTCGTGAGGTTCCCCTGGGTGGATTTGAACTGAACCTTTCGGTTTGCAGCTGAGCGCTTAACAATTTGTGCCACCCAGGCGCTCCTAAGGTGGTTGTACAGGTTGGGGACAAAGACGAGCGGGACAAAGCGGCTGCTGTGCGACACACGTTTGCTAGATACTTGGTGCAGTTTAGGCTGTGGGCTTCCTAGCAGCCAATTTCAGGAGGGAAATACAGCTCATAGGGTCTATTAGGGAAAAACAAAACAAAACAGAAAAACAGGTTCTGCAGGAGAAATTTAGAACTTCCAGGTTTTAAGATCTGATTGAGTGGTATGGTGAACAGTGTCTGCAGCATGTGAACAGTGACAGCAGTTAAGTTCCGTGTAGGTTGGACCCTGGGGTACTGATTTAATGGTATGGTTTCCTGTCTGAATGCTTGCCTAAGTTGAAGGTAGCTGGAAGAGTAGTGCTCATAACTAATTACAGACTGTGTGTCAGAGAGGTCCCCATGTGCCTTTACAGTGCCACCTGTATACTAGCTATTGAGTGTCACTGTAGGAAAACCATCTGTCTTATTAAATTTGAGTGTGCCAGTGTGCAGCCAAGTGCCAGTTGATCTACTAAGTTGATAAACAGCTATAACTGGGAATGCATCCCTGTTCCAGATACCGTCCAGGAGCAGAGCCTTGGAAAACACACTTGGAAATTGCAGGTGTTTTCTTTCTGTAGCAGCTAAGTATTTTCAGCAAGGCATTTACACATTGGTTCTCACCCTGCCTTTCTGTCTCATGATTAATAAAAGAATCAACTGAGCCCATTGGCTCTCTTGGGAAAGACTCTCTAGGAATTATTTTTGGAAGGGCAAAGGAAACTTATGTAGAGAGGTTCTAATGCAGAGAAGTGAGGGTACAGTGGAACAGGTGAGAGCTGGCTGTTGATTTTGCCTTTGCTTTCTTCCTCAGATGACCTGCGGCAAGCCATCATGGCCATGATGAACAGGAAGGACGAGCTGGAAGAGGAGAACAGGTAGCGTGACACTCAGGCTTCTGCCTCTGGGGCGGAGAGAATGTAGCAGATGGAGGCCCTTGGCTTTGCTGGTGAAATTGAGATCAGTGACTTCCTCTTGCCATGGGAGGTGCAGTCTGAGTCTGTGGACAGGGACTTGAGTGGAAGTAGGGAATGAGAGCGCCTTCCAGCAGCGGCCCTGCCGCAGAACACACCAAGCATTTGGTCAAGCAGTCTTTTCAGTAACCGTCGATTGAGGGCCTGCCTACTGTGCTGCGGGCACGTGAATGCTTGTATTCAGGTTTGCCTGAATCGGGTACCTAGGGCGGGATGATATTAGTTCCCTATGAGCCTAATTACAGACACTGAAGAGGCAGAGGGTTTATTCATCTTCTCCTCCCTGTGGACCCCAGTGCTGAATCCTGCCCAGGTATTAAACACACTGCTACCCTCTGGCTACCTGAAGATGAGGCTTTCACCTGCCAAAACCTTGTCTTGGTACGGGCTGAACGGTAGAGGTGGAGGTCTGCACTTAACCAGCTAACCTGCTAGCACAATTAGGCTACCTCCCCTGGGGCTTGGGCATGGCGTTATGTACGCATATGGACATGCGTGTACACATGCATGTGTGTGTTCATCCTGGCCCCATAGGCTGTTACTCAGAGTGGAAATGAAGGGTCCATGGTGCTATCCAGTTATGATTATTTTTTTGAAAAAACCTTATTTGGACCTGAATTGACAAGCTTCTCCTTTGTTTTTATGGAAATATATGAACACAAATTAGCATACTTTTCTAAAACAAAAGGGTGTTTTATTTTTTCAGATAGTGATGAATACACATATGGAACATTTGTCATCCCAGTGTCCTTCACACAGACAGTTCAGTGACGTTGATTGTGTTCATTGTGGTGTTCAAACGTCACCATTATCTTTTTCTAAATTTTTCCGTCAAGAATGGTATTTTTTTAAAAACATCTTGAGACAGGGTAATTTCAAACTAAAATAAACTTTCAACAAAGAGCTTGTAGACACTGCAGGATTCTTTTCCCTGCTCCGCTGGAGCTATTTTGTTGGAATAAACCCTAGGTTCTATCTTACCTTGTGAAGAACAATAGTCACAGCCCGTGATTTCTTCTTCCCAGAGAAGAAAAACATTGTGGGTTGGGGTGTGGGATAGTGTGGGTGAATGTGTGTGTATGTAGGTGAGGTGTGGGGCATGTGTGTGTATGTCTGTGTAGGTGTATAGAGGAGTGTGGGTATGGGTGACTATAGGTGTGGGGTGTCTGTGTGTAGGTGTGCATGTGATGTGAGTATAGGTGTGTGTGTGTGTTGTGTGTCTGTGTGTATAAGGGTATGGATATGGGTGAGTGTAGGTATGTGTTCAGTTATCTAGTGCCT
>NW_006921648.1:11870518-11895471 GCF_000298275.1 Orycteropus afer afer
TGATTTGGGTGAAGATTTACAGAGTAAATTCACTTTTCATACAGCAGTTCACATGATATACTTTGTCTCATGTCATTGACCAAAATTTACAATGCCACAGCTCCCCTCCCACTTCCTCCCCATAGTTACCTCTTCCCAGTGTCCATCCCTCCATGCTCTTCTGCGCCCTGAGCTGTCTCCCTGTGCATAATAAGCAGCCCTAAGGATGGACTTTTTCTTAAAGCTTTCAGGGAGCACCAGTGTTGGAGAGTTCATTTGACAATGGGAAGCCCAACAGGCTTGCGTTGTGTTGTCCTGGGGCAAGTGTCTTCTGGATTTAGTATGTAGACACCCCCCGGTTTTCTAGAAGGAGCTGCTTTAGGCACAGTCCAGTAAATGGTGGGCAGAGCCATCAGGTTCACTTCCTGGTGGTAATTTTGTTTACTTCTGGAGGAGCTGCTGGGATGGCATGCTGGCGGACTTACTTTGGAGGGTTAACTGATATGGAAGTAGAAGACATGCCTCCTGATACGTCCTGCTTGTAGACCTGGAAATGGCAAAAGAAAGCTAGGGTCAGAGTTTGTTTCCTGAGGAGGGGGAATAAAATTAGACTTCCATCAGGTAATCTGAACATAGGCCTATTTTTATGCCTCAGATTCTTCTCTGAGGCCCCCGGCATCCCTTTCTTTGTTAAGTCTCTCTCCAGTGTGATTGGGACAAAATGTTCTCCGTTTAATGTGCTGCACCTTCGACTTGGGTGTCTTTAGAGGGACTTCGCTGGGTCTGCTAACTCAGTGTTTTCTGGCGACTTAAGCTGTTGATGACAGCTGTACTCCTAGGCTGTCAGAGCACAGAACCTGGGCCACGTGTGGTTCTCTCGGGCTCATTCCTCTGAGGTTCCTGACCGTAGTTGGTGATCTCCTTATGCCAAGTTATTTGAGATGGACTTGAACTATAGTTTACACTGAGTCTTGTGGAGAATGAATGATTTAGGTCTTGATGTATTAGGTAAATAACTATGTTTTGGGCTCAGTGGACACTGGGTTGACAATATCTGATCCGGGCACCCTCTTTTCAGATCGCTGCGGAACCTGCTTGACGGTGAGATGGAGCATTCTGCCGCACTCCGACAGGAGATCGACACGTTGAAAAGGAAAATGGCCGAGCAGGAGGAGAGGCACGCTGGGAAGGTCCAGGCGCTGGCCAGGTAGGGGGCGGCCCGGTGGGATGGAGAGGCTTGGCCAGAACCCCTTTACACCCCTTTTACTAACACCTTCTAATGAAAAAAAAAAACAATCGATGGTGGCAAACGAACACAACATTGTATTTGAAGTTTTTACTTATTTCATGGAATGGAAAAATGTTTGTATGGATGGCTCAAAATATAAAAGGTACCAAAGATGAAACTATGCACTTCCCTCTTTTGTCCCCAGTCCCCTGGTTTGCTTCCTGGAGGTGGTCATTGTTCCTGGTCCCAGAGGTCATCCGTTCTTTGTTGTTGTTGGGTGCTGCTAAGTTGATTTTGACTCATAGTGACCCCAAGTCACACATTCAGGGGTGTGGGTACACAAGGTTTTTTTCTTTTCCCTTTTCCCCCTCTTCCCTTGCAAGGGGTGCCCATCTTTTTTTTTTTTTTTTGCCAGCGCAGGGTACTTCACTGACTGCCACAGAGTTCATTTAATTTCACCACCAAGAGGCAGGCAATATCCTGTTACTGACATTGCCCCAGTGACTGACCTTCGGGTTGCTCATTCTGTTCCTATGTGAGAATATTTGTTGGGAAGGTTCCTGGAAGTGGAGTTGCTGGGTCAGAATGCCCTGTATTCGCAGGTGGGACAGCGATCTCAGATGGCTCTCCGTGGAGGCTGTGTTAGTTCGTTTCCTTGAGCTGCTGCAGCAAGATACTGCAAAGTGGGAGCCTTGTGAGACCAGAAATGCGCTGTCTCACGGTCCAGGAGGCTGGAAGTCTGAGCTCGGGTTGCTGGCCAGGTTGATTTCCTCTGATGGCTCTGAGGGAGGAAATTGGTTTCCCGCTTCACCCCTAGCTTCTGGTGATGGCTGGCAGTCCCTGGGGTTCCTTGACTTGGCGTTGGGTGCTGCTGCGTAGATTTTTCTCCTCCCAGTGACCTCGTGTGACGGAAACTGCCCCCTAGGGTTTCTTAGGCTGTGATCTTCATGGGAGTAGGTGACCCGCTCTTTCTTCCTTAGAGCTGCTGGGTGGGTTTGAACTATCAACCTCTTTGCCAGTAGCCAAGCTTAACCATTGTGTCGCTCCAGATCTCGTGATTCCATCCTCCCATGGATGGCCTTCTGTGTGTCTCTTCTCTTTTATAAGGACACTGCTCCGCTTGGGGTAGGACCCACCGTACTGCACTGTGACCTCACGCTAACTTAAGTGAGCACGTCTTCAAAGACCCCGTTTCCAAACAAGGCCACGTTCACAGGTACTGAACTGGGACTTCAACGTATCTTTTCTGGGGATACATTTCAACCCAGAGCAGGACCAAGGCACTATGTGGTCCCCAGAAACTTGCAAGGGGACCTCCTTCTGCCTGCAGTGCTCATAGTGTGGGTCTTGATAATACCACTGGTGAGGTGTGGGGCTGGCAGGATGCTTCCCATTTATTTGCATTTCTCTAACACTCTAGTTGAGCCTCTTTAAGAGACATCTTTACTTCCTAAGTCACTGTGATGTTAGATACCACAGCTCTCACACCTGCTGATGGTAGACTGATGAAGTAACTTTTGGGGCAGAGAACGAAGTTCCCTGAGCCACTAAAAAGAAGATGGCAGACCCTTATCCACCAACACCGAACTGTCTCTGAGATTAAGATAGAACGTTTCTGTTTTAGTAAGGAAAAAATAACGCAAACTCCCAAAATCGCAACTCCCCTAAAAAATCCTTGCTTACCTGATTTGTCTGTGCTTGGAATCTGTACCCTGTCATCTGTTAGTCTGCATTTTGCGGTGTTTGTTATCCCAAAAGCGGCCTTCACTGTCTCCAATAGGTTTTTATTGGTAACCATTTTCTTAATATCTGGATATAGTATTTCATGGAGTTAATGTGCCATATTGGAGTCCCTGATGGTACAGAATGGTTGAGCGCTCACTGAAAGGTTGGCAGCTCGAACCCACTCAGAGGCACCTCAGGAGACAGCCTGGCGACCTGCGTCTGAAAGGTCACAGCCTTGGAAACCCGGGGAGCAGTTTCCCCTGCACACGTGGGGTTGCCATGAGTGAGGACCAACTTAATGGCAATTAATAACAAAACCAGCACTCCATTTCGAATTACCCAGTCTTGGTTCATGGTCACTTGGGCTGTTTCTAGTCCTCATCGCCACTCCTGTTTTAGGTAAGGTAAACAGTATGGTTCCAGAAGAGAAATGCAGTGCAATTCTATAAGGGAGGTGACAGAAATCCTTGCTGGTTCTTTGAAATCACTTTTAAATAACATCAGGAGATACGTGTGCTTGTGGATGTGCGCAGAGGATCCAGAATGAAGTGAATTTACAGCAGCCATTGCTGTCTTCATCCTGGTACATGATGTGGACGCCACTATGAGGTGGTTAGGAAGTGTAACCAGAAGCTGGGACAATGATCCCATATTTAATTTCTGTTGTTTGGGGTTCTCTCCTTTCTTCCTGTTTTACAGTGACATCTCCAGAGCGCAGAGACAGGGTGTATAATCAGCAGTTACATGCTTCGCTGGGCGTTTTCCCCCAGACCACCTTCTGCCTGGCCACACAGGGGCGTTCTGTGCCATAATTGCATTTGATGTTCACAGTAAAGACTGACGTCTGGAGTGGCTCTGATTCTTCATCAGCTCAGACAGAGGCTGTTTCCTGCCATGTTAATGGATTGTTTTGGGAGTCAGCTCAGGCTTGAGTCCTGCTCCATGACTTGCAGAGCGTGTGTTTCTGGGTGATTTGCTTGACTTCCGCCATCATGTGTTTCCTCATCTGTGAACTGGAGAGGATAGCGTTGCCTTCTCCATCTGGGAGGACTGAGTGGAGAGGAATGCATGAGGAAAGGTGTAAGGCCTGGGATACCAGCAAGCTCTTTCAAGTGTATTATATTGTAAGTGTCTTTTAATAATTGACCATTCGTGGGGAAATCTCAGCCAACAAATGGATAAGGATAAAATAGTTTCTTAACCAGGCAGTTTGATAAACTTCCCATTTAAACAGTGGGTCACTAAGAGGTCAGGGTGCCCAAAAGTTTCCAGTTTGCCGGTAGAAGGCGCCTCTGTACCAAACACATGAGTCCTTCACAAGGACATGAAAGGAAGGGCGTGAACAGAGCAGCTGGATTTGTACGTTTCAAACAGTTGGACTGCTGACTTACTCCAGATGATTGACCTCTCCCATCTCTCGAACGTGATTCCTGCTTTTGCCCACAAAAAGGCAGTCAGTGTTGTTGGGCAGTGACGTCCCTGGCCAGTGGTCGTTAGGGGGCTGGGGGTGCCATATGTAGTCTGGGTGCAGTTAAGATGGGGCAGTGACGCATCCCTGGCTAGAAGGCAAAGCCTGTGTGTGCATTGGGCCCTCCCTGTTCCAGGCCCAGTGTGGTCAGGTTGAAATTTCCTAATGCAGATGTTTAGCCTAATGGTTTAGAGCATAGGTCCTGTCATCAGACAGCAGGAGTTATCATGGCTTTACTGCTTACTAGCTGTGTGACCTTAGACAAGTTACTTAACCTCTCCGAATCTCAGCTCTCTTAGTCACAGAATGGGGATTAGAATACAATCTACCACATAAGAGTTGTTGCATGAGTAAAATGAGAGGCCCTGTGTTAGCTCTGTGAATGTGCTTAATAAGTGCTTGATAAATGTTCACTATCACTGTCATTTTTCCTTAATGGAATACTTACATCACTAAGAAATTTTGCCACATCAAAAGTTATATTTTAATGGCAACACTGGAGAAAGAATTAAGAGCTGGAGTATTTCAGACTGAGAGAAATGAAATGACTTTTGCTGAAGTATTCTGATACTACAGTTATCTGTGTGTGTGTTTGTTGGCTTTGTGTATATAGTTCTAAAATTGCAACATCACTAAGAAAATCCAGCATTTGATTCCATGTTTGTTTTGCTCAAAAGTAATTGCCTGTCTTCCCTGCTGTCATGACTCAACAAAGAGCAAGGCCGTGCCGCAAGCCCAGTGTTTTCTGGCCCCAACTAGGGTCCTGACAGGCAAGTACTGTAATGAGTAGTAGTTTAGGTTATGTCAGTCTCAGTCCATCAGTAATTGATTGCCTTATTTCCTATTTCATTAAGAAAACTCAAGCTTGGAGGCAGATGTTACAAGAAAGAGGACACAAAGTTCCTTGAACAGAGCCTTGGGGGAAAGCGGTGTTGCTGGATTATTGTGGGGATGTTCTCTGATTTTGCTCACTGTGTTTGCAATCTCTTGCTTTGTGACAAATTAGCCCCAAAGTTGACAGCCTGAAGCAGCAAACGTTTATGATCTTCCACAGTTGCTGAGTCAGGAATCTGGGAAGGACTTACCTGAGGGGTTCTGGCCTGGGTCTCTCAGTAGGTCACAGTCACACTGTTGACCCAAGCTGCTGTCATCTGAAGGGTGCACAGGGGCTGGTGGGCTGCTTGCATGCTCACTCATGGTGCTGTTAGCAAGAGGCGTCTGCTCCTTGCCAGGTGGGTTTCTCTGTAGGGCTAGTTCCAACATAGCTGCTGGCTTCCCAGGGTGAATAAGAGCAAGTGAGAGCATGTCTGTGGTGAAGGGAGCTTCTTTATGTGGCCTTTTTCCCTGGTTCTTTGGAAAAACAGCTTGAGAGCTTTCTCCCCTCAACCCTGGGGCATTACCTTTGCCCTAGTTTTCTACTCCAGGGGGTTAGTTACTTTTGTCCAGGTAGGTTGACAGTTCTTGAGTAAACTGTAAACAACTTGTGGTTTGATACTTACTGTCTGGCCCTGAGCTGCAGCCTGCCCTGTGATTGGTATGCGCCTTGCAGGGACTGGCCAATAGATTGTGAGAATTAAGTGTCTTGAGTCTACTATGCAAATGAATTATCTATGTCCTACTGAGAGGGGATTGGTCAGTTCATGGCCCTGGTGGGAGGACCATGCCTTGAAATTGACAAGGAGTTGTGTCTGTATGCAGCTAACCCCATGGAGGTTTTAGAGACAGAAGGAGGAAGACAGGAAAGAAGAAGCGGAAAAGAACAAGAAGAGAGAAGCGGCAGAGAGAGAGGTGGCAAGGACTCTCCTGTGAGCGCTGTAATGTGAGCCAGTAGCTGTAACACTGAAGACGGCAGCAGACCTAGAGAGGGCCCTGTAGCAGAGCTGATGGCGGGGAGGCCAAAGGCAGAGAAGCCTGTCCTGAGTGGGCCGAGAAGAAGCCTGACGTGAGGGGCCCCGAGGGGAGATGAGAGACCTGTCCCTGCGGTGAAGAAGGGAGACTTTACCTACACGCTTCCTGATCCCAACTTGTACCCCGTTACTTCCTTAAGCCTCTTAACTGTAAGTATGATCTTTGATATCTGTGTGGCCATTGCAATGGCTTGTTGAACCCAGCCCAGAAGTGCTGTGGAAGGGATGGCTGGAGTCAGAATTAGTATAAAGATTGGAGAGTGGAGGTCTGTCTGAGCTGCCCCTCATAGGAATCCACTTTGGGCTGATCCTGGTCATCAGTCCCTCTGAAGTTAGATGGGTTCTGACACAATTACTGTACCACCATTTTACAACATCCAAGATGGACCATAATCTTGGAAATGACCCATGGTCGTTGTTGCTGTGTTCTTTTATGACACTGGCCAACCCTGGTATGCTGTGGGAGAGACACAGGTGAGAGTTACGCAAGGTGGGGTTATTGGGGGCTGTCTTGGAGGCTCCTCCCACACTGATTAGACTTCGGTTTCCTGCTGGGAATTTTCTTTGGTGAACTGTTCTCTTCCGCATTCTGTCCGTGTAGTTTGATGGAGCAAACCCGTGACTACCCCCAGCAGCTTGTTCCATTCCCTTGGCCACCGTGATTGGGTCTCAGACGTTCACGTGGCCAGGCCGATCTGACACAAGCCAATTATAGCATTCTTGAGAGGAAGTGATGTAAGCCAGGAGTTGCAGTCATTGCTGCAACCGGGTGGCAAGATGCCAGCCCCAATGGAGACAGCACAGTGGAGAAGTGGTGGGAGAGAGCAATAACAGATCCTGATGACATCGTTTGAGCTTCTTCCATCGTTTCATTTCAGGAAAGATCCAGCCTTTCCTGAAGCTATTTTACCTCTAGACTTTTCAACTGTGTGAGCCAATCAATTCCTTTTGTTGTTCAGTCATTTTGCCATTGGCTTTCTCTCAGTTACAAGAATTCTGACTAACCAGGCTCCCTTGTTTGATATTAGAGATTGAGGAAAGTGGTGCTTCCTGAGTTGAAGTAAATTGTCCCTTTCGTTAAAACCTGTCGGATCCATGAAGAGACTCCCAGGTCATAGTGATTCACCAGGCGGTGAAATAAAGCAGTCTTGAGGAGAAACCCACAGGATTATTTTACAAAATGCTGCTTGGGGCCTTTTTGTCCTGTCAGAACCAGCCTTTTGTCACAACTGTTCTCTCCTCCTAGGGAGTTCTGATGCAGTAAAAAGAACATGTTAGTAGTTGCATGGCTGGGACGTTCAGTCATCCACTCTGAGCCTCTGGTTGTCATCTGTTTCAACATTTAAAAGGGGTCAGAGTGGTGTGGCTTGGGATGGACTGGACGACGCCCTCTCCTTCCTGTTTATTGTGAGGTGACCTCATGCAGGGTGTGTCATGCTTACTGCTGGACTAGGCGTCCCATCTCTAATCCTTAGCTGGGGAAGCAGCGTAGACATGACTGTGCTCTTGGCTCTGC
Organism: Orycteropus afer afer; assembly: GCF_000298275.1. Taxonomy (NCBI): domain Eukaryota; kingdom Metazoa; phylum Chordata; class Mammalia; order Tubulidentata; family Orycteropodidae; genus Orycteropus; species Orycteropus afer. Next base: position 11,878,342 of record NW_006921648.1, read on the forward strand.
CACTTGGTCACTTAACTTCTGAAATCTCAGGTTGCCCACCTGTGAAATGAGGGATAACATTTTGGCATGTACTATTAATAAAAGGACCTCTCATGGTGTAGTGGATAAGGCATTTGGCTGCTAACGAGTAGGTCAGTGGTTCAAACCCACCAGCTGCTCTGTGAAAGGAAGATGGAGCAATCCCCTTCCGTAAAGATTTCCAGCCTCGGAAACCCAATGGGGGTTGCTTAGAATCAGAATTGACTCCATAGCAGTGAGTTTGAGTTTTGGAGTTTAGCGTTAATAAAGTATGTGTTACAATTGTATCCTTTCATCATGCTAAGCTTTATTATGTGAAGAAGTACATGGCATCAGGATTGGAGGAAGACTCATTAACAACCTGTGATATGTGGCTGACACAACCTTGCTTGCTGAAAGTGAAGAGGACTTGAAGCACTTATTGGTAAGCGTCAGAGATTACAGTCTTCAGTATGGGTTATACCTCGATGTAAAGAAAACAAAAATCCTCACAACTGGACCAATAAGCGACATCATGATAAATGGAGAAAAGATTGAAGTTGTCAAGGTTTTCATTTAATTTGGATCCATGATCAATGCTTATGGAAGCAGCAGTCAAGAAATCAGATGACATATTGCACTGGGTAAATCTGCTGCAAAAGACCTCTTTTAAGTGTTGAAGAGCAAAAATGTCACTTTGAAGACTAAGCTGTGCCTAACGTAAGCTATGGCATTTTCAATTGTGTCATGGGAGCTCTGGTAGCACAGTGGTTAAGGCATTTGGCTGCTAACCAAAAGGGTGGTTTAAACTCATCAGCCACTCCGTGGGAGAAGGATGAGGCAGTCTGCTTCCATAGAGATTTAAAGCTTTGGAAGCACTATGGAGCAATTCTACTCTGCCCTGCAGGGTCACTGTGAGTCAGAATTGACTAAATGGCAGTGAGTTTGGTTTTTATTTTTGTTTTGTTTTGTTTTTGTAAACATGTGAAAACAGGACAATGAATAGGGGAGTGAAGAAGATGGAAGAAGAATTGATACATTTGAATATTATGGTGTTGATGAAGAATATTGAATATATACCTTGGACTGGCAGAAGAGCAAGCAAATCTGTCTTGAAGAAGTACAGCCAGCATGTTTCCTAGGAGTGAGGGTGGCTGGGCTTTGTCTCTCGTACCTTGGCCGTGTCATCAGGAAGGACCAGTCCCTGGAGAAGGACATCACGCTTGGTAAAGTAGAGAGCAGAAAAGAGGAAGACCCTCACTGAGGTGGATTGACACAGTGGCTGCAGTAGTGGGCTCAGTTATAGCGGCAATTTTGTGGGTGGTGCAGGCCTGGGCAGTGTCTCGTCCTCTCAAGAATGCCATAATTGGTCCTTTTCAGATGAGGTTGGCCACATACAACCCTATAGAGCTGCCATGAGTTAGTACCTAACAACAACAACAACATTAACATGCTTTTTGGTGGCTGAAACCCAAACCTAATTAGCTTGGGTCAATGAAGGAATTTTTGTGGCTGTAATGGAGAAAGCCAGAAGGGATACCTTTCTCCCGGCATCACTGGACCCACGTGCTCAGGCGACGTCAGCCACTCTCCCTGACTCTCGGCTCTGGGGCCTTGGTGTGGTAGCGTCATTCATAGGCACGCTCCGCAAAGAGCATGAAAGATGGCTTCTGGGGGCACCAAGCTTCATGCTGGAGTCAAAGGGAAGAGCCCCCTTTCTCCCAGTGTCCACAGGTAATATTTTAGAAAAGGCTTTTTTAATTGGACATATTGAACCAGGAGTGAGCAGAAAATCATGATCAACAGCCTGACAGATCCTCAAGTCAGAGAAAGGACAGACCAAAAGCATATCATACTTTTTTTTTTTTTTTTTTTTTTAAACAAGCTAACGATTCTGCCTCGGAAACCCAAGGAAGGCTTGCCATGAGCTAGGACTGCCTCGACAGCGGTGAGTTTGGGTTTTCACTTGAGTGATTCTAGAAGGAGAAGAGATCTTGTGCTCTGCTCCTGTCAAGATTGCCTAGGCCTAGAAAGCCCTCCAGGGCAACTCTGCTCTGTCATACAGGGTTGCTGTGAGTTGGGATCGACTTGATGGCAGAGAACAGCGATGACCCTAAGTAAAGCACCCGGTGTGTAGCTCCAGGTCCACTGTGAGTCTCGGTAACTGTCTCATTCCTTCGTCTTGGCTGGTGCTTTGGGTGGCAAGGGACGCTGAGGCGAGGGCAGAGCCTCGTGGGCCCTCCCGTTGTTCACGCTTCCCTGTGTAATGAGCATTCAGTCCCTTTGGTCTTCATTTTACCTCCCGCTCCTCCTGCTGTAATTTTCCCAGCCCTGCCTGCCCAGCGTTGTGTCCCTTTGTTTATTTGTCCCTGTTGAGCTGTTGTGACAATGTCTTGAATGTGAGACTGAGCCATGGCCTGCACAGTCTGCAAGGGAAGGTCAGACGAGGGCCTCAAGAGCTCACTCATGCAGCCCTGAGAGACCTTTATTGACTTTTGATGAAGGCTTTCAATCTTGCTTTCTGCCTTTAGGCTCGGTCTCTCCTTTTTTTTTAATGATTAGAGTAATAGGAAGACTGTGCCCTTTGTGAAAAAGGCCAGTAAATGTGTTGAGTGTCCATCAAAAGACAATGACTGCCTCTTTATCACAAGAGGCAAATGGTCAGAGTTGAGAAGGCCAAGCATGGGACCAAAGCGTGAATTCTGAGCCTGTCCTGGGTCTAAGGATAGCCTTTGGAACCAGTGGTTTGTGCCTTATTATTGCCATCTCCTCAGCTGCAGTACATACGTTGACAGGGAAAACCAATAGTTTTCCTCCCGTTGCCAGCTCTGACTGAGAGTGGCTATCTGAGATTCCTGGTTGAGAGGATTCTGGATCTCATTTGGGCTCATCAGGAGAGAGTGCTTTATTGATTAGCAGTGTCTGCCATGCTCACTGCAAGGAGATGTGATGGCAGGCATGCTCAGAACTTGCCATCCCTGTGTTAGTGCTGATGGAGCAGTGGGAACTGAGGTGAACTCTCAAGGCCAAGATGGTGGTGGTGGTGTACATGAGACTGAAGAAGGGAGACTGAGCCATTCCTTTACAGAACCCCCGTCGTTTGGTTCTGTCTGGCAGAAGAAACATGCTGTGGAAGAGTAGCTTAAGTTCACCGTATAAAACAAAACCAAACTTTGCACTAAGGGTGAGTAAAGACCGAAGTAGACCCAGGTTTGGTCTTTGTGTCCCTCAAAAATTAGTATGTGCATTGTGTCTTATTTTAAAAGCGTGTGTCTGTGGATTATGAGAAGGGTTCTTTCATTCACAGAAGAGTTGCTATAGTGGACATTGTACCGCCTTCCAAACAGCCCTCCCCTACACTTCTCCCACACTAGGGTATCAGCCATGCTTGATGTTTTTCTTGGTTGTTGGTAGTGATCGAACCCTCCCAAGGGTTCAGCCCTGATTTATTTAATCTGATCAAGATAATTCTGCCTTCTTTTCACAGTTGGTTCAGGTAACCAAGCCTTCACTTACTGGGGGTGTGGTTGGACTTGCTGCAGGAAATAGGCACGTGATCTACACTGGCCAAGGAGATGTGGTCAAATGTTTGCTGAGAAGTTTGGAGGAAGATGATTCCTTGTCTATTGGTGGTTGAGGAGGCTCCTCCTTTCGGACCATGTGCTGTGAGGGTGTACACACTGGAATTGCTTTAGCAGCTTCACCGCCATGAGACAGATGGACTTAGAGTGAGGCTAATGCCTCATCGTGGACTGGAGAGGCATGTGAGAGAATTGAGCCTTACAGCATCACTGGGCTGCTGAATTCCCTTCTCTTGGAACAGATCTCCCTTTCAGAGTTGTTCAGTTACGTGGGCCAGTAACCCCCCTTTGCTGTTTCAGCCACTTTGAGCTGACTTTTCTGTTTCTTGTTACATCACCAACACTCACTGATGCAGAAGGCTTTGCTCATCAGCCTTCCTGCTGTTTTGGAGCCCTTGGCCAGGGACTGGGCCCTGTTGATGGTGAATTTGGGCATTATCTGTTAAGTTCCTGCTGTGTGTTCCACGGCCTCCTGTCTCTCCTTGGGCCTGCAGCTTCCTTCCCAGGTTTGCTGGCTCTTCCACTGGACCAAGTCCCATTAGCTGAGTGAGTTGTGTCTCTTTGTCACCCTTTGGCACATCCTTGTCATTAGCCTTATTATTGTCTTTAATGACTTACATCAGCCAGCCAAGGATGTTTGAGTGTATGGGATGGGACTGGTGTATAAGGACAAGGCACACATGTCAGGGCAGGAGATTGATGGCTCAGGAGGGACAGTTTTTCCAAAGTGTGGTGCTGTGGAAGTGCAGTGACGGATGGGTTGTTAGTTAATGTTCGCATGTTCACCTGTTGGTTCAGTCATCAGATGTTTCCTGCACTGTGTGGAGCTTTGTCAGAGGTGATGAAGATAGAGCTGCTCTGACCCTGCCGTTGGTGGTTGGCACTGAGTGAGTTATGACTTGGGACAGCTGTGTGTGCAGAGTAGAACTGTGCCCCATGAGGTCGTCAAGCCTGTAACCTTTTGGAAGCAGATTGCCAGGCCTATCTTCTGACGCTTCTGATCTCTGTTATTGTTGAGTGCTGCCAAGTCGGTTCCAACTCGTAGCAACTCCATGTGCACAGAATGAAACCCCGCCAGCCCTGCGCCCTCCCCGCAGCCGCTGTGTGCGAGCCCATTGTCGCAGCCACCGTGTCCGTCCATCTCGTCGATGGCCTTTCTCTTTTTCACTGACTCTCCCTCTCCCAAGCGCTATGCCTTCCTTCAGCGACTGGTCCTTCCTGATAACCTCTAAAGCAAAACCAAACCCATTGACATTGAGTCGATTCCCACTCCTCGTGACTGTAGGACAGCCCTGTAGGGTTTCCAAGGCTGTGAATCTTTATGGAAGCCACCTGTGTGGCCTGCCTCATCTTTCTGCCACAGAGTGTCTGGTGGGCTTGACCCTTTTGGGTAGCGTCCCAGCCCCAGCCGAGCTCCTTGATAACCTCTTAGCACTGATGCTCATGGGAAGGGTGTGTGACCTTTTGGCTGAGGGTCACATGCGCTCTGGTTGAGTTGGCCTTGATTGCTGTTATGGCCAGGAATTGATTCTGGAATCACAGCCACCCTGTGTGACAGAGTGGAACTATCCCTTGGGCTTTCTTGGCTGTAATGTTTATGGAAGCAGATTGCCCGGTCTTTCTTGTATAGAGCCACTGAGTGGATTGGAACCGGCAGCTTTTCTTTTAGCAGCTGAGTGCTTAACCCTTGTGCTGCCAGGGCCCCTCAGTCTTAGGCGGAAGCACAGTGTGATGAGTTTGAGCCCTGCCTCTCAGGGCAGGGTCTGGGATGAGGCTAGGGAGGCGTGTAGGATGTAAAGTCCCAGGAAACACCCACTCACAGGGACATTCGTTTCCGTCACGTCTAGATGTGTGATCTCAGATGGTTCTTTAACCCCTAGTGCTTCTCATCTAGAAAACAAGCTAATAGTGGTCTCTCCCTTGCAGACGTTATACAAGAGATCGTGCGTGAAAAGCTATACGTACCAGGCCCTGCGTAAGTGCTTAGTAAGCCTGCCGTGGTGATTATTGCTGGTGTTGTGAAGTGCGTGATTGCTCCATTTTAGGGCTGCCAAGAGCCCTTCTTCTGGAGTTCGCCTAGACTCTTCTTGCTGCAGTGGCATGAACTTTCCCCTGAAGAATCCTCTGGCTCTGGGTGGACGAGCTGGATAGTTACTGAGACTTTGCCCTGAATAACAGTCACCTGGAGAGTTTCTTAAAAGCCACCTGTCCCGGCAGCGACCTGCAGAGCAATTAACTAGAGGTGAGACCCAGGCTTTTCAGGTCAGCTCCAATGTGCAGCCAAGGGTGAGAGCCAGGGGCTTAGAGCAGCGCTTCTCAAAATTACCTGTATTCACAAAGCCCCTGAGGATCTGCTGGAATCCAAATTCTGATTCAGGACGTCTGGGCTGTGTCTCTAACATGCTCCCAGGTGGTGCTGTGGCTGCTGGTCTGACTGGCAAGGCCTTACCATTGTGGCAGTGAACCTGAAAGGGTAGACCTGCCTGTGTCTGGAAGCCCTCAGGTGGGCTCTCAGTGTTGCAATGGCATTTGAGACTTTTATTGGGAGGTAAAATATTTTTGTTGGATGTCGGGTTTGAGGAATACAGAGAATACTGTGGCCCACTACTGGAATTAATCAGCAACACTGGCCACTTTTGCTTTAGATTTTATTTGTAAATGGACCCTAAACAGCACGGAGACTTGCTTTGAGGTGCTGACGGATTTGCTTACGTGATCCAGGGCCCGGCATCTGGCTGTGCTCTCACCATTGAGTTGAATGCTTCTAGGTTACTATGGCCACGGGAAGGAGCTATGACGGGCTTCCCCGTGACTGGCCAGCCGGAGGTTTCTTGAGACAGTGCTTGTTCCCCTGCTTGAAAAATTGACCTTTAAGTTGGAAAGGCAGCAGTGCAAGCTAAATGGAAAAGTTCCCAAACCACTACTCTAGCCCACTCGCTTTTTCCATTCTTCTTTATCCATTGAAGTATAATTTTTACATAATTACGTCACCATTAGTATTCTTTGTGTTGTATGAATTACATTCTGTATATTTTATCACATCTTCTTATGTTTCCACATAGATTTCCAATTATGTTTAAATAGGTTTATTCACCCTGCACATGAAAGTGATAGACAAGATACCATACTTCAGTGTAGAAAGAGCGGAAACGTTTAAAGAAGAAAATCACCCATCACCCCTGTGCTTGGGTACTGTTACTGTTAATGTGTTGAGGAATTTTATTCCTGTTTATTTTATGTGTACATTCGTTTCACATACTTCAGTTTACTCTGAAGCTCTAATCAAGATACTTCTTTGAAAAATGGTTGAGTCGTAAATGCGTCACTTTTGATACCCGTTTGGATGGCCGCCTTTCTTCCATCATTCCCTGTTACTCACCATTTAGGTTGTATCCAGTTCTTTGCTTTCCCTCTTATAGAAGTAGTGTTTCCGTGAGCATATTTTTCATAACCACCCCCTCCTTTATTTAAAAAAAATTTCTTAAAGTGGATTCTAAAAGTAGAATCTCCACATTAGAAGGTAAGAGTATAAAGGTTCTTGATGCATTTGACAACATCCTTTTCAAGAAAGAAGTCTTACCACAGTGTGTGTGGGAAGGCCTGCTACCTTATCAATTTGTTAAAAAATTGTAGTCAAATGTATACATAACAAATCACTTGCCAATTCAACAGTGTTTACATGCATAATTCAATGGCATTATGTTTACCACGTTGTACAGCCATTACTGCCATCCTTTGCAGATTAGTCCACCAGCGTTAACTGAAACTCAGTGCCTAAGCAATGACTCCCTCCCTTTCTCTCTCCCATCCCCACTAATAACCGTTGGTCTCTATACGCTCATCTGTCATTTTGTGATTGCACCTTGTCATTTAAAAAATAAAATTATTCTGTTGTTGAGAATATACACAGCCAAACATACACCATTCAACAGTTCTTACGTGTACAAGTCAGTGACGCTGATTAAATTCTTTAGTTGTGTAACCATTATCACCCTCTTTTTGTGAGTTGTTGGTTCCACACTACTATAAACTCACTGCCTCCTCAGTTTCCTGTCTGATCCTTTGACTTGCTGCTGTTCATTTGATCCCGTGTTGTTCGGTGCCACTGACTCAGTTCTGACTCCTAGTGACCCCACATACAAAAGAACGAAACCCTGCCCTGCTCCATCCTCACAGCTGTTGCTGTGTTTGAGCGCCTTGTTGTAGCCAGTGTCTCAGTCCATCTTATTGAGGGTCTTCCTCTTTTTCACTGACCCCCTACTTTACCAAGCCTGATGGCCTGCTCCAGGGACTGGCCCCACCTGACAAAGTACATGAGATGAAAATGCACCATCCTTCCTTCTAACCGTTACACTTCTTCCAAGACGGTTTTGTTCATTCTTGTGGCATATTTAATATTCTTCACTAACACCATAGTTCAAATGCATCAATTCTTTCTCCATCTCCTTTATTCATTGTCCAGCTTTTTTTCCTTTAAGATCACCTTGTCATTTTTAATTGTTTATTTGGTGGTTTCCGTGTGCATTACTCTTTGGTCTGCTTCTGGTCTTCTCTGATCCTAGGAAAGCTGAGGTGAGGTTCCTTGTAAATATAGCTCTTTCTCCTCCTTCTGTTCCTTTGCTTAGTGTGTATTCCCAGGAGTGAGATTACAGACAAAGGAGATGAGTGTTTTCCGGGTGCGGTCACATTGAACGAGTGGGAGGAGCCCGTCACGAGAGCTGGGACCGTTGGCTCATCACTCTTCCTCTCTTGGCCCCTGTGTTTGCGAATGTGGAAGGTCAGGGCATCCTTGGCATGAGCATGTTCCCAGATGATGATTTTTGGGGGAGCAGTGACATGGGGTTCCCCTAAAGGTAGCTGAATGAAAATGCCAAATGCGTTAACGTCTAAACTTAGAATTATGGGAGCACCTTCTCAATCGCCACAGAGAGTGGAGAGCCATATACATTCCTTCGTGTCCCTTTCAGAATTTTGCACCTCTCCCTATGAAATGACAGAGGCATAAAGGACAGTCGGGAGGGGAGCATTGTAACCCATTGTCATGAAGTCAGTTCCCACTCACAAGTGACCCCATAAGACAAAGTAGAACTGCCCACAGCGTTTCTAGGCTGGGATCTTTATGGAAACAGACTGCCTGTACGTCTTCCTCCCGTACAGCAGCCGATGGGTTTGAACCTCTCACTTTTTGGTGGCTGGCAGCTGAGCACTTAAGCACTATGCCAGCGGAGCTTGTAGGAGCAGCCTAGCATTTCTTAAAGCAGTCACGCGAAGGGAGAAAGCCATGTGCTTGTTTATTTTCTCTAATGCTTCTAGATTCCAATCAGAGACTCAGGTTTTGTTGATGAACTAAGATCTTGAGAGTGTAAGCAGCAAGGTGTATTTCTGCGACCATCTGTTTTTTGAGCCACGTCCCCATGTTGAATGGCTAAGCGTTAGGCCCATTAGTACCCGGCGCCAGATGTTCCCACAAGCTCTGTACCAAACACGGGCTGGGGCGCTTCATCACGATGTGAAAAATGTGCAGCTGTGAAGGGAGAAGGTTGTGTCTGAAACGTGGCTTGAGCCTGTCGCTTTTCATCGCCAAAGCTCAGAAGTGGGAGGAGATAAAAAATTACCAAAACCAATAAATACGATAGTGCTCCCGTTAAAAGGTTATGATAATTATCCACTGGGGGGGGGGAACGCATTCACCACTGATAAACGCTCCACTTGCCAGTGCGTCTAACGAGAAGGAGGCCGAGACGTGGAAAGGAGTAAATAGGAGTAACAGAATGGCTGAGGGGAATGAAACGGCCCAGGAAACAGAACAATGGGAAGAGACAGTGCTTCCAAGCAAGTGGTAGTTTTTGTGTTCCTTCCAAGCCGTGGTTGAAACAGAACAATGGGACTCACCAACCCAGGGAACCGGCGTCCCTTGCTCAGTTTAACCACCTCGAGTTTCCTCCTTAGCTTGAGAGAGGTAGAATGTGCAACCCGGTTATTTGTCGAAAATAATTTTCCAAACCCTGCCTTTCCGGTACGGTTCAGAAGGTGGCAATTTCCATGTCACTGAACATGGAGCCCGCATCTTGGATACAGCCAGCATGTGAATGCCCTGCAGGCGGTGACATTGGCAGTGACATCATTGCCGAGCAACGTCTCGTTATTCTGGGGCCGGAGCGGGCGCAGCAGGAAGCTCAGCAGAGGGGAGTTATTCTCGGCAGCAGCCGAGGCTGCAGGAGAGGCAGCTGTCAAGGGTCGTGCTGCTGGGAGTTTGCAAAGTCGACTTGTTCACCCAGCAGACAGAGGTGCACTGAGTTGCACCAGGTGCTGTGCACAGACAGCGCGAAGATGTGAGACGCTCGCTGCCGTCACACTGCACCGGCCACCACAGCCATCCTAAAAATGCCCTCATTTCAGGAGAACAATCCTTTCTTCCAAAGCCCCAAATGCAAACCCACTGAGAGCTGGGCCATTCTGGTTGAAGTGGCATCGGGGTCCCGAATGCCATCTTGCAAGCCCTCGGAGGGCTGTTACAGAGCTCCAGATGCCGAGGAGCCCAAGGAGGATCTCGCGAGGAATCCTTTTCCTTTGAGTTCAGTTCCCTCTCGTGTCTGGTAATGTGGAAGGAGTGGCTATGCCTCAACTGCCTCCACACACACACTGCGCATCTCTGCAGTACCTCGGGAGGCTCTTTCGTGTTCCAAGGTTGCTTAAGTTAACCACGGTTAAGCTTATTTGAGTCCTGGTGATGGAATGGTTGAGCACTTGGCTGCTGCATGGGAGAAAGACCCGGCAGTCTGCTCCTGTAAAGATTACAACCTACGAATCCCCATGGGCCAGTCCACTCTGTCACAGGGGTCACTGGGACTCAGAATGACTCAGCAGCCCCCAGCAACAGCAAGAAGCAGCAGCTTATTGGATCTCAGGATTTTTCTCATCATTTGCTCGTTTGTTTGTCAGATTCCTTAGTGCCTCTCTCTCCTTCTCTGTACTTAGTCCACCTTATTCTGACCTACATATTCTTTTTTCCAAAGTCTTACCATCTTCCAGTAAATAATTTGGAGTCCCTGGGTGGTGTACATGGTTCATGTGCACAGCTACTAAGTGAAAGGTTGTGAGTTTCAATCCGCCCAGAGGCACCTTGGATGAAAGGCCTGGTGATCTTGTTCTGAAAACTCTGAGAGTCTGGCCCCTAGTCACCCTTCGAGTCTGGAACTGACCTCACTCCTGTGGCACCTAGCCAAACAACAGACAGACATGTAGAGGGTGAACATTTACATCAGGTAGATACACACTTTAGAACAATCAATCGTGGGAGAACCGTAGGGCAGGGTTTGCACAGGGAGATTTGGGTGAAAGTTTACAGAGCAAATTCAGGAATGCATAGGAAAGAAAGACACAAGGAAGAGGTAACTATAGGAAGGAAGGAGGAAGAGAGCTGTTAGGTTGTGGGGAATTGCAGTCAATGTCAAGAAACAAAATGTGTTTGAACTGCTGTATGGAAAATGAATTTGCTCTGTAAACTTTCACCCAAATTACAATAAACATTAAAAAAAAAAAAAAAAAAAAAAAGGGGAATACCTGCAAGTCACTCAGAATCATTTCCCTTACGTCTCAGTGGCCCAGACATACTTTGCCAGGGATGCTGCAGAATGGGACTTTGGGTTCTCAGGAGGGCACACTGTCCCCCTAAGTAGAACAGAAGGGGAGAATGAGTGTTGGGGAGGCAGGCAGTGGCCTCTGCTCAGGGTCTTGCATGAAACTGTGCACGAGTAACGGTAAATGCATAATTTACTTCATTTTCACCCTGGGTGGTGAGGTAGCTGAAGCTGTGTGCTGTGGTTGTTGGTACATATGACTGCCCCTGCAGTGATTAACAGTAGGGCTTTTCACTCCGATATTGACTCTAATCCCTGTGTTAACTACTTGTTGAACTACTTGTGAACTTGTGCAGGTTACTTTAACCTCTCTGAGCCTCAGCTTTTTAATTCTGTGACATGAGGGTAATGGTAGGGCCTTCCACATGGGTGATGATGAGGATTACTGAGCTAATGCAGGTCAGCATGTGTGGCTTGGTGTCCGAGGCACAGATGTTCACAAACGGAGGGCATTCCATGTTGTCCCATGATTGTTGTTGTAAGCATCTCCAGTCATGCTTGGTTTCTAGGTCTAAGGATCCAAGAGGAGAAGACACCACCTCTGTGTTCCAAAAGCTCCCAGGAGGGCATTCCAGGCCGTTGAGTGGAGAGGACAGTTAGTGCAATGGGAGGGAAGCATGAAAGAGCACAGCGTGTTAAGGATGCTGTCGGGAGCTTGCCGAGCTGCAGCATCGCGTCCTCAGGGCTAGGACGCACTTGGGGAATGGCTAGGAAGGTTCTGGAAGGGCAGCCTGGGTACAGATTCCAGAGGTTCTGGCCCTGGCATCAGGGATCTACTGAAGGCCTTTAAGAAGGGGGCATAATTGATTAGCTCTGTTCTGTGGACAGTTCACCCCCCAGTCTTCATGGACAAAAACCAATCTTGGAGGAGTTGATACTGGGCTGGAGGTTCTTTGGACCATTCGGGCAAGAGAGGGGGGAGCTGGGATCTAAAGCAGGGCCACTGATTGCAGAGAAGAGATGGGCATGAGAAGGGGTAGCATCAACCATGGGTGTGCTTCTGCTTGGTCCTTGATTAGTCAGCCTTCTGCATTGCCTTTGGTACCTGGGATGAGGAAAGAGCAAACACTGCAAATGAGGAATTTACACAGCTCCTGCAGGCAGCTCCTGTCGCAGCAAGGCCTCACTGAGCCTGGTGTTCTCATCGAGAGTGTCTCCTTCATTTCTTAACCTGTGTTCCCCTGAAGCCATTAAGTAGTCGGTCTTCTGCAGAGTGAGTCAGCCCCTGAGTGCTGTGCAGGTTACTGTGGCCACTGAGCTGAGTACCACCCAGTGACTTTGTCTCCAGATAGCCAGTCTAGCCTGCATCTTTTTTCAGTTGCTGGGGTCACAGTGTCAGAAGCCCCCAGGCCATCAGTGGAATTTGTCCCTGGGTCACCAGTGGGGTCACAGCCTATGATTTTCATTCATTTGTGCCGATTAGGGCTACTTAAGGAGCTCTGGTAGCATAATGCCTAAGGCACTTGACTGCTCACCAGAAGGCTGATGGTTCAAACCCACCAGCCACTCCTCGGAAGGAAGACTGGGCAATCTACTTCCGTAGTGATACTGCCTCGGCAACCCAAGAGAGGGGTCGCTATGAGTCGGGGCCGACTCGATGGCACATAACAACAACAACAACAGGGCTACTTAGCAGTGACTCCTTTATCTGAAGTGGAGATCGCTCAGCAGGTGAGTGATGTGACCCTTGAACAGAGGCACAGTTGGACGCACCAGGGAGGCGAGTGTGAGGAGGATGTGACCTGGGTTTTGCTCCTAGGACTAATAGAGACTTGGCGATCTGCTCTCCAGAAGATAACAGCCTAGAATACTCTTTGGGGCAGTTCTACTCAGTCACGGGGGTCTCTGTGAGTTGGAATCGACTGGATGGTACCTGATAGTAACACTGCCTCCAGGCTCTGTGACGAAATCCCTCTGATGGCTACTCATCATGGTTGTCGCCATGACGTTGCATGTGGTGGTGGTTCTGGGGGGTTTCTGTCGTCACATGTATTACCATAGCTTTTCTTTCCCCTGCTGTTGGCTGTTTTTGGTCAAGGGTAATAGTTGAAAAAGGGGCCATGTGACTCATTTTCAGTTGTAAGGAGGGCTGTTCCAGCCTCTAAGGTATTATCTAATTCTGCAGGTGCTAACATGTTTCCTGGCTCAAAGTTCCTAGACCAGCAGGATTGTGTCAGCCTCGTCCAGGTTATGGTGGTGCCATCAGAGCGCTTCAGCTGTGACTTTGCGTGTCTCACCTTACCCCGACATGTTTCCTAATCTTTCTCATGAGCTTTCACAGAAAGTTTTATGTAGCAAAGTGGGGAGACAGGATGACAAATGGCTGAGCTTTAAAATGAAGACAAACAGAAGGTGTTTGTCTGCCGTGCCTCAGCTCTGCTCTGCCTGCTTTGCGTCTGGCTCCCCATGACGGTTTCCTCTTCTGAGAAGCTGAGACTTCTGGGAGTGCGTCACAGGGTCTGTTATGTTAAAGCGTTAAGAACATTTGATGCACAGTCCTCTCTTATTTTTATGGATCTTGACGTATAAATAATTGGAAGGGTTTTTTTCCTCCCCTCTCCTAGTCCTTGCAAGAATGCACAAAGCGCTGAAATAGATGTATCTGCAGGAGAATATGGCAGCGGGCTAACCGTAATTGTCCAGAGAGGGGCAAACAGTATTTAAGTTTGGAGGTGGAAGTTGATCCTCCAGGCCTGAGTGGCTGGAGACAGGAGGAGGTGGGCTTCCCCGTCTCATCTGAGAACCCCTGAGACCAGAGAATGTTGTTCTATCCCTTCTGAGACCCCTGAGACTACAGCAGGTTGTCTTGTCCCCTCTGAGAGCCCCCCCCCCCCACAATTGGGAGTAGGCTTCCCTGTCACCCGTGAGACTGGAGTAGGCTGCCCCATGCTAGTTGAGAGCCCAGATTAAAACAGGCTCTCTTGTGATTCCGGCACCGTGTCCTTTGCTCTGCAGCCTTGGTTTGTAGTGATGTACTTGTGTGCGTCCCTATTGAGGCTTGGAGCCCCAGAGAGAGGCTGTTTCTTCATCATTGTATCCTCACGCTCAGGCTGAATCCAGTGCCTAGCACAGAGCCGATGATTGGCAAGTATCTGAGGAATGAATGAAAGTAGCTCGAAAAAGACGTGTCTCCTTACCAACCCCGCCCCCCCCCGTCCCCGGCCTTCCACCGGCATTCCCTCTGCTGGGATGCCCCATTCTGGACTTGGCTTGTCTGACTCTGTGGGTGCTGAGTCTCAACTTAAACATCGCACTTCTGAGTCCCCGCCCCTGCCCAGGCCACCTGTGCTCCTTGCCACCGTTGATTAGAAGAGAAGACTCCATCCCAGGAAGAAAAGTGTTGTGTAGAAGGTCTGTAACAGTCTGATTAGGTGGCTGTGTGTGCCGGGAAATAGCCTGTGTATTATGTTGGTAGAAGAGTAACTAGGTCAGTCAGTGAATTCAGGAGACACAGAGAACTCAGCAAGCCATTGGGAGGGATAGCTAACAGGCTACAGAATGTTTCTCTTGAGACACAAGGATGAAGTCACCCAGGGACACAGTCATTAACAACTAGGAGAGAAGATCTGGCTTGGATCATGGGGCCCAGACCCCTCTCTTGCCGGGGCTACAGGCCTGCTTCTCGTGGCTGTGTTGCCATCAGTAGGAAGGCTGCAGACAAAGCCTGCAGCCTGTCACCGAGGACCAAATGACAGTGGCCTTGCTCACTCCGTGGGGAGAGAAGGGATGCCATGTGTGAGGTGTCTCATAGAGGCAGAGGCTGCGCTTAGATGGAAAATTCAAGGTGTGGACTGAGCTGGGTGCTTGAGAGCATCTTAGGCCTGGCACTCTCTATGGTTTATCTTACTGCAGTGGCCACAAGCCACACGAACACACCATGTGGTCACGAGTTGGTGGTCTCCCTGTTATGCTGGTGGCACTGCTGCAAGGACGGGCCTGTACGGCCGGGTGGCCCAGCTTGTTCACACGGACCCTTTCATGAGGATGCCTGGGTTGCTAGAGGCTCTGGCTCCTCACTGCCTTGATTGCCCTTCCTGCCCCCGCCCCCCCTCTTTTCGAGGTTATTTTACTGTGTTTTCATGAAGGTTCACACAGCATTTCTACACTAGTTGTTCAGGGACCTCGGCTGCTTTCTTTACAATGTGCGAACATTCTCGTGATTTCCGTTCTGATTGTTCCGTTTGCGTTTATCTGGTTTCTCTGGCCCCTTCCAGTCTCCTCTTTGTTTTAAAGTCATCGTTGACCATGTAGTTTCGTATGGGTGAGTTTTAAGGGAGCACTGCACTTGTGGTGATACCCCTCCCTGCTTTTCGATGTCTGCAGTAGGATTCAAGATGTCCAGTGAAGGTAGAAATGGAGGAAGGTGTCAGTCTATTTTAGCAGAGATCCTAGTGCACAGGATAGTCACCATGTCTGGCTTCACCACTGGATTGTAAGTACTTGGAACTGGGGCCCCTTATTGCTTTTCTAACCCTACGTAGTCTGCAAGGCAGGCCCCAGCATGTACTTAGGTGGGTGGGTGGCCGACTGGGAGAAAGAGCAAAGTACTCTCAAGGCATGGTCTTTTCCCAGGCCTAGGAGAACGGGAGCTCAGGGAGTGGTCCCTCAGGTGTTCAAAACTCCTCATAGCTCCCCTGTGCCAGTGTGGGTAGGGTGGGGTCCATAAGGATGTGTGGCCAAGACCGTGGGTGGCCTTTTAAGTTCTGAGAGGTTGTCCCACTTGTTGGGCTGGGCAGATCTGAGCTCTGCGGCAGAAAGGCAGAGCTTGAGATAAGTACTTGGCTGCAGGCAGTTCCCTTGGAGGTGCTCCCAGGATGCTGTGGTGAGGGAGCAGCGGTAGTGAGATGAGCAAGAGGGGCAGTGAATCAGGTGGGTCTTCTTGAGATGGTTACAAGTGGGCAACTAGAGGGCCCCTGAGGACCAGTTAGAAACCATCTCAGAATTGCCACAGAAGGATGGAGGCTGGGCGTTTATCCACAACGACTTCCATCCGCCATTACCGATGGTTGTCCCTAGAGGTGCTAGCAGTCCCTCCCTGCCTGGCAGACTGTCTGACTGGGGGGCTGAGCCCCAGGGCAGAAAAGTGGAGATGTATGGGGGCTTGACGGGAAGTAGGCAGTGTGCACAGAGTTGGCCACACAGCTGTGTGGAGTCAGAGGGGGGGCTCAGGGCAGAGACTTGGGGACTTCAAGGCTCTTTATACCCTGCTGCTCTTGCTGTCCTGGGGTGGCCAGTGAGGATGGAGTCTCAGTACCTATCCCTGGCCCCTCTGCTCTGCCAGAGAGCTCTGTGGATTGGCCTTGCCATCTCAGACCAGCACTTGCTGTGGTGGTGGTGCCTTAACAGTGGTGGCCACCATCAAATGCCACCCGTGGGCTGGGCCCTCTGTCCAGCCTTCATGTGGAACGGCCACTCGAGGTCTGTGTAGCACGAGGGTGAAGTCGGCATTGCTTTCTGCATTTTTCGGATGAGGAAACAGGCTCAGGTGGGTTATGTGCCTTGCTCAAGTTCATATGCGCCAGTAAGTGAAGGAGCTGGGGGTCGAACCTGCGGCCTCTCTGCTGCAAAGGCTTTAATGGTGCCTGCACGATAAAATCAGGACATCACACAAGGTCATTCTCTGAAAGCGCTTTGTGCTTCTGGCCTTTGCATGTGCTTTGCCCCCTTTGTCTGCCTGATGTGACTTTTCTTAACAGGCTTCTATGCAAGGTCTTCAAGAGTCTGCTCCAGTGTCACCACCTCTGGGAAGCCTCCTTGCTTCTCTCTGGTGCTTCACAGCTTCTTGGTCTTGTCTTGAGATTCCTGTCACATTGCGTTGTCCAACTATTTGACATGTTCTTGAATGCAGGTAACTACCCTGCTGACAGTGTGTGCACCCCAGAGTAGTAGTTGTTGTTACGTGCCGTCAAGTC
>NW_006921648.1:11896591-11898214 GCF_000298275.1 Orycteropus afer afer
CTTGGAAAGATGGCTGTGTATTGATGAGAGAAGTTTATCTCACCGGCATGAGGAAATAGCAGTACCCACTGGAATGGGAAGGACACACAAGTTGTAGTTACTGGACTCAGTGCTCCCGAGGAACATCTAAGGGAGAGACAGAACTTACCAGTAATTCACTGCTGTTCTTCCATCTCCTGCTCAAGGCAGACATTGTTAATCAATCGCTGTATTCTTTGATGTAGCCCCAAAATCGTCTTAGTCAAGATTTGAGGGAGCCACTTCCGTTGAGAGTCAGTAGTCCCTGAGTAGTGCAGATGGTTAATGTACTTGACTGCTAACTCAAAGGTTGGAGGTTTGAGTCCATGCAGAAGTGCCTTGGAAGAAAGTCATGGCAATTTTTATAAGAAATCAGCCCTCGAAAACCCTGTGGAGCACAGTTCCACCCTGACACACATGGGCTGCCAGGATACAGCTGGCTCAGTAGTGACTGGTTTTCTGATCGGTGTCAGTTCTCCATTGAAAATCTGCTCTTTCTGTGTCCTATCTCTCTGAGTCCTAAGAAAGGGCAGACTAGTCAGACATCTTCAACAGATGGTTCTAAGGCCAGCTGGGGATGATGAGTTTTGCCAAAGCCTGGACGAGCACCATTGCCTCTGGGGGTCACAGGCGTGGTGTGGGTGTGATACCAGTGAGGTCCAGGCTGGGGGCTGGGTGTCCACGGGGTACCTGTTGCCAGTCGTGTGGCCCCCACAACCAGCCTCCTCTGTACTTCCTCACTATGCTCCCCTGTAGGTGGCCGTTGTAGGAATCTATGTTAGTTTTCATGTCAACAAACTTCTGCTCAGGTGGCGAATGCTTGGCCTTGATTTTGACTTGGACTTGGCTCTTTCAAGCCTCTGAGTCAGCCTCTTGGATTATACAGCAGAGGGGCTCATGTGCCCTGCTCACCGGTCGATCACCTTTGAAAGGCCAGAAAACTGGCCTTGACAAAATGTGAAATAACAGTGGTTTTACATGTCCCATTTCTGTGAAATGCCCAGAGTAAGGAAATCTGTAATGATTGATAGAAAGCAGATTAGTGGTTGCCAGGAGCTAGTGTTGGGGGGGAGGTAGGGGTGCGAGAATGGGGAGTGATTGCTAAGGGTGTGCGGTTTCTTTTCGGCATGATGAAAAAGTTCTGGAACTGGATAATGGTGGTGGTTGTGCAACCATCGAATTTGGCTTAAAACTGCTGAATTGCACACCTTAAAAGAGTGAGTTGTGGTGAATTGGAATGGTATGTTAATTATATCTCAATAAAAAAGTGGAAAAAAGTACATAGAGATTTTAAGCAAAATAAAATAATGACAGAGACCATCTAAAGAGCACTTAAAAAGAAAAACAAACACTTGATGGCACAATGTTCATAGCGCCCCCTATGTCTCGATGCCATTAGAGCATCAATGTGGGGACAAGAGTGGCCTCTCTCTTGTGGGGCTGAAGGATTCACAGCTTGACCGCTTTCTGTTTTTTGTGCAGGGAGTAGTTGGTGCATCTGTCATTTTGAGATATGTAAACCATTCCTTTTTCACTTTTCTCATTCCTTTTAGGAATACTGACATGGTCTAAAGGATCCAAGAGGGCCTCCCCCCCCCCCCCCCC
>NW_006921648.1:11898314-11910917 GCF_000298275.1 Orycteropus afer afer
CCCCCCCCCCCCCCCGCCCTTGTGGTAGAGGCATGGTGATACTTATTTCATCATTCATTTGCTTAATACTCCTCCCCACTACTGAGCAGGTACATTGCTGCCTCCCAACACTGTGTGAGGTTGATGTTGTTGACCCAGTGAAGCCATGTGACCTCCTTTCTGGCCTTTAGACACGCAGAGATGCCATGTAGGCTTTGTCCCCCCAGCCTTCTCCACCCAGTGCTAGGCGGCAGGAGGCAGACTGCGCTATGTGCTGCCTGCTTCCTGGCCTCCTGTTGGGTTGGGTCCTCGTGGTCAGTAGGAGGCCCTGGCAAGAGGAAGGTGAGGCTAGGATAGTGAGTCCTCCGGCTCTCTCCCTGCCAGGACATGGGTTGGTGGTGGCTGTTTTCCTGTTCTGGAGGCCATGGGTCTATGTCACACTGGCTTCTGGTAACTGCTCTTCAAACTTTTGAGCCTGGTGGGGGACTTTGTCCTCTTGTCAGCCTCAGAGCCCATCACAGCCCTTTGCTGTTTTCCCTTCCCCTTACCCTCTTGTGAATAGTCTTTACATTAAGCTCCAGTACCGCCCCCTCTCCTTTGCTACCTGTTCTCTCCGGGGCCATGACGGGAGTGCCAGGCTGCATGGCTCTAGGGCTTTGCACTTGATGCGTCTCCCCTGGGATGCTCTTCCCCTAGATCTGGGCCGGGCTGGCTCCTTCTCAGGATACCCAGGCTCAGATGTCACCAGCCCAGAGGGGCCTCATCTGTCCATCCTCCTTGTCACTTTGAATCCTAATGCAGCGTTTGATTTTCTCCGAAGCAAGCCCACCCCTCTGGGATGATCTTTTATTTGGTTGGCTGGTTGGGTGTGTCTGGGCATCTCCACCCCTACTTGCTTGCCAGGGTCGGCAGGCTCTCTGACAGGGACAGATAGGAAGTACTTCTGGTGCTGAGGCCGTATTCCACTGCTATCAGCTCTGCTTTGGTAGGAAGATGGCAGTCATGGACCAGATGTAACGAACAGGCACATCTGGCTTCTAGGAAAACTTGGTCTGCAAAAATAGGCAGAGCAGACTTTATGGAAATTATATCTTAACCAAAAAAAAAAAAAACAAAAGAGCAGTAGGCTGGATTTGACCCATGGGCCATAGTCCGCTGACCCTTGAACTAGACCACAATGTTCCTGTTGTGCCCTAGTGCTTTGAATGAGTCTGGCCTGTAGGTGACGTAAAGTAGATGTTCCCTGAATGAAGGTGCTTGATGCTTGCTCTGGGAGCTCATTGTGCTGAGCAGTGACCATAGGGTAAAATCCTTGCCCTCGGGGACTGAAAGGCAGGCAAGCAGCTGTTTCTCACACAACAAACATATTTATTGGTTCTGATGGTGGACGGAAATGGCTTGTTGGGAGTGGACAGAGTGAATCAGATCAGGGAGTCGGGGACTGGCCTCCCAGGGAGGAACCCTGAGCCTGCAACTTGAAGGACATGGGGTCTAAGACAAGGTCAGGAGGCAGGGAGGAAGGCTGTTCAGGAATTGTGGGCGGGTATGGTGTCTGCATGACTTGACTCTGTCAGTAACCCAAGATGGCGAAGAGTCTTGTATGCCTGTGGTTTGTCATTGTCCTGTGGGCAGTGGAGGGCCCTGGAGGGATGCTAAAGGGAAGCATTTACACAGTTGAGAAACATTTGTTGAGAGCAGTATGGAGGATGGATTGGAGGAGGCTGGGAGCAGGAGGAGGCAGGGAGACTGTTGAGAAGCTTTTTGTTCAAGAATGGGTTGGTCTGGAATGAGGTCTGCAGAAGATGTATATTGTTAAGGCTGAATCTGACATTCAGGGCTGGGGACTTTTCCTGACCTTGGGACTTGGTGTAGGAGAGAATGGAGGGTAGGCTGATGCAGCCTCAGTTCCAGGCGGAGGGAAGGGCGTATGCAAAGGCCCTGAGGTAGGACGAGTGTGGGGTCTATAAGGAACATAAGAAGGCCACTGTCTGGACTGCACAGAATGTGTGAGAGGGAGTGAGGTATGGGGCATTACCTGATATTACAGGAACCCCATCTTGGAGGCCAGTGTAAGGAGTTTGGAAAACAGAATTTCCAGTTAATTGAGATATCTTATTGATAACACTTTCATTATACTAGTGTCTTAGGCTAGGTTCTTGGGACATATATATACATACGTGTGTGTGTGTATACATACATATACATGTTTTTGTGTGTGTATGTGTTAAAGATTTCATATTACTTGGTTCCACAATCAACACCCATGGAAGCAGCAGTAAAGAAATCAGATGACATATGGCACTGGTCAGGAGCTCTGGTAGCGTAGTGCCTAAGGCACTTGATGGCTAACCAGAAGGCTGGTGGTTCAAACTTACCAGCCACTCCTTGGAAGGAAGGTTGGGCAATCTACTTCTGTAGTGATACTGCCTCGGAAACCCAGGGAGAGGCTGCTCTGAGTTGGGTCCAACTCAACAGCACTTAACGACAACAGCAACATGGCATTGGTCAGGTCTGTAGCAAAAGACCTCTTTCAAGTGCTGAAGAGCAAAGATGTCTCTTTGAAGACTAAGGTGCACCCAACCCAAGCCATATGCATGTAAGAGCTGGACAACAAATAAGGAAGACCAGAGAAGAGTTGATGCTTGTGGTGTTGGTGAAGAATACAGAAAGTACCATGGACTACCAGAAGAACTAAGAAATCTGTCCTGGAAGAAGTGCAGCCAGAATGCTCCTTGGAAGCAAGAATGGCCAGACTTCATCTCACCTACTTTGGTCATGTTGTCAGAAGGGACCATTCCCTGGAGAAGGATATCATGCTTGGTAAAGTGGAGGGTCAGCAAAAAAGAGGAAGGCCCTCAACAAGATGGATTGACACAGTGTCTGCAATGATGGGCTCAGGTATGGCAGGGATTGTGAGGCTGGCACAGGTCCGGGCAATGTTTTGTTCTGTTGTATGTCACTATGAGTTGGAGCCAATTCAAAAGCACTTAACGTGTGTGTGTGTGTGCATACATACACACATACACACATGTATGCATGTGTATACACACACACACACACACGTATATTATCCACCAAACCAAACTTGGTGTCTTGAGTTGATTTGACTCATTGCGACCCTTACTTGGGTTTCTGAGGCAGTGTTTCTACAGAATTAGATTACCTACTCTACCTTTCGAGGAGTGGCTGGTGGGTTTGAACCTCCCCTTCTGGTTAACAGTCACATGCCTTAGCCATTGTGCCACCAAAGCTCCATATATATAGAGAGAGGGAGAGGGAGAGAGCTTGAGATTTATTTCAAGGGAATGGCTTATAGAGTTACAGAGGCTGGCATGTCCCAAGTCCATGGGTCAGACATCAGTCTGGAGGTTTCTCCTGACTGATGTAGTGGCAGGGGCTGACAAATCCTGTATCAGCAGGTCAGATTGCAGGCTACTGGCTTTGGAGGCTAACAGTCCCAAGACGGGCAGGCAGTACAGCAAGCCACTGGCTCAAGTTCAAAGAACCAGAAGTCAAATGTTGACAAGCCAAATGTAAGTTCCAGATTGAGCAAAAAGCCACAGAGCTTGGCCAGAATGCCCATGTATATTGGATGCCGGCCACACCCCCAAGGGAACTCCCTTTCAGCTGATTGGCTGCTCGTAGCAGATCTCATCATGGAGGTGAGTGCATTGCATCAGATCTCATCATCAAGATAACTACATCATTATGTAACTGTCACCTGCATCGTTACTGCCAAACCACTGAGAATCATGGCCCAGCCAAGGTGACACACAGCCTTAATCATCACATCTAGTTTAAGAAAACCGGGCAGTAGTGGGTTCTTATGTCATAGAGTTTTATAGAATGTGCTTAGGCATCCTTGATGGTGTAAGTTTGGGGTTTTTAGGAGTTGAGCTGGTACATTTTTCCTTCTGGCTAAGCATTACAACTTTGAGAAGATTTAGTACTATTTACGATTGTGTTTCTTTTTGGTTGATAACATTTTTCAAAACTTCTCACTTTGAAATGGGCTGACATTCGAAAGCTGTACAAGCAGTCTGAGCATTTGGCTTGCTTTTAATCATGGGTTTTTCTTATTTTGGGCAGTGAAATTCATATGGAGTGTGTTATTCATTCTTTTTTGACTCACTTCTCCCACGCGGTTCTTGAATTTGCATTGCCATTGTATGAATGAATCAAGATGTGTCATATTGAGTCTTTTGAGGAACCAGTGAGGAACACTTATCAGAACTTTAGGATAGACATTAATTTCTTATTAAGTAGAAAATCTGCGGTTTCATGTGAAGGGCATATAAACAGAATAGGCCCATATTTTTGTTTTGGAGTCACCATCATTCCGTCTACCTTACAAACAAGCTTTTTCTAGGTAATCGGCCTGAAGTTTAGAATAACTTAAGGGAAATTCCATCTGCACACACCTTTTCGTTATCGCAGTATGCTTTCTCATTATTAAGTGGCACATTCATGGTATATCAAGTTGTTTGGTGATTTAGTAACAAGAAAAGTTACCTTGTTTTCATTTTCTGTCTCAGGTCAACTCACTCATGCTTAAGTCAAGGGGAAGAGTGATGTGTTGTTGTTGTTATGTGCTGTCGAGTTGGACTCGACTCATAGCGACCCCTCCTTGGGTTTCCGAGGCGGTATCACTATAGAAGTAGATTGCCCAACTTTCCAAAGAGTGGCTGAGAGGTTTGAACTGCCAGCCTTCTGGTTAGCAGTCAAGTGCCTTAGGCACTATGCTACCAGAATATTCGATCCTTTAGTTTATGGATTCTTACTCCATATTATATATAACTCCATATTATAACTCCGTGTTATGAAAAGTTAAACACTTTTTATAAGCCTGCTTTTATAGGTGTCTTTTTTATCATACAGACACAGGTATGCGTCATTTAATGTCCACGATACATTCTGTGAAGTAGAACAGTCTGTGATTTGGATGTTGTGTGAACACCATATTAACCTCATGGGAGCCCACTTCTGGTTGGCTTTGTCATTGCTGGAGCTCCTGGCAGAAGCTGGAGGACTGGGCAGTGGCAGCGGGAGTGGAGGGAGAGGAAACGAGTGAGGAGGGTGTGGTGCATGTCTAGCCCCACCCACTGTTCTGTCCTGAGCAGCAGGAGCAGCCCAGGCCCCGCAGCCCCTGCTGCTGCCACAGCCCACTTACCTGCCAGACAGAACCCTAGAGGCTGTGCCCAGAGCTGTGGCCTCTGCCTCGCCTGCCTGTGGCCTTCTGCTACAACGTTCTGAGTTGGGAGTATTTGAAACCATTAGGGGGAGATAATAAAAGGAGATATGCTTTCCCCCCCCCCTTTTTTTTTTTAAAGATAAAACCTTATGGGAACACAAATGTATATGCAGTAAGATGTTGCTTGAATGGACATTAAGCAATTATTACCAAAGGCTCTTTTGATGGTAAGTGTCTGTGTTGGAGTCCCCAAGACTACCTTGAGGTTCAGTGATTCATTAAGACTCATGGAATTAAAAAAAAAAGCTGTTCCATTCACAGTTACGGTTTATTATAGGAAAAGGATGCAGATTAAAATGAGAAGATGCATGGGGCAGAGTCCAGGGTGCACCAGGCTCAATTGTCCTCTCCCAGTGGAACCACATGGGGATGCATTTAATTCTCCTAGCATTGATAAGTGACAGCATGGAAGTATTGCCAACCATGGAAGCTCACCCCAGGGATTCCTTCGCTTGTAACTGAAGCATAAGCATGTTGTCACATGGCTGTTTGCCTCTGTGTCTCTTTTCCTATCCACTCATCTCTGGGATGACCTCATGCTAACCTAATTGATAATAGCTTCAGAGGCCTCATTTCCAAGCAAGTTAATATTCACAGGTACCGGGTTAGGACTTCAGCATAAGTTGAAGGATACTGTCCGTAACAGAGTGTTAAAGCCAGCAAGCCCAGAGTCAGCCAACTCTGTTGCACAGTAGCTGTGTGACCTTGGGCCCAGAGTCAGCCAGCTCTCTTGCACAGTAGCTGTGTTACCTTGGGCCCATTCCCTCACCTCTCTAGGCCTTGTTTCTTCTCTGTGAAGTGGAGCTGTCTTAGAGGATTGTTGGGCGAACTGCTAGAGAATTTTATACAGTCCTTATCGCAGTGCTCAGCACATGGTAAATGTGGACTAGATGCAGTTACTGTCATTACTGTTATCAGTAGTAATAAGAATAGTAGTGGTAGACACACAGTCATCGTTAAACGTGATTTGGAGGTTCAACAAGCAAATACATGGATTTATTAATGAAATAAACATTTATTGACCATCTACTGCATACAAGGCCCTGAGTGGGGTACATAGGGTTCAGAGGTGAACAGGCAGGGCAGTTGTTTTGAGGAGCACCTGGTCACGCAGAGGCATGGCATGTACCACTTAGTTTGGTTGGATGCCATTGGGTTATTTCATTGTCACAGCCTTTCCCCACCCACTTCCCAGAGGCTGCTCTCTGTTGAGGGACCAAGAAGGGGCACGTCATTGTATAGCCACAAATCCTGGAAAGTCCAATCATCTTAGGTGCCCTTTATCCCTTTGAGGCTCTGTATTTATTTGTTTGAGAATTACTCTCTAAATTTCAATATGTTGAAAATCATGAGAGCGTGATAGATTTTTATTAAATGATTCCAGAGAATTCCTGGTCCGCTTAACAATGTGTGTTTAATAAGTACAACTTACTTTTGGTCTATTTTGGCTATTTTTAATTTATATATTTATCTTGCAAAACAAACGCACCCCACTATGAAAATGAAAATGCTTCTGCCCTTGCTTTGTGCTGGTGCCTGGATTGCTGCTTACATGGGGTCCACTAGTGGTAAACCAGGGACCTTACGTTTTGACTCCCTACGTGGTTCATTAGCTTGATGCATGTCTGTTTTGCATCCAAAGAACTTTTTGACATTGTGAGACCCTATGGTCATCTCATCTTTGTAGACTGAACCAGGGAAATTGAATTCCTGGCCAGCAATCAGTTGGCAAGGTCATTGTCCTCATTTGAAACTGGAAATGTCATGTGGTTTTTCCTTATCTTCCTGCCTCTTGAGAAATCTTATTCTAGTGGCCCATGACTGCACCAGCTGGTTGTCTGGCCCAGCACTAGAGTCACCTGCTGGCCCTTGTCTGAGCTCTGCCAGGGAAGCAGGCAGACCATTTGCAGGGGGCCACCTGTTTGGCTGTTCAGGTGTCATATGTCATGGAGACTGTGTGTCCCCAAGTAGGGTTCTGGCAGTCTTTCGTTCTTTCCCTAGGTTGCCTTTCTCCTGGCCAGTGTTGGCTTCATCATCATCATCATCATCATCATCATCATCATAGATATAATCACTGTCATGGTAGCCACTACTTAAAAAGTGCCTAAGAGGGTAGTGCGGGAGCTCTGGTAGCATAGGGGCTAAGGCACTTGACTGCTCACCAGATGGTTGGCGGTTCAAACCCATCAGCCACTCCTCGGAAGGAAGGTTGGGCAATCCTACTTCTGTAGTGATACTGCCTCGGAAACCCAAGGAGGGGTCGCTATGAGTCAGGGCTGACTCGATGGCACATAACAACAACAACAACAACAAGAGGGTAGTGCAGTCATTAGTTCTTTCTTAACCACAACGATTAATAATGACTCTGATGATTGTAGCAGCTCACGTTTATTCAGTGCATCTGTGTTCCAGACATTTGTGTTATCTTCCCAAAGCCCGATGAGGTAGGCACTAGTACCACACCCATTTGACAGATGAAAGGATTGAGGCACCAGGAAATTAAGTTACTTGTCCAAGGTAACATCACTGGGGACTAGCTAAGTCAGGATTCACATTCAGACAGTGTGAATCTAGAGCAAGAGTTGGCAAACTGTGGCCCACAGGGAAAAACTGCCTCACTGCCTGTTTTTGTAAATAAAGTTTTATTGGAACACAGCCACACCCATTTGTTCATGAGTTGTCTCTGGTGGCTTTTACACTCTGAGGCATCTAAGGCATTGATGGCCAGGTGCACAGTATGTTGTTGTCGTTATGTGTTGTGGAGTCATCTCCAACTCATAACAACCTTATGTACAACAGAACGTAACACTGCCCTGTCCTTTGCCAGCCTCACTATCCCTACTATACCTGAGCGCATCACTGCAGCCACCATGTCTGTCCATCTCATTGAGGACCTTCCCCTCTTTTGTTGACCCTCCACTTTACCAAGCATGACCTCTTTCTCTAGAGAATGTCCCTTCTGACAACATGACCAAAGCAGGTGAGACAAAGTCTGGCCATCTTTGCTTCTGAGGAGCATTCCAGCTGCACTTCTTCCAGGACAGCTTTGTTAGTCCTTTTAGCAGTCCATGGTACTTTTAGCATTCTTCGCCAACACCACAACTCAACTCTTCTTCTGTCTTCCTTATTCATTGTCCAGCTTTCACATGCATAAGAGGCGATTGAAAATACCATGGCTTGGGTTAGGTGTATCCTAGTCTTCAAGGACATATCTTTGTTCTTCAGTCTTGAAAGAGGTCTTTTGCAGCAAATTTGCCCAATGCAATATGTCTTTTGATGTCTTGACTGCTTCCATTGGCATTGATTGCAGAACCAAGTAATATAAAGTCTTTGATGACTTCAGTCTTTATCCATTTATTGTGATGCTGCTTAATGGTAGGGAGGGAAGGCCAGGAGGCAGCAGCAGACGGCTTTTGGGGCTGAGACTTGGAGGGAAGGCTGGGACAAGAGTAGAGCAGTTTGAAACAGTGAAGGGAGATGGATTTGTCTGTCCGTTTGTCGTCCCGTGGTGGCTTGTGTGTTGCTGTGAGGCTGGAGGGTGTACCACCAGTGTTTCAAGTGCCAGCAGGGTCACCCATGGTAGACAGGTTTCATTGGAGCTTCCAGCCTAAGACAGACTCAGAAGAAGGAAGAGGCCATCCACTTCTCAAAGAATTGGCCAGTGAAAACCTTATGAGTAGTGGTGGGCAGTATAGCAGAATTTATGTATGGCTCTCGAGCCCAAGAGAAAAACCACAGCTAATACTTTTAGGATCTTAAAGAAATACATGATTTTTATGTCTTAGATCACTCTGGAAGCTTGGAGGAGAGCTTGGAAGGATGTTTAACCTAGGAGTCTGTAATTCTTTCTCTAGCTCCCAGTGGACCTTGTAGAACAGCCCCAACCCTCCCACCAGCTTGGCATAGACTTTTCGACAAGCTGAGGGGTTCCTATTGTTGTTGTTGTTGGCCATCAAGGCGGCCCCGACTCATAGCGACCCCTCCTTGGGTTGCTGAGGCGGTATCACTACAGAAGTAGGATTACCCAGCCTTCCTTCCGAGTAGTGGCTGGTGGGTTTGAACCGTCAGCCTTTTGGTTAGCAGCCAAGTGCCTAAGGCACTATGCTCCCAGAGCTCCTGAGGGATTCCTATAGACTTTATTATTCCTATTGCTGATTGGGGGTTTTAAAAAGGTGTCCCCCTCATCTTCACATGATGACTTGAGTATCAAATCAAAATCCCTCTGATGTTTGTTGTCACAGTACTAAATAAGCCTGGACAGGTTAGGATTTTTTAAAAAAGGGAGAAAAGCACTCTGAATTATTCCCATCTTAGGATCATCCCCAGTCAGAGAGCAGTAAATGTTTGATTTTAGTATGTTTTCCCCAAAGCATGGGTTTTCTAGGTGGTATAGATAGACTCATTTGTAACAGGGTGTGCTAAAAGGAGGGAAAAAAGGTGCCTGCCTGCCCAGCTCTGGATTTAGCTGTGGTCAGGTCCCCTGGAGTCCAGTTCGATTCAGGCTTAGCCCTTCTCTGTTGTCTGTGGGCAGAAGTCTCTCTAGGAGTGGGGACCACAGAGCAACCAACATGGATGAGGATTCTTTGGGCGGAAGTAAAAGAAGGACAACCCAAAATAGTTTATATGAAATGATCCAAACCAAAGGACAAGGAGTGTGTCAGTTCATTTAACTAGGAAATCCAGGGAAAGACTGGGCTTCGGGTAGATTTGGTCTGGAACGAATGGAGGTGTTGCGTCTCCGGGTCGGTCTCCTGCCCTTTCTGTCTGGGCTGGCCTCAGGTGCAGTCTGGCTTTCCCCAGGTGGTGGCAGACGTGGCCTTTGGCTGCACCAGGGTCTCAGCAAAGTGAGCCCACTCTTCTTTCCCTGGGGGACCCCAGTTAGCTCTGTGTGGTCATAGGGCCTTCCTATCAAGTTCAGAGAGAAGCCAGCCAGGGTCAGGTGCCCATGTCTGCAGTAAAAGTCGGGCTATGCGATTGGCTGGCCCAACTGCATCCCATAAGTGTGTCAGTTTCCACAAGGAAGCGACAGGGGATCACCCAAAAGTAGCAGAGTTTCCTCCACCTTGGAACCTTAGCTGGATTCAGGACTTTGGAGAGACGAGTAGAGGAACTTCTCCTGACCACAGGGTGGGGGGTTTTGGTTCTAGGCGCCAAGCAGATTTGGTCCAGGTGACCATTTCTCTCGCTTTCGACATCGGTGTCTCATGTCCTGCGTCTGTAGCCATGGCTGGTGGTGTGGCTTGCTTGTTAAATTTCTTAGGAGACCGATTCTGATTCTCTGCTCTGCTTCTTCCTGGCTTTGTGCCTTCGGGCAAGTCCCTTCACTCTCCAGGCCTGTTTTCTCTCAGTACCAAGCCTGCTGCTTTACAGGACTTCTGTGAGGAAGGGATGAGGATCTCGACTTGGGAGACGGTGTTGTTCCCGTTTCTTACTCTTGGTGTCATTGTCACACACACATTTTTCTAAATTACACCAAAAACTTTGAGTCTTTGTACCGGAAGTGTTACTCTGTTTTAGACGTGGTAATTTTTTTTTTTATTGGGGAGGTTGTTGTTTTTACCTACTTAACCATGTGAAGTGTTACATAAGAATGAGAAGCGAATTGGTATCCGAGCTGCCTTTCTTGTTTGGTTTTGCTTACTGTCTGAGGGGAGCAGAGGGGAAATAGATGGAGTACATCTTTTAAAAACAAAGATGACAAACAGTTCTTGAGAATTGAAAGGGCCGGAGGGAGTGGAAAGGAGAGAGCATCCTGCAGGAGTAGGAGCAGGGGCCTGGAGACAGGCCAGAGGGTGTCAGGGCCCCTGTGGGGCTAAGATCTACAGTTGCGCCGTCGTGACGGTCACATTCTCTGACACCGCCGCGTCTCCTGCCCTGGCGTAGACTAGAGAACAGGGTGGTGGAGTACTGAGGAGCTTGGATTGAAGTCCCAGTGCTGCTTCCTACTAGAGCTGTGGTCTTGGGCACCAGCCTTCCCTTTTCTGAGCCTTGGTTTTCTCATCTATAAAATGGGTTTGTAATGTTACCTTCCTCATGGAGTTCTAGGGATTAAGTGAAAGAATCCAGGTACAGTACTTAGAACTGTGCCTGGCAGATATTGTCATTAATATGATGTCACCATGACATTTGATTTTTATAACCCTTTAAGGTAGGAGGGAGCTCTGGTGGCATAGTGCCTAAGGCATTTGACTGCTAACCAGAAGGCTGGCAGTTCAAACCCACCAGCCACTCCTCGGAAGAAAGATTGGGCCATCTACTTCCCACAGTAGTGATACTGCCTCGGAAATCCAAGGAGGGGTCGCTATGAGTCAGATCCAGCTTGACTGCAGTGAGTTTGGTTTTTTTGGTTTTAAGGTAGGAAGGACAGGTGGTCACAGAATTCTCATTTTAAGAGACCGAGACACTAAGATTCAAAGGTGTAAAGTAATTTAATTGGGGTTTCATATAGTGTGTAGCTTGTCAGACTTTTTTTTTCTGTGGATAGTAAATGTTTTCTGCTTTGTGGGCAACACAGTCTCTGTGACAGCTCTTTAGCTCTGCCTTGGTGGTGTGGAAGCAGCCACAGATGGTACATACACTAATGAGTGTGGCTGTGTTTCAATAAAACTTTATTTACAAAACCAGGTAGTGGGGTAGATTTAGTCTTGAGGTTGTAGTGTGCCAATCCCTGACATAGCTGGTAAGTGGCAAAGTGCTGAGTTAGGTCTAGGGTCTTCTGGCTCCAGACTCTAGGCCATTCCCACCCTGCCCCACAGCTGCTTCTGCATCTGGAGCAGGAGAAGCTTGTCTGCCAACTCTGAGCTAAATGCCTCCTGCTTCGGGAGCTGATGAGCGTGTTTGGGAGAAGGTAGGTCCTCGTTACCCGACTTCTGAGATGCCTGCAGAGGTGCTTCATCTCTCTGACTTGCTGTGTTCTGATTCCTTGACTCTCGAGTGGGTGTGGCTGCCCCTCTGCTGCTTGTTGACCGCTCAGCAAAAGCAAATCTGAATGGCTCGAAGCAGGTAGCTGGGCGTGGCAGACTCCTGCTGGCTCGCATCTCAGATACAGAGAGGTCAGCTGCTTCTCCGGCCTCCACTGTCCAACAGCCCAAGGAAGGCTTTTCCTGGAGGGCCGCCGGGGCATCTCCTTGGTGTCCTTCTGCTGTCAGAGTTACGTCCTGAAAGGGATGGTGGAGGCAAACCATCGAAAGAGCAGGTGGCCCACAGTTAGCTTTGTGACCACTCTGACTGTAGGACATCAAGTCAAAAAGACCGTCTCCTCTTGGCAAGATAAGCCATTTGAGACTTCAGCCTGGACCTCTGCCCGAACAAAGGAAAGTGTGAAGGAATCCAGCTGTTGGCACTAGTGTTTGCTGTGGGCAGATGAGAGGTGG
>NW_006921648.1:11911757-11913473 GCF_000298275.1 Orycteropus afer afer
GAACAAACTTCCTAATCTTTCTGTGCCTCAGTTTCCTTTTCTGTAAAGTGGGGAGAATGTCTGTTCTGTAATTTAGGTATCGTGTGTATATGTATTGTTTTAGTTTGAACTGTGACAAGGGTTGAGGACATCTGAGTCTTGTTGTCACATGTTAATCCAAGTACTGATGCTTAGTGTCCCTGTAGGAATCCAAATTTGTTAGCAGTGATTGACAGTTGTCACGGACACTTCGCTGAGATTTAGGACCTAGGCTGCATGGTGGGAGAAAGAGCGCTGACTCTGGGGCTGACTGCTTGGGATTTCATCTCCGTTGTGCCTCTCTCTTGTGGATGGCCATTGATGAGCCCCCTTCTCACTCACAGCCTCACTTTGCTTAGCTGTAAAATGGGCTTGGGAGTGAAATTAGCTTGAATTGCTAGCATTCTTGTATGTGATACAGATTCTGTGATTGTTATGGCTCCATTTTAACAACCCGAATGTGAGTGTGCACCATGCATCTGTCCTTGCAGCTGTCCTTCCCCAGTGTGAGTGTTTGTCTGTAGGATCTTAAGGAAAGGTCCAGTGCTCTCCTTCAGAGGTGGGCCTTGCTGGTCATGTTCTCTCACATCCCCGGTGCCTGTCTCAGTGCCTCGTATACAGTAGGTGCTCAATTATTTTTATTTAAAGAATACTTTTATTGAGATATAATTGATATATCATTTACCCACTTAAAATGTATGATTCTGTAGTTATTAGTATGTTTAAAGTACTCAAATATTTTTCCAATTATCTTTTAAATGAGTGAATGAATTCTTCACCTGATGCTTCATATACAACGTTCATTCATTCAGCAACAATTTGCTGAGTGCCTTCTGTGTGCAAGGTACTCTTAGCAGTATCAGGGATATTGAAGTCCCAGTGAGATGAGATCCTGTGTCTTCATGGAGCTCACATTGTTGTCAGGAAAACACTGGGTACCAAGACTTGCCAGGGTTTTGGTCTCCCTCTCTCATCTAGCTTTTCGTTGGCTACTGGAAACGGTTGCCTAGTGATAACTCACAAACCATGATTCTCAGTGGTTTTGGCAGTTACGTAATGACTTGGTCTTAGACTTTCATCGTCTTCACCATTCCCCAAGTTGCTGATACTGTCTGTTTGTTATTTGAGTTTTTGTTGGATTAATGGATGCTGGACATGGGGACAGGAAATACCAAGGGCAGAAGATACTAGGTTGGAGAATATGAGATGCTATAAGCTCAAGAAGATGAGATATGAAGGATGCCACGAACACCCCAGGAGGAACATCTCCTGGTTATAGGCTTTGCCAGCAGTACAGGGCTGACTCCTCTGGTCTCTGCCGATCCTGTTCTCCTGCCTTCTTCATGTTCTGTGGATTGTATTTGCGTTGGAAGGGGCTGACTCTGGGAGAGGTGTATAAACTGTTACTGTACAGCAAGAGATGGAAGGCTTGAGTCCTGCTCATCTTGGAGTGAAGTTAGAAATGGCCACTGCTCTTGGTCCCATGGGACACAGCCCTCACACAGGACACCATTCAGATTTCCCAAAATTGTTACATGTAAACCCAGAACAAAAAAGATCCAAGCCTTCTGAAGAAAAAGGCTACCTAGCCCTTGAAACAATTTGAAAACTGTCATGGTTGAATTGTAACCCCCACAAAGTATGTGCCAGCTTGGCTGGGCCATTGTTCTCAGTAGTTTGGCAGTTCTGTAATGATGT
>NW_006921648.1:11914785-11916164 GCF_000298275.1 Orycteropus afer afer
AATTGACTGAAAACCAGAGGAATTGTGGGATAACATCAAGAATATCATACATGCAGAAAGGAAGAGGTCATTAAAAAGACGAGAAAGGAAGAAAAGACCAAAATGGATGTCAGAAGAGATCCTGAAACTTGTCCTTGAACGAAGAGCAGCTAAAGCAAATGGAAGAAATGACAAGATAAAAGAGCTAAACAGAAGATTTCAAAGAGCAGCTGGAGCAGACAAAGTCAATTAATATAATGAAATGTGCAAAGGCCTGGAGTTAGAAAACCAATAGGGAAGAACAGAAGAACACGTTCAGCATTTCTCAAGCTGAAAGAACTGAGGAAAAAAAAAATAAGACTTGAGTTGCGATATTGAAACATTCTATGGGCAAAATATTGAATAATGCAGGAAGCATCAAAAGAAGGTGGAAGGAATCCACAGTCACTGTACCAAAAAGAACTGGTTGATCTTCATTCATTCCAGGAGGTGGCATATGATAAGAACCAATAGTATTGAAGGAAGATGTCAAAGCTGCACTGAAAGAATTGCCGAAGAATGAGGCTCCAGGAATTGACAGAATACTCATTGAGAAGTTTTAACAAATGGATGCCTCGTTGGAGGCTCTCACTTGGCTATGCCAAGAGAGTTGGAAGACAGCTACCTGGCCAGCTGACTGGAAGAGGATCCATATTTGTACCCATTCCAAAGAAGGGTGATCCCACAGAATGTGGAAATTATCGAACAATATCATTAATATTGAATGCGAGTAAAATCTTAATGAAGATAATTCAAAAAAGGTTGTAGCAGTATACTGACAGAGAACTTCCAGAAATGCAAGCTGGATTCAGAAGAGGACGTGGAACAAGGGATATCACTGCTGATATCAGATGGATCTTGGCTCAAAGCAAAGAATTCCAGAAAGATGTTTACTTGTGTTTTATTAACTATGCAAAAGCATTTGATTGTGTAGATCATAACAAATTATGGATAATATTGAGAAGAATGAGAATTCCAGAACACTTCATTGTGTTCATGAGGAGCCTGTACATAGTCCATGGGGCTGTCATCTGAACAGACAAAGGGAACACTGCATGGTTTAAAATCAGGAAGGGAGTATGTCAGGGTTTTATCCTTCCATCATACTTTTTCAATCTGTATGCTGAGCAAATAATCTGAGAAGCTGGACTATATGAAGAAGAATGTGACATTAGGATTGGAGGAAGAATCATTAACAACCTGTGATATGCTGACAACACAACTTTGCTTGCTGAAAGTGAGGATGACGAAGAACTTAGTGATGAAGACTGAAGACTACAGTCTGCAGTATGGACTGCATTTCAATCTAAAGAAAACAAAAATCCTCACAACTAGGACCTATAAGCAGCATCACGATAAAT
>NW_006921648.1:11917264-11918745 GCF_000298275.1 Orycteropus afer afer
CCTTCCTTCCGAGGAGTGGCTGGTGGGTTTGAACCACCAGCCTTCTGGTTAGCAGTCAAGTGCTTTAGCCACTATGCTACCAGAGCTCCCTGCAGTTGTTTACACATGAGTAAATTAGATGGAACATTTGTGACTAGAGGGACACATGGGTTTCTTAAGCATCCCTACTATAGTAGTGGTGTTGGTATCGTTATTTTGAGACTGTTGTGTATATATTGTGGTATAAAGCAAATAACTAATTACGGCATATCCTAATTCTGTTATCCTGTGTATGCTTGAGGTACTTTGTATGAGAAGAAAAGGGGATGCAGATGTAAAAAAATAAGTAAAACACCCTCTAATACTGATTTTGAGTTGGTAATACCAGTCTTAATTCGTGAGATAGTTTATCATAAAAATAAATGCATGTATTCATATGTGTAGATATCA
The DNA here is from genome assembly GCF_000298275.1 of Orycteropus afer afer. NCBI lineage: Eukaryota > Metazoa > Chordata > Mammalia > Tubulidentata > Orycteropodidae > Orycteropus > Orycteropus afer. Next base: position 11,917,694 of record NW_006921648.1, read on the forward strand.
GAATAACACTGCCAGTAATCACAATATTACTGCTGAAAACAGGTTAAAATTGCATATTGTTACCAGCTTTACTCTTTATACTTAGAAATCATTCGTCTTGAATCTAAAATCTTTAGACAACATTTACTTGCGTATCTTTTTTTTTTTTTTTTTAATTGTGATTTGGGTGAAAGTTTACAGAGCAAATTCACTTTCCATACAGCAGTTCACACACACTTTGTCTCATGACATTGACTACAATTTACCCCAATTACTTGCGTATCTTAAACAAAATGTTACTTCATTTTCTTGATGGATTGCAGTCAAACTTGGGTGATAATCTAACTTTCTTTCCCCTAGAAGTCCCTTGCTGGCTTTGCCTAGATTCCAAAGGAGTTTTTCTCTTTCTTTAAAGTTCAATGATTTTACAGATACAACTTGGTGTTAGTCATTCAGGGTCAATATTCTCAGGTACATAGTGTGTTCTTTCAATACGTAATTTCAGATCGTTTATTTCAAAAGTTTTTTTTTTTGAATCAGTTTTTACTATCTCTTTGCTTCCTTTTGATTTTTCTCTCTAAGAGCTTCTGTTTTCTGTATGTTGGACCTTATTTGCATGTCTTGTCACTTTCACTGAAATCTTTTTTATACTTTTCTTCTTTTTAATTTGTTCTTTTCATCTTCTAGATGTTCCCTCTAGGTTGGTTTTCATTTCTGAATTTTTTCTTTACCTTTCTAATTATTTCCTGAGTTCTACACCTCATTGTTGAGTTTCTCATATTAATTTATGTTGTTCTTTCATGTTTTATGTAATTTTTTTCTTATCTTTTAGTTTGTTTTGAAGTAGAAAGGTTCAGTTGTACGTGCATTTCTGGCATGCCTTTCTTACCTGTGGAGATACTCTGTTCCTTATTTTCTGTATTTCTTATAATTTTGTATGGAATTTTATCTTGATCTTTTGTGTTGCTCATTTTTATGTAGAATCAGTTACCTAAACTTTGAGGAAGGTATGGTTCAGGCAAAGTAGGACTTGTAACACAGTAGTTAAACTCTTTGCTGGTAACCAAAAGCTT
>NW_006921648.1:11921790-11923854 GCF_000298275.1 Orycteropus afer afer
TTAGGGCTCATTTCATGTCTCAGACTGGAGTTCTTCTAGAGCCCAGTGGATAATGGAAGTAAGTAAAGCAGAGCACAGGGAGTTGCTCGGAAGGGGGAGTTTTTCTGTGGAATTGGAAGGCATCTGCCTGGTGTGAAGGAGCAGCAGCTACTGAGGCCTGTGAACCGTGTGGTCAGACACTTGGCATTGGAAACCCAGGTCATTAAGGACTGAACTGCCATTGTTGTTAGCTACTGTCGAGTCGGGCCAACTCATGACAGCCCCCCCCACAGTATTTATCATGTAATAATGGTAGCTGGGCATTGTTATTCCAGACACTGTTTCATATTTATAAACTGTGTATGTATATATATGTATATTTACCAAGCACGTTTTCTCAGCTTCTGAGTGCCAGTCATGAGCTACTTACTGAGTTAACCCTCTCAACCCCATTGGGTGAGCCTTTATTATAAATCCCTGTTTTTGTTGGTTGAGAGCCTTTAAAAGATTCATCTTCAAAACAAAACAAAAAACACAGCTTTTTATTTTGAAATAAGTGTAGTGAAGAATTGCAAGGATAATACAAAGAACTCCCATATGCCTTGCACCCAGATGCATTAGTTGCTAGCATTTTACTCCATTTGACCATGAGATCTGTATATCTTTATGTTTCTATATGCATATACTTTTTTCTCTAATATTTGAGAATTAGTTGCAAGTATCATGTCCTTTTACTCCTAAATATGCAATTTTGCATTTTCTAAGAACAAAAACATTTTCTTAGGTACCCATTGCTGTCACATTGATTCCTACTCATAGCAACCCTATAGGGCAGAGTAGAACTCTATTTCTACTATTTCAAAGTATTTCCAAGGCTGTAAATCTTTTTGGAAACAGGTTATCACATCTTTTTCCTACAAAGCAGATAGTGGGTTTGAACTGCTGACCTTTTTGTTAGCAGCCCAGTGCTTTACCACTGTGCGACCAGGGCTCCTGTTTTCTTACGTATGTACCAGTAAACCAGTTGTCGAGTCGGCTCTGATTCATGGCAACGCCATGGGTGTCACGTGGCATCAGGTTAAAACTGCTTCATAGGGTCTTCAGTGGTTTTCAGGAGTAGATTGCCAGGCCTTTGGTCCAAAAGTGCCTCTTGGTGGACTTGAACTTCCAACCTTTTGCTTAGCAGTCAAGAGTGTTAACCATGTGTACTATCCAGCGACCCTGTATAACTGCAGCAGGATGAAATCAGGAACTTTAACTTGGATGCAACATTATTATATAATATATGGCCCATATTCATATTTCACCAACTGAGCCAATTAAGCCTTTATGGCAATTGCTCCAACTCCCTGGGACCTGATCCAGGGTCATTGCATTGCATTGTCCTGTCTTTTTAGTCTCCTTTAATCTGGAAGATTTCCACAGCTTCTCTTTGATGACCTTGACTGATTAACATTCTTCTTCTGGACATTGCTTTGGAGAACATCCTTCAATTTGAGTTTGTCAAACATTTTCCCATGATTAGATTTAGATTATGAGCTTTTACCAAGACCCCGAGGCTTTTGATCTATTTCCTCTTGGCCTTATAAAGGGGTGCTAACTGGCAAGTGGCCTCTGGTCTCACAGATGGCGAAGCTTGATGATGAGAGGTCAAAGTCGAGAGCAGAGGTGGCATTTGAGACTGTAGTTGAACATGGCCCGCAGGTGTGTTTTGCTTGCCCCATGAGATGTTTAACAGAAGGACGAATCAGTGTATTACAGATTTGACATTTCACGGAGAAAGCCAGATTTCCAGCTCCTCTTGGAAACTTTGAGGATTGGGCAACACTGGACCACACTCCTATAGGTCTGGAGTTGTGTCATGGACAACCCTTTCAGGCAGGGTGTCATCTCACTCATGGTGCCTGAGTTGTGTTTTGCCTTTGCCTGGTGGGTTGGGACTTTGAGAGCTCTGGGAGGGGCTTGCACTTAGGCACTGCTCTGCCGTATGCATTCTTCTGTGGTCCATCCAGGACTCAACTTGCACTTAGGCTCCTGGGCAAGTCACGCTGCTCCACCGTATGCATTCTTCTCTGGTCCATCCAG
>NW_006921648.1:11924109-11930201 GCF_000298275.1 Orycteropus afer afer
CTCTTGGGGGTAGGGGTGGTTTATTTGATTATCCATTCTTTTGTTTCCTTGTCTCCCCTGCAGTGGTCTCCCCTGCAGTGGTCTCCCCTGCAGTGGTACTGCCTCCCAAAGGTAAATTGTCACACGAGATACCTTGTGGTATCCTGAACTGACTCCTGTGGAAGCCCAATTCAGTGAGATGTTCCTTCAACTCCCTGTGAACTGGTGATATACTATGTTCCCTGGAGGAAGCTAAACCTGCCTGGGGAAATCAGACAAGTAATTTCAGAGGAGATCAGGTTGATAGTGATGCACAAGAGTCAGCTAAGGGATGAGCAAGGGGCTGAGGGCTCAATATTTGATGCCTGACCTGGAAATACATCCAGTGAGTGATTTGAGCATCATTCCAGGCTCTGCTCTAGTCCTTCACTCCCTGGAGAAAACAGACCCCCTTGGTTCGGAATACCATGACAGTGGGGCAATAGTTACAGTTTATGAATAATGCTAATAATAGTAATAATAAAAATAATAGCAATTAATGTTTACTTAATATTTACTGTGCACCAGATCCTTCCCACCCACCCACCTATGTATCCATGTACCTATTTACCTGTGTAGTTTAACTCTGCTTCTAGTTTCTGACGTTGTATTCCTGTCACCCCCCTTTTAAAGGTGATAAAACTGAGGTTCAGAAAGATTAAATGACTTGGCCAAGGTTGCACAGAGGTGGAGCCGACATTTACACCAGGCTTGTCTGACCTTGGGAGCTTTGGTGGCGTAGTGCTTAAGGCATCTGACTGCTAACCAGAAGGCTGGCAGTTCAAACCCACCAGCCACTCCTCGGAAGAAAGGTTGGGCGATCTACGTCTGTAATGATACCACCCCAGAAACCCAAGGAGGGGTTGCTATGAGTCGGACCCAACTTGACACCAGTGAGTTTGGTTTTTTGGTTTTGTCTGCCCTCAGAGCAAACACTCGGAGTGGCACAGAGGAGTGAGTTGTCTTCCCGGTCCATAAGTGCCTCAAGAAGTAACTTGAACGTGAGTTTTGAGTGACATTACATGAGTGATATTAAATGGCAGTCAAGTAAGATTCCGGCTATTAAGTTTGGAACCCTGTGATTTTCCCCTTGCGCTCAGGGTATTTTGAGTGTGTGTCATTTGCAATTAATTACCTTCATGAGTTACTGGAGTTGTTTGGGCTGTTTCCTTGGCTCTGGATATGAAATGTGGGGGCCAGCATGCCATTCGGAGTGGAATTTATACCAGGTGGCTAATGAGATGGGGTTTATAAAAGAAAGAGAGAAATGATGGGAACTGGGGGAGAGCACTAAAAACCAAACAAGCGTTTTACGGCTTCCTCCCTCCTTCGTCCCTCCAGCTGGCAGAGAAGAGGTAGAAGCTCCATCGCAGAAGGTTTAAGAGCAGTCAAGGAGAAATGCGGACTCCTCTGAATTGAGTCCCTGGCAGCCCTGGTCCTGCCTTCCTAGATAGGACTGCTGGGAAGAGAGGAGAGTAGTCAGGCTTCTCGTGCCGAGAAAGGAGGGGTGGTTGTTCTTGTCTAGGTCCTGCTTGAGCTTGGGGTGTAGTCGGAGGGCACAGGGGACAGGGTGATGCCCGCAGGCAGGTGTGGTCCTGGACACGTGTGACAGAGCAGATTCCAGGCCCCTCCCCAGGGTCTGCAGCAGCGCCTGGGAATCTGATTTTCACTCTTTTTGTTTCACCCTGGAGTTCCTTAGTGTGTGTTTCCTACAAACAAGACATCCTCCTTCATAGCTGCAGTATCACCGTCAAAGTTAGAAATTGACCTCTGATTAATTCTGCCACCCCATCCTCACATCAGGAGCTCTGGTGGCATAAAGGTTAAGCACTTGGCTGCTGTAACCGAATGGTCTGTGGCTCAAACCCACCTGTGGCTTCGTAGGAGAAAGACCTGTGGGGCAGGATGTTTGTCCAGGTAGGCTGGGGGCAGCAGGGGGAGTGGTTTCAGTTCCCCGGGTGGCAGAGGTGGCCTTAGTGGGGACAACTCAGAGAGAAGATTGTCTTTCAAGAGACTCTTAGAGAATATGTAGGTGATTGGCAGGAGCCTAGACTGATAGGGAGGGATGGACAGAGAGGCGACTTCAGTGATGACGGCACAGGAGTCAGAAAGAGCCTGTGGGGGGGTGACAGCAAGGGGCTGTGAGTGGCCAGATGGCTCGGTGGGGGTGGGCCGCTGTGTTCCATGGTCAGTCAAGCTGCTCCAGGAGCCCTAGCCAGCTGCGGGAGGAGCAGAGGGGATGGGTCCGGCCTGAGGAGTATGGTGGAGGCGGTGGGGTGGGCGCAGTAGCCTGCGTGAGCTGGCCCTGGGGGAGGGTGCCCTGAAAGGCATCCTTTACCTTCTTCCCGTTCTTCCCACCTGCCCCTCCCTGCCGGGATGCTGGCTGCTTAGCTTTTATCCCCATGATCGTCTTATTGCTCATGTGATGAAGGGCGTGTAGAGGAGTGCTCAGGGTCGGCCTCAGGAGTCACTGCCTGGGTTTGAATCCCAGCTCTGCTGCTTGACAGCTTGTCACTGCCAGGAATGGTACGAACCGTCCTGTGCCTGAGTTCGTTCACCTACTTTGTAAATTGTTGTGTGGAATATATAAATCACCACAGGTGTCTATTGCAGAGATGACATGGTTGAAGCCAGACACACAGACAATAAGTCCCCCATAAGTATTGGTTCTGTCATCGTCAGGCAGTGACTGATCTTTATGACAGGAACAGTAGTTGTTTCTCGTGGCCTACTGTGAAACGTGAGCAAATCCAAGTTTCCGTCAGTGGGAAGACATGCCTTTATTTTAATGGAACCCTGGTGGTGCAGTAGTTAGATGCTTGGCTGTGAACCAGAAGGTCGGAAGTTTGAACCCACCGGCTGCTCCATGGGAGAACGATGTGGTGGTCTCCTTCCGTAAAGATTTACAGCTTTGGGACCTCTGTGGGGCAGTTCTGCTCTGTCCTCTGTGGTCTGTGAGCTGGAATGGACTCCATGGTAGTGGGTTAGTTTTGAATTGGGTTAGTCAGGTTACCACTGCCATCCTGGGAACAGGCCTGAGAGGCTGCATACTGCCCCAAAAAGGGAAAAAATGGTGATGGGGTGGGGCTGAAGTCGGTAGGGGTCAGAGGATACTGATAGGGACAGGTGCAGTTTGGAGAAGTTTAATACCCCCCTCCCAAATCTTGGACTGTGTTTTATTTTGCAGTGAGCTTGATCTTGAACTGAATTCTTTGGAGTGGCTTTAGATCCAGAAGGACAGGCCATTGCTGCCTCCCTTCCTGTCTTCTGTTGGTGGCTGCTTTTGGATAACGTGGCCTCCCCCGTTCTTCTAGGGCTCCCGTCTGGCTGTGGTCAGTGGTGCTGTACACCCGGACGCTGGTCTGAGTTACTCTTACGCCAAGCTTTTGTCAGGCTGGGAAAGCACCGTTACTGTAGGTGTGTGTCACTGTGATGTTTCCATGCCTGCAAATTACCAAGTGCACTGAACAGGGTCCTTAGTTTTGTTTTGCGTAATTAGCCCTTGAGCAGTGCTGTCTGGGGTTGCTGGTTGTTTATTCTGACATTGGGGCAGGAGTAATTGCTTTGACTCACAGACGTTAATTAGTGCAGTCATTTGAAGCTGTTGGAGAGGTCCTTGCCACCTACTGGATGATTGGCTTTCTCCTGATGTTTGGAAGGAAAGCTTTGAGGTGGCCAGCAGATGAGGGGAAGGGGAGTTGGCAAGGCGTTTTGGAAACCTAGAGTAGGGTGGTTCGTTTGGTAGAATTCTCAGCTTTCATGAGGAGAAGCAGGCTGGATTCCTAGCCAGAGCCCCGCATGCGTAGCCCCTCCCATGTGTCACTGTTGGTGTCATGCCAAACGGGTTTCAGCAGAGCTTTCAGGCCAAGGGGGACGAGGAGGAAAAGCCTGGCAATCTACTTCCAAAAGTCAGCCGGTGAGAACCCAGTGGACTACAGTGCGCTGATCATTAATGGGGATGGCATGGGCAGCATTGTGTTGTTTTGTTTCGTTGTCCATGGGGTCACCTTGAATTGGGGGCCAACTCAGTAGCATTTAGTGCAGGGCTTTGAACTGGTTCACTCTGGTTTGACCCCCTGCTGATGCATGAACAGCTAGCTCCCCCTACCCTAGGCCAACCAAGCCCACTGCCATCTGGTCAATTCCGACTCATAGCTACCCTGTAGGACAGAGTGGGACATTCCACCTGGGGATCCCGTCAGAAGTCTTTCTCAGGTAGAAAGCAAATTCTTAGCACAGGTTCAAACCAGAATGAACTGGTTCAAAAGTCTAGTTTAACAACAACAAGACTATTGTCTGAGGACTTCTGCATCCCCACTGCTACCACTCCCATGGTGGCCATTCTTGGTTCTGGCCTCCTCCCGTTCTTAGCACTCAGCCCCCCATCTGTTTTATTTTCCCTACATACCATGCTTAAAACCTTCTCTTGGCTGCTGTGATAGTTGGAGCTGTGTGTCAGCTTGGCTGGACCACAGTTCTGTGTGGTTTAACAGTTGTGATGTGGGTTGTTCCAATGATGCGATCAGATGTATAGGTTTTGAGCAGCTGATCCATTGAAAGGGAATTTCCCTAGGGGTGTGGCCTGCTTCCCGTATATTTATGGACATCCTGGGGAAAGAGACACTCTTCTGTGGATCGGGATTCTGCCTACAGCTGTCCGTGAGCGAACAATCCACCATTCGGCCTGGAGATCTGGGATACGTCATTCGTTGGAGTCAGCAGCCTGCCTGCTGTCCTTGAGGTCCTCAGCCCCTGCGGCTGTGTGAGTCGGGAAAAGCCTCCAGCTTGACCTTTGATCCAAGAACTTGGGACTTGCCAACTTCTACAAGTGTGTGAGCCGTTTTCCTAAGATCAATCTCTCTCTCTCTCTGTCAGCTTTCTCGGTTTTGTTTCTCTGGAGAACCCCGCTCCCCGCCCTGCTGTAGCCATCCTGGCGCCCAGGTCCCAGGCACGAGCTGGGTGCAGCCTTGAGCTCCCCAGTGCGCTCTCTGTGACTTGAGCACCTGACTGCTCAGAGTGGGACCCCAGGGCCAGCAGTGTCCTCATCACTGCATCACCGGAAGCTTGTCAGAAGTGCAGGGGTTCAGGCCCACTCCCACCTCCTGAGTCAGGATCTGCCTTCTAACAGACCCTTCGTGTGGTATGTTCGCACCCAGAGCGCCTCCCCCAGATCACGTGGCTGACTTTGTCACTCACTTTCAGAAAGACTGTTGTTGCTGTCAGGTGCTGGCCGGTTGTTCTGGCTCATAGAGCCCCACATGTACCACAGAACACTGCCTTGGCCTGGGCCATCCTCATTCATAGTTGCTATGTTTGAGCCTGATTGTTGCAGCCACTGTGTTGTTCCGTCTCCTTGAAGGTCTTCCTTTCTTGCTGATCCTCTATTTTGCCAAGCATGATAATCCTTCTTCAAGGACTGATCCTTCCTGGTACCATGTCCAAAACACGAAGTCTCACCATCCTGGCTTCTGAGGAGCGTTCTGGCTGTACTTCTTCTGAGACGGATTTGTTCATTCTTCTGGCAGTCCATGGTATATTAAGTTTTCTTCTGCAGCTCCATAATTTGAAGACATCATTTCTTTGGTCTTCCTTGTCATTGTCTATTTTTCACATGCGTATGAAGTGATTGAAAATACCATGGCTTGGGTCAGGCACATATTAGTTTTCCAAGTGACATCCTTTTAACATTTTAAGGAGGTCTTTTTGCAGCAGATTTGCCCAGTGCATACGTTGTTTGATTTCTTGACTACTGCTTCCGTGGATGTCAATCGTGGATCCAATTAAAGTTAAATCTTTGACAATTTCAACATGTTCTCTGTTTATCATGATGTTGCTTATTGGTCCAGTTATGAAGATTTTTGTTTTCTTTATGTTAAGGTATTTTCTTTGATTTTCATCAGTAAGCCTTTTTTTTTTTTTAAATCTTTTTATTTATTTTATTGTGCTTTAGGTGCAAGTTTACAGAGCGGAGTTTGTTTTACATTCGACATTATGTGTACATTTAGTTTCACTCCCCATTTACTATCTCCAACCCTAACCCAGTCTCCTCTCCTCCCTGCCCAGTAACCTCCCCC
>NW_006921648.1:11933131-11934649 GCF_000298275.1 Orycteropus afer afer
ATCAGCTGTCCATAGGTGGATGAGTCTATTTCTGGACTTTGAATTCTGTTCCATTGGTCTATCTGTGTATCATTGTACCAATACCATGATGTTTTGACTGCTGTGGCTGAATAGTAGGTTTTAAGATCTGGGAGTGTGAGACCTCCCACTTTGTTCTTGTTCTTGAGGAGTGCTCTACTTATCCGAGGTCTCTTTACTTTCCATATGAAGTTAGTGATTGGTTTTTCCATGTCCTTTAAAAAATTTGTTGGTGTCTGGATTGGGATTGCATTAAATGTGTAGATTGCTTTAGGTAGTATTGACATTTTCACAATATTCATTTTACCTAGCCATGAACAAGGCAGGTTCATCCATTTATGTAGAGCCTTTGTTGTCTTTTATAGTAGTGTTTTATAGTTTTCTTTGTACAGGTCTTTTGTGTCTTCGATAAAGTTTATTCCTAGATATTTTATCTTTTTAGTAGCTATTGTAAATGGTATTATTTCCCTTATTTCTTTATCAGAGATCTCTTTGTTGGTATAGAGGAATCCAACTGATTTTTGTATGTTGATCTTATATCCTGCCACTTTGCTGAACCTCTTTATTAGTTCCAATAGTTTTCTTGTTGAGTCTCGGGTTTTCTATGTACAGAATCATATTGTCTGCAAATATAGTTTTAGTTCCTCTTTGGCAGTTTGGATGCCTTTTCTCTCTTCCTTGCCTTATTGCCCTGGCCAGGACTTTCAATACAGTGTTAAATAGCAGTGGTAATAGAGGGCATCCCTGTCTGGTTCCCGTTCCTAAGGGGAATGCCTTGAGTCTTTCCATTAATAATGATGTTGGCCATTGGCTTTGCATATGTGCCTTTTATTATGTTGAGGAATTGCCCTTCTGTCCCTACTTTGCTGAGAGTTCGGATTTTCGTCAGTAAGTTTTCTGAGTCTTCTTCACTTTCAGCAGGCACGGTTGTGTCATCTGCTTATCACAGGTTGTTAATGAGTCTTCCTCCAACTCTGATGCCACATTCTTCTTCACATAGTCCAGTTTCTGGGATTATTTTCTCAGTTTACAGATTATTATAAACAGAGTTAAAGAATACAAACCTGACACAAATCATTCATGATTTTAATCCATGCCTATTGGAACTGTGGTGACATAGTGCCTAAGGCATTTGACTGCTAACCAGAAGGCTGGCGGTTCAAACCCACCGGCCACTCCTTGGAAGGAAGACTGGGCAATGTACTTCCTTAGAGATAGTGCCTTGGAAGCCCAAGGAGGGGTTGCTATGAGTCGGATTTGACTCAACGGCAGTGAGTTTTTTTTTTTCTATCCCCTTGTTGTGTTTTAATTACTGCCTCTTGGTCTACCCTGCCTAAGGCATCCCTCACTCCTTATCTCTTGGCCTTACTTTTATTTTTTATAATATGTATTGTTATCTGAAACATTGTAACTTATTAGTTGACTGGTTTGACTACCTCTCCTTTGTTAATATAACCTCCATGAGGGGAGAAACCTAGTCTGTCTTTTTTTTTTTTTTTT
>NW_006921648.1:11935224-11936762 GCF_000298275.1 Orycteropus afer afer
CTAGTATGTGGTAAGTCTCAGAAAAGTATTTGTTGAATGAATGACATACTCTTTTTACACCCTTGTGAGGTCCTTAATATTCTTCCCTTATTTAGTTGGGTAAACTGAGGTGCAGGGGGATTTTGACCGTGCACACTGTGAGGGTTCGACGTTGTTGCTGCTCCTTCCCAGGAGGCGTCAGACAGCTGGTAAGAATGGGAGCTGATGCAGTCAGTGTCACGAATCAAAACGTTTACAAATTGTTGGATGGAAGACTGATTTGCTCAGTAAACTTTCACCCAAACTGCAGTAGAAGTTTCAAAAAAAACAAAGAATGTAGAAGCAATCTTTAATCCTTCCGCCCCAGCCAGAACTTCTGAACTCACACTGTCGAGGTATCTGTTAGAGTGCAAAATGCTTGGTGATTATAGTAATAGGATGTAATAACTTCATTTTTTAAATATCCTGTCTAATGCCTGTTTTCTCAACTATTCTTTCCAAAGTGAAAAATAAGATGGCTTAATAAACTAAGCAAAATACAAGACTGCAAAGAAAGACAAAAAAAGAATGGGAGCTGGGGTTTGAACCCAGGATTCGCAGGTTGTCGGATTCCAGAGCTTGGAGTGGTTGCCGATTCCTGTGCTGTCTCCTCCAGCTGAGTTTTCAGGTTCTTGTCCTGGTTTCCGGGGCTGATCTGTGCTTTCCCTCTGGACTATAGACCCCTAAGAGACCAGGGCCATTGGTACTCCAGCCTTATCTGTATACTTTAAAATGTCCATAATCAAAATGATGATAATAATAAATCACCTCTGGAAAGCTAGCCGGCAACCTAGAGCGAGGTTCCCTCTGGGAATGGTCTGATGAGTGGGTCTGATGTGTTGGCTGCAGGGGTGAGATAGAGTCTAACTTTACTTTTCAACCATTATACCCTGAACCTATGCACATAGAAAAATACACTAATACTTAAAAACAGGAGTAAATGAAGCTCTGAGAATGTGAGGAGATCTCTCTTTGTTTGTTGCTGCATTCTGGTGCCTGGATCGTTGCCTGGCCCTCAGTAGGTAGGTGCTGAATGAATGAATGAATGAGAATGAATGAATCCCTTTTTATAGCAACCCCCCCCCCCATGTATGCTGTGTGCAGAAGAGAGTATTCTGTTGGTTGCTGTAGCTTTGTATCTCTTTTTTTAAGAAAGATGATGATTGTTCAGGACCATTGAGTTGGCTCAGACTCATAGCGACCCCGTGTACAAAAGAATGAAACACGGCCTGGTTCTGGGCCAGCCTCCCAGTCCTTGATGTGCTTGAGCCCATCGCTGCAGCCACTGTGTCAGTCCATCTCATTGAGGGCCTTCCCCTTTCTCGCTGGCCCTCCACTTAGCAAGCATGACATCCTTCTCCAGGGATGGTCCCTCTTGGCAACATGACCAAAGTAGGTGAGATGAAGTCTGGCCATTCTTGCTCCCAAGGAGCATTCTGGGTGCACTTCCTCCAGGACAGATTTATTTGTCCTTCTGGCAGTCCATGGTATTGTCAGTGTTCTTCGTGAACACCACAATT
>NW_006921648.1:11937767-11943807 GCF_000298275.1 Orycteropus afer afer
ATTTGCAAACATGTATCTGACAAAGGACTTGTATCCAGAACATATAAACCCAAACAGCAGCACTGCCATTGAATGGGTTCTGACTCACAGTAACCCTGTAAGAGCAGAATTGCCCCCACACGATTTCTGAGGCTGTACGTCTTTCCCGAAGCAGAGTGGTTCGTCTCTCTCCCGTGGAGTGACTGGTGGACTTGAACTGCTGACCTTCTTGGTGAGCAGCCCAGTGCTTTAACCACTTCACAGCTCCTGTCAGAATATATAAAGAGATCTCAAAGGTTAACTAGGAAAAAACCATCCGATTTAAGAAATGGGCAGAAGTAAGCCTTAAAATTGGGTGGTTTAGTCCTTCATCCTTCTGCTTCTTTGTAAAGGGTTTGTGCAGTTCTGGTTTCTTAGCCTTGGGGATACATTTTTGAAAAAGCTTGTCTATATCAACAAAGAATCCTGTTGGGATTTTGACTGGACATGCATTAAAGTTGTAGATCAATTTGGGAATAATCGACAGCTCTTTGGAGTCTTCCAGTCTATGGCACTGATACTTACCTCAGTTTAACTTCTCTTCTTTATTTTCTTTGATTAGTGTTCTGTATTTTTTAGCATATAATTATTGCTTATATTTTGTTAGATTTATGCCTATGTATTTAATCTTTAGGAGCTCTGGTAGCATAGTGCCTAAGGCATCTGACTGCTAACCAGAAGGCTGGCGGTTCAAACCCACCAATCACTCTTTGGAAGGAAGGGTGAATAATCTACTTCCGTAGAGATACTGCCTCACAAACCCAAGGTGGGGTTGCTATGAGTCGGGTCCAACTCGATGGCAGTTTTAGTTTATTTAACCTTTTGGAACTGATATAACTGGTTCTTTTCACAAGTTTGCTTTGCAATTGTTCATTGCTAGTATATAAACCAAAAAACTCAAACCCACTGCCACTGAGTCAATTCTGACTCACAGCGACCATATAGGACAGAACAGAGCTGGCCCATGGGGTTTTTCCAAGGCTGTAAACCTGTACAAAAGTAGACTGGCCCCTTCCTTCTCCTGTGGAGCACCTGGTGGCTTTGAACCAGCACCCTTTTGGTTTGCAGCCTAATGCTTTCTAACCACTGCAGCACTTGAGTTCCTTTGCTAGAGTATAGGAATACATTTCAGTTTTTTATTTGACCTTCTGTCCTGTGACCTTGAAATATTCATTAGTTCAAGGAGCTTTTTTATAGATTCTTTGTATTTTCTGTGTAGACAGCTATGTCATCTGTGAATAGTTTTAGTTCTTCCTTTCCAATTTTTATGTCTCTAGTTTTTTCTTTTTCTCATCATTTTGTTGTATTACCTAGTCATCCAGGATGATGCTGAAATAGGAGCAGTAAGAGAGAGTGTCCTTGGCTTGTTTTCCGTCTTAGCAGAAACCATTCGTTTGACATTAAGTATGATGTTAGCTGCAGGACTTTTTGGGTAGATCTAATGTCACTCTAAAGACATTTTTTTGTAAAATACACTGATAAAGTGCGCTGATGGATAATTAAAGAGATAATTTCTCCCAATTCCATCATCCAGTAGTGAGCAGTTAGCGCTGTGGTCTATATTTTTTCTAACATGAATATGTCTAACGGGTTATGTAGTCAGTAGCTTTCTCCATAATCTGTGGCAGTTACTTAATGGCATGTTGGTATATTTTAAATGTTCACCCATGGTAAGAAATGTGCATATTCATCATAATTTTGATAATACCATGGTATTCTATTGTAGGTAGAGACACCACATTTTATCTACTGCTGTCGTCGTTGTCAGACATATTTGTAATCAGTTGCTTCCTTTGATCTTCACCTCGTTCCCATGTGTGTGTTTTTGGGACTTCTCCTCATTTCTTGAGTGTAGTTTCCTAGCAGTGGAGATGTTGGGTCAAAAGGTGGCCAGTTCTTGAGGCTGTTGATTCATATTTCCTTCACTTGCTTGTGACCCCCGGCTTGCATTTACATGATACGTGGATGGGGTTGGTCCCAGAGGTCTGAGCTGTGTAACCAAGGGAAGTTTGTTAATGTCTGTGAGCCAAGCTGACTGTCAGGAGGATCATGTTCACATTCCCTTGAGAGGCCCATCAAGCGAGAAATTCTGCAGACCTATTTGTACCAGCCCATATTTTCTAATGAAATCTTTCCATTTTTCAAGTTGGTCCATTTCACTTAATTCCTTAAATTAATAGGAAGTAATATGACTCATTGGAGCCAAAGGGCCTGGGTTTGAATCCCAAGTTTGAGTGTGTAGTCTACCTCTCTGGGCCTCAGATTTCCCACCTGCAAAATGGGCCCCGTAAAACCAACCTCGTGAGGTGGTGGTGGTGGTTCACATGAGGCCAAGTGTGTGACTGAGAGGAGAAGGCACGGACTTGGGAGAGGCTTCAGTGTAAATGGTGACCCTGCCTTGTACTAACTGTGTGGTTGTTTTCTGTTGGTCACGTAACCTCTCTGAACCTCAATTTCCTCATCTGTAAGATGGGGTAGTTTGGAAAATGAGGGTAATAATAACACGTCATGGCTAGTTATTGTGCATGTTAGATGGGAGCTTGACTGTAAGTCTCTTCAATGCACATGCCCTACTCTGAGCCCAGTGCTCATGTGTTGGAGACAGAAAAGTGTATTCCTAGCGAATATGCGGGCATCACAGTGCTTAAGTGCTTGGCTGCTAACCAAAGGGTGGTCGTTTGAACACACCAGCCACTCTGCTGCAGAAAGATGTGGCAGTATGCTCCTGGAAATACTAGAGCCCTGGAGTCCCTGTGGGGCAGTTCTGCTCCTGTATAGGGCTGCTGTGAGTCGGACCAGACTCCTTGGCAGTGGGCTTATATGCATCTCCATGAATGGAATGAAAACGAGCTTTTACCTGGGTAAGGTCTTGACGTGAGCTGCTTCTCAGTTCCCAGCTAGAATGGAGGGATGTCGGGAAGGTTTAAACTTTTCACGTGGCCAACCCCGCTACAGTCCACGGGCAGTTATTTTCTTGAGCTAATAGTGTTAACAAAAAACCAAACCAAACAAAACCTGGCAGGGCAGGAACTCTGCAGTTTGCCACAGCCCCTGATCCACTCCCTCTTGACTTACACTTGGTTTGCTTTACTCAGCAACGCACCCCATCTGACTGCTGTGGTCATTAGGTCTGTAATCCATCGTAGAAACACACTATGACAAAGGGTTAGTGAGAGCGCCAGTTAAAGTAATGGGCTTGTTTATCTTACATACATGTGCCAGTATCAGTTTTCTGGTTTTGATACTGTACAGTAGTTACATCGGATGGCAGCACTGGAGGAAACCGGGTTCAGGGTGTACAGGACCTCTCAGTCTCCGCGAATCTGTGATGATTTCAAAAAGTGAACGTGAAAGAGACCATGGTCTCATCTGGGGACCCGGAGCAGGTGGCTCTTTGGAGATGCCTGGGAGCCAGCCGTCCAAGCATTGCGGTTTCATTCAGAAGGTATTTTGCAGCTCTGGGAGCGTAGTGCCTAAAGCACTTGACTGCTAACCAGAAGGCTGGCAGTTCAAACCCACCAGCCACTCCTCGGATGCAAGACGGGGCAATCTACTTCCGTAGAGATACTGCCTCGGAAACCCAAGGAGGGGTCGCTATGAGTCAGGTCTGACTTGACGGCACACAACAACAACAACAACATGACCTGAATAAAAGTGCTCTGGTGGTGCAGTGCCTAAGGCATTTGACTGCTACCCAGAAGGTTGGCAGTTTAAACCCACCAGCCACCCCACAGAAGGAAGATGGGACATTCTACTTCTATAAAGATTTACTGCCTCAGAAACCCATTGGGGGTTGTATTAGTTGAAATCAGCTCAATGGCAGTGAGTTTGGTTTGTTTTTTTTTTTTTTTTTGGCTTTATGACTTGAAAAGGAGTCCTAGAGGTGCTGTGGTTAAAGTGCTCAGCTGCTAAATGGAAGGTCAGTGGTTCAAACACACCAACTGCTCTGTAGGAGAAAGATGTGGCAGTCTGCTTCATAAAGTTTGCACGCTTGGAAAGCCCTGAAGGGGCAGTTCACTTGTCCTGGAGAGATGCTTTGAGGCAGAATTGACTCAGGAGCATTGGTTTCTTTGTAACCTGGAAGTGTTAATTCCCCAGCAATGGCCAGCAAGCTCACTGGTACAGAGTTGGCAGGGTATGTGTGTGTGAGTGAGTGTGGGTGAATCAGTGGATCCTGAGCTGGCCCTCCTGTTGGTTGATCCATTCCTCGTGGCTTCTAATCCTTCTGATGGGAGTTGGAGTCCTATTATAAATCCTCCTGGGTTTTGATCTGTTAGGTCTGATTTTTTAGACTGAATCTTAACATAGTTTTAGAACATAGATCCAAAGCAGAAGGAAAGCAGTGGCCTGAGACATTTCCGTGCTGGTGGCAGAGTTTAAGATGAGCAGCGGGGAGGTGGGCCCCCCTGACTGGCCAGAATAGTGGGGTGAGTCCTGGCAGCCAGAGTCGGCACCTTGCCGTCAGCCTCCCCTGATATAACCTGCCCCTCTGGCCTCTCCAAGGATTTTCTTCCATGAAGAAACATACAAATTGCTTCCTGCCCCTAGTTTTAAGATAATAGGTGAACTGAATTTAAATGTGGAGACTGGGAGTGGACTAACGTGGATGAGGAGGCTCTGGCTAAAGAAATCAGAGAAAACAAGCCGTGCAGTGCATGGCGGGCAGACCCTGCTCCTGCACACTCCTCCGGGGCTGGTCCGTGGTTCAGCTTCACACCCTTGCTGCTCACCCCACACACAGGGAAAATGCAGACACCTCCAGACACATCCGTGGTCAGCTGTCTGGCATAAACAGGATAACAAAGGGACTCCTTGTGGTTTTTGTTTTCTGAAGCTTCTGTGATGAGGGTGGTGTTCTCAGGAGGTCCCTGCACATGTGAGGCTTCAGCTTCTGAGCGTGACGTTTTCTCTGCTGAAACATAGTGCCAAACAGGAAAATGCAAAACATACTGCCTCTTGGTGGGCCAGGAGGTGGTCAGATGCGTTGGACACGGATAGACAGACAGAGCCCGTGACGAGCATCCCCACATTTTTCAGTGGAGGAGGTGTGAGGCACATCTCTGCCAGGAATGGTGATGACACAGAGGCTTGCTGTAACAAACTGTGAAACGAGGCCACCAAGTAGCACAACAATTTGTAATGTGGTCTCACTTGATAAACTGAGGATGACCGTGCGTCTCTAACTACATCCTGAGCGAGTGTGTAAACCTGTGCCTAGAGAAAAGCATGCTGGGATGGACATTAAAATATCAGTGGGCTTCATATCATGGTGTTGGATTTTCAGCTCATTTCGATGTTCCTTCTCAAATGTTGGTGTATTTTTCAGTGAGCATGTTAATTTTTATCTTAAAAAAAGCAGCCCAGCCTTAGAGCTCTCTCTCTCTCTCTCTCTCTTTCTGTGAGGACAGAGCACAATTGCCTAGCCTTAAAGGGCCTTGGGCTCATGACACGGGGCAGCTG
Organism: Orycteropus afer afer; assembly: GCF_000298275.1. Lineage (NCBI taxonomy): Eukaryota > Metazoa > Chordata > Mammalia > Tubulidentata > Orycteropodidae > Orycteropus > Orycteropus afer. The sequence goes on from NW_006921648.1 coordinate 11,943,246, forward strand.
AAGCAGGAAAGCTGGGAGGGTCATTGCTCTCTGGGTGCAGCTGGTGAGGACCAGCTGGGGAGGGCTTATGTGGGCTTTGGGGGCAGAGAGGCCGATTTTGGATCTTGGCAGTGTCCTTGGTCAGAGATCCCATCCACTCTGTGCCTCATTCCTGTGGTGTCAAATGGGTAGAAGAATTCCAGGTCATTGTGCTTGACACATCATGGGCACTGAATGGAAGAACCAGTGACTGTGTGTCTGATGCAGTGAGGTTACAGATGTAAAGCCTGAGCCCTGTGAATGTCTTGAGTATATAGATCCTCAACATGGCAGTTTTCTCCCTGGAGTTTCATACTCTTTGCCCAGTCAGTGTACTCAGCCAGGCAGTGAATTCAGTAGACTGGGGTCTTGTCAGAGCCTAGGCTCCATGTTCCCTCATCTCATGGACGGTGGATGTGGATGGACTTCGTCAGCTGCTTCTCATCCACAGGCCTTACTTGACTCATCTACAAAATGGGATTTGTGGTAATGTTAACCCTTGGTGCTCTTGGGAGCATTACATGACACTTTTTTTTTTTTTTTT
>NW_006921648.1:11945172-11965503 GCF_000298275.1 Orycteropus afer afer
ATTGACTCCACAGCAGCCAACAACAACAACAGCAGAACCAGTTAGTGCTTCCTCATGAGCCACTCCTGAAGGCATCCCACAGATGCACCCTTGGAATGTGGTCTCTTCCAGTGATGATGTCTAACACAGAGAGGAATCACTTTTTATAAGATGCACATTCTTTGTGTTCCTTTACATAGATTTTCTCTGCCCCAGGTCTAAGTTGCCAATTTTTTAATCTTTTTTTTTTTTTTAAACATTCTGTTACATGCAGAGAAAACGAGGTGCTCAAAGTCCAGCTGAAGAAATATGTAGGAGCTGTCCAGATGCTGAAAAGAGAAGGCCAGACGGCTGAAGGTGAGTGGACACTGAATCCAGGTAGGGAGGACCTGGGCTTCTTTATCTTTATAACGCCTGTGCTGGGCACACAGTGGTCTCTCAGTGTGTGATGAGTGAATGTGTATATGAAGTAGAAAAACGGTGTGGCCAGGATTCCAGAAAATTAATTAGATGGAAAATCTCATCACATGCTCTTCCTAAATGTGTTACTAATATGGTAAGACTTGTTCATTAGATGTTGATGACTGCGTATCAGTCTGTGTTCTTAGAGGACTCTTAAGGCACTTGCAAGGAAGTGAACCATGTGGCGTGAGGGTGGTTACACACTAAGTCATATTAAGGTGCAGAGCTCCAGACTGGGGCTGAACAGGTTTCAACTCCAGCTCTGGATAAGTTTCTTCATCTTCCTGTGCCTCAGTTTTCTAATGGGGTTAGTTAACAGCACCTACTTCAAGAGACAGACTATGTAAACATATTAGCGTAGTGCTTACCAAAGAGTAAATACTTAGTAAATTTTTTGCTATTATTATTGTTGATAAGGAGCTCTGGTGGTGTAGTGCCTAAAGAATTTGACTGCTCACCAGAAGGCCGGCAGTTCAAACCCACTAGCCACTCCATGGAAGGAAGACTGGCAATCTACTTCCGTAAAGATTTACCACCTCGAAAGCCCAAAAGGGGTCACGATGAGTCGGACTCGACTCAGTGGGGGTGAGTTTGGTTTTTTTGGTAATATTAGTCACAAAGGTAAGTGTTATGAAAGATTGTTGTTGATAGTTGATGTCTCATTGACTCTGACTCATAGTGACCCTGTGTTCAAAAGAACGAAACACTGCCTAGCCCTGCACGGTCCTCACGGTTGTTGCTATGCTCGAGCCTTTGCCGTGGCCATGTCAGTCCATCCCCTTGAAGGTCTTCCTGTTTGTCACTGACCCTCTACCAACCGTGATGTCCCTCTCTAGGGACTGCTCCCTCCAGATAACATGTCCAAAGTATGTGAGACAAAGTTTCACCATTCTCTCTTCTAAGGAACCTTCTGTCTGTACTTCCAAAACAGATCTCTTTGTTCTTCTGGCAGTCCGTCGTATCTTCAGTATTCTTCACCAACACCATAATTTAAAGACATTGATTCTTCTTTGGTCTTCCTTATTCGTTGTCCAGCTTTCACATGCATATGAGGCAGTTGAAAACACCACGGCATGAGTCTGGCATACCCTTAGTCCTCAAAGTGGCATCTTTGCTCTTTACCAGTTTAAAGAGGTCTTTTGCTTCAGATTTGCCCCATGCTATACTGGCGTAGTGCCTAAGGCATTTGACTGCTAACCAGAAGGCTAGCGGTTCAAACCCACCAGCCACTCCTTGGAAGGAAGTTTGGGCAATCTACTTCCATAGTGATACTGCCTTGGAAACCCAAGGAGGGGTCGCTGTGAGTCAGATCCGACTCAACAGCGGTGAGTTTTTTTTTTTTTTTTTATATGTCATTTGATTTCTTGACTGCTGCTTCCCTGAGCACTGATTGTAGACCCAAGTAAAATGAAATAATTGACAACTTTGATCTTTTCTTTGTTGATCATGATGTGCTTATTGGTCCAGTTGTGAGGATTTTTGTTTTCTTTATGTTTAGTTGTAATCTCTAACCCCTATACTTGTGGTTAAAATCTCATTTGGGAGTGGGTTTTCTCTGTTGTGATAATGAGACTGTTAGGGTGTGTCTCAAATCAATCTCTTGAGATAGAAAAGGAATAGACCCAAGAAAGGAGAAGATGGAGGAAACATAGTTGCTATACCACATGAAGATTGCCAGGGAACTAAGGGACAAGGACCTTCCCTCAAAGCTGATACAAGGCCTTTCCCTAGAGCTGGGACCCTGAGCTTGGACTTCTAGTCCCCTCAACTTGAAGAAATAAATTTCTTCGTTAAAGCCATCTACTTGGGGTATTTCTGTTAGAGCAGCACTTGATAACTGAGACAAATGGGCATTTGACCAGGGTCTCCCTAAAATGAGGTGGTGCCATAGCTCCCTCTCGCGGGACTTGGGCTACAGTTTAGCTGTCGTGAATCTCCTAGTGTTTCTCAGGTCAGCCCAAAGAAGGGGTCTTTCACTTCACCTGAAGGGTCTTACAGCCCTCATCCAGCTGACCATAACAAGATAACCTTAAAGATGAGCCCTTAGAGTGTGGATATTAACAAGGGCTGGGTGTTCCATGCCCATGGATTCCAGGAATCAGCCAGGCCTGGATTTGAGTTCAGGCTCATTCATTATCAATTAACCTCTTACAGTCAGTTTCTCATCTGTAAGCAAAAACATCAAACCCATGTTTTAGTGTCCTCATGGGGATTTAACAATATGGTACCAAAACAAAAGCCAAGGCCATTGCTGTTGAGGTAATTGCAATTCATGGTGACCCTATAAGATAGAGAAGAATTGCCCCAGATGGTTTCCAAGGCTGTACATCTTTATGGAAGCAGATTGCCTCATTTTTCTTCCATAGAGTGGCTGGGGAGTTCGAACTGCTGACCTTTCACTTTGCAGCTGAGCACTTAACCACTGTGCCACCAGGGCTTCTCTGCAGTATAGTACCTGGTATATGATAGGTGTTTAATAAATGGTAGCTGTTTTTCTATGTGGTGGAGGGAGGGAGACAGGATTGGAATCTGGAAATATGAAGACTTGACTTCTCCTCAAAGCTTTTGTGTTTCTAATGAGTCCCTGATTGTTTGGGTCATCATGTTGGTGACTCTGTTCTGATAATGTGCCTAGCCTTATTCATGCCTGGTCTGAGGGTCATTGCTGCACAGTTAATCAGGTCTTGCTCCATGGGCACATGGCTCTTCTCATACAGGTATTGCTGTTATGGCCTGTACTCCTTTCATTATGCTGGGTGATGTATGTGGTCCTTTCACTTGCTCATATAATTTCTTCTTTGTTTCCCCAGCACTTGGCTTTTGTAGTCATTCATTACATTCCTGTTTTGAATGAATATTGTTTGTCTGCCCTTTAGCCTTTCCAAGTAAGTTCAAATGTAGTCTTATTTGAGTCAGTAACCAGGTGATGAGTAGATGTTTTCCTTCTATTTTTAACAATGAGCATGTTGGAGGCTCCAGAGAGCTTCAGGGACGTGCATGTGTATCAGGATGGAAGTCGAGCTGTGGTCATTCCTCTTCAAGTCCCTAGTGCTTTGCAGTATCAAGTCATTAAACTTCAGTGTGCAGACAATTCCCTGTGGTCTGTTGAATATGCCTCTTCTCAGGACTCTGTTCTAGAAGTAGTTTCTGTCGATTTGGGGTGGGCTGTAGATTCGCACACCTGGGTGTGTGAGTCTGGTGCAGGTGGCCTAAGTCTACTGAGAAATCTGTACACATCCAGAACCTTGCTTTGACCTGGTGCAAGAAGAAAATTAAACCAAGAAGAGAAGCACCATTGCTTTTGCTTTTGATTGAAAAGCCTACACACTACAAAATACTTTTCTGAGTATTTTCTACATTTGGAGAAGTTCCCCAGGATGGGTACACAGAGCATACAGTGTACAGAATGGTTTCTCCCTGCAGCCAGAGTTCCCTGTCCTGAGACTCAGAGTGCATGCTCAAAGCCAAGGCCTGGGTCATGAGCCTTTTCAGGAAACAGTTGAGCTCATCTCAGTTAACCCCTTGAAGGTCTGACACAGAGGTAATTAAACATCTTCCACTCCATACGGCAGTAGTCCCAGACCCCGCCACCTTGTCTATGAGTCATCCTTCAGTGGGAAGGTTTTGATGAAAGGTCTTAAGTGTGGGCCATGTCCTGGATGCCTTGTTGCTCACTGAAGTCCTTCAACCCACTCTTTCTTGTACTTGGTGAACATGAATGAGCACTGCCTGTGTTTGTGCCCGGCACCGTGAAGCATCTCATTAGAAGGAAGCTCTTTCAAAAACTGTACTTGGACCTCCCTCAAGAAAGTTTACCTGATTTTCAAGGATGTCATCTATTATTCCTCAAGGAAACTAGGACTCATTCCCAAGTACAGCCCTTGCTCAGTGCTGCCCTCTTCCTGGAATGTTCTGTGTACATTTGAGAATCAGAGATTGATCTCTGAACTGAAGGGGAGATGCTCCAGCTAGGGGCAGCTGAACCTGGCCTTCCAGAGGGACTTGGGTCTGCCTTCATCACATGGTGGGGACAGCTGCCCCATCCACCTGTGGGTACTGGCGTCCAAGGCCTCCATGGTGTCTGGCCCACCAGCTCCAGTTTTCATTTGTCCTCCGTCACGGTCACTGCTGAGATGGGGACAGGGGACCTCCTTCTTTGGCCCTGCACTTGACTTTAGCAGCTAACCCCAGCTAGCTCTCAGGGCTTTTGTAGGCTTTCAGGAAAGGAGTTCTGTCTTTCTTTTTGGGCTCGGGAAGTCTGGGGCTGCTGCAGCTTTCTTGTCTGCCTGTGTCATGTGGAACGAGCCATCAACAGAGGACTGAGCTGAGCCGCAAGGCAGAGGCAGTGCTTCTGTTCATGTCTGTTGAGCCCCTGAATCCAGGAGCCATGAGCAGTGCTTCTACAGCCTCCCCTATCCCCATGGTCAAGGCTGAGTTGGCTTTCCACAGCGGCTATGCTCTGTGGCTGCCGGTTAGCTTTTCCTGGACATTGAGGCCGTCTTAGCCTTGGCCCTGGCAGTTGAGTCTTTGCAGTCTGTGCCTTTCCAAATCCACACATCTCTCCTGTGCTGCAAGGCCCCTCTTCCCCCGCTGCCCTATCATTAGGCACACGCCACTGCCGTGATCTGTCCTGGCCACCCTCGGTCACCTTCTGCAGTGATGGATGTTAAAGCCACAAGTTCTCATTGGCATCTCCGTTTAATTAATCTGTCAGGGGCTCAGGGAGGGAGGGGAGAGAAATGGCCTGTTGCTGGTGGCAGTTGGCGTAATCAGTGTGAGGGCAGGAGGCATAGTGGGAGGAATTTGACAGATGAAGGCGGCTTGGAGCAGTTTTAAAAGTTGCCTCTGAGAAACAAAAGAAGTCATCTAGCTCTCTTGCATGGCGTGTCTGCTGGCGTGCGGCATGCTTTGTGTTTCCTGGTTTCACACTTGCGTGTGCTTCTTGCTCTCTCTGGGGCTTCAGTTTCCTGGGCTCCCAGAACCCAGGCAGACAGTCAGGAACCCGCATCCATGAGGATGAATGACATGCTATGTGACTCTGAGAGCCGAAGGAATGTGCGGCGTGCTCTGCAGCCCCTGGTCCTGTAGCCTGAGTCACACAGGCTTCGGAGCACCTCCTTTTCCATGGCCTGCTGTCTTCATCCCCAGCATGAACAGACACAGAGATGTCTTCGTCTGAGGCAGGTTTCTGTGGTTGCAAGGAAGAACAGCCTACCATAGCTAGCTCATGTGAGTGTGTGTGTTTCCAGTGGGTAAACGTGGCACGTCATGGAAACATAAATCCCATCCCATCCCTCCTCTGCTTTAAACTCTTTGGCCATTTATTTCCCAGTTCAGACTGAAGATGGCCTCTAGTGGGCTCTTCCTGCTCTGCGAGCTCACCTCCTACCACCCTTCCCCTGGTGCACTCTGCTCCAGCCACTCTGACCCTCAGTCTCTTCTTCTAAGTTTCCAGGCTGGCCATCACTTTGTTGGAATGCTCTTCCCTCCCGCCCCGCCTCTGCATGGCTGCCTGTTTCTTGTCATGCAGGTCCCTCTTCACATGTCCCCAAAGCCTGTGTGTCGTTTGCTCTGGCACGTGTTTGCTGCCTTGGTTTCCGCCCACAGCAGGCATTCCACAGAGCAGGGGCTTAGCCTGTGTTTCTCTGCCGCCCGGAGTACCCCACTCAGTTTGTCCCATGGGCTGTGCTCCGGAAGCATTGTTAAATGAGTGAACACAAATTCAAGAGGGCATAGTCACTTGGGCTTTATGACTTATATTCAAGAGTTCTGAAAGACAGAGCCACGGGAGGTGCTGGCTGTCGTCAGGAGGCACACAGGGACACGGGATCAGAAGAATCTGGCCGGACGCCAAGCCCAGCGAAGCTGTTGGGCTGAGCCTGGCACATCCTTAGCGTGCGCTGAGTGGAGAGCTGGGACCCGCCCACTGTCGGCTCTCCACGGCTGCCTTGTTTCCTTCTCGAGGACCTCCCTTCTTCCCGAGGAACTCCCCACTGGGCTCTGCCTTCTCTTTTCCATGTTCTTCCTTGCTTCCAGGTACAGCCAAGCTTTCCTGGGCTGTTAGCCTTTCTCTCTCAAGTTTGTCTCTCTCTCCTTCCCTCCCCCTGCACCTCTCCCCCTTTTGTCCCTCTCTGTCTTTTTTGTGTGTCTAATGGATGAAGTCTCAAAGGACCTTCAGGTTCTAGAACACCAAGCTTGTGGACAGGAAGCTTTATCTCTGCTCCCCTTCCTGCTTAAAATACTACCTCTTGAGCATCATCTTCGCCTGTAACCCTGTTGTGAGGATTGACTGAGAGGATTGGGTATGATGTGCGCAGCACAGTGTCTGGGGCAAAGTTGGACTTTGTAAGCACTTGCTCTCATTGTCTTCCTTCACTCTTGCACACAGATGCCAAGAACACTTGTTGTGTTGGGAAGTTAGGCCCTTTGCCTTGTGCCAAGTATGACCTCAGGCCTGTTTGCTCCATAGCAAACGTGAATTGAACACTCGCCACTTTCCAGGCACAGTTCTGGGGAACTTCAGTGAACAGACCAAGCAGAGTCTACCCTTGAGTTGACAGTGAAGTCGGGGAGGTGGACAATAAACTCATAAACGTAATCACAGTTAGGTATCACAAGACAGATCAACCTGGGCCCACAGGCCTTGCAGCCACCTACAGAAATCAACAACAGCTCCGGTAACCAGCCAGAACCCATGCCACGTTCATTGCCTGCAGCATCTCTGTTCCTTACAGCAGTTCTATGAGGTTTCTGCTGCTGTCCCCACCTCAGACAGGAGGGAACCAAGACCTCAAGACAGTGATGTGCTCAGGGTCAGCCATGTAGAAAGGGACCGAGCTAGAATTCCTACCCAGGTCTGTCCGTAAGTCCACGTTTTCCCAGCATTCCCGTCAGCCCTTCTGCACATGTGTGCTAGGTGATAAGATATTTCCGGCCTCCGAGGAGTCACGTGATGCGCTAACCCAGAGGGGCCTGCCTGTGGGGCAGCCTCTGCCTGGCTGCTTGGCATCCACTACTTCATTCCCCTTCTTGTTTTGGCGGTAGTTGAATGCCTTTGATTTTTGTTGTTTTAATTTTGGTAAAACATACATAACAGAAAGTTGCCATTTTAACCATTTTTGAGTGTACAGTCAGTGACGTTAATTACATTAACTGTTGTGCAGTCATTACCACCAACCATTTCCAAATGTTTTGCCATCACCCCAAATAGAATCTCAGTATCCCTTTAGTAATAACTCCCCACTCCCCCTTGCCCCCAGCCCCTGGTAACCACTGATAAACATTGGTCTCCATGCATTTGCCTGTTCTAAACTTTTCATGTAAATGGGACCATACAATATGTGTCCTTTTTTGTGTCTGACTTAATGTTTTCAAGGGCCATCCATGTTGTCACATATATCAGACTTTATTTCTCCCATGGCTGAATGATACTCCACTGTATGGATAGACCATGCTGTGTTGGTCCACTGGCCTGTGTGTGGATAGTTAGGCTGCTTCTACCTTCTTGGTTCTTGTGCACATGCTGCTGTGTACATCGCTGAACAAGTCATCTCCACTTGCCTTCATCCTGAGACAGGTCCAGTCCATTTCTCTCCTCTCCTTGGATGACTGAATGCTCATTGTGTATTGTCAGTTACATCAGGGACCCAGACAGAGCAGGAGGGGCTGGAACCAGCTATCAGACTTGGGAAAAACAGAACCATTGACTTAACCACCTTTTTTTTTTAATTTTAAAAAATACATTTTATTAAAATATAATTTATGAACAGTGAAATGCACAAAAGTAAAGTGCCATGGGTCAATGAATTTTTTTTTTTTTTTGCAGTGGTCCCTCCGCTCCCTTCCCCTCCCACTCATGGTAACCAACACAGAACATTTCCTTCCATATGGAAACCTTTTCTTGACTTTTTACAATAATGAACTAATGCTATGCTTGTCCTTCTGTGATTGACTTATTTCACTCAACATGATGTCCTTCAAGTTCATCCATGTTATGTGGTGTTTTGCAGATTCTACATTATTCTTTAGTGTTGTATAATACTCCATTGTATGTATGCACCGTAGTTTGGTTATTCATTCTTCTGTTAATGGGCATGTAGAGTATTTCTATCTTTTTGCTATTGTAAATAGTGCTGTGATGAACATGGGTGTGCATATGTCTGTTCTTGTCATGGCTCTTATTTCTTTAGGCTGTATACCTAGTATGGGATTGCTGGATCAGATGGTATTTCTAATTCCAACTTTTTAAGGAATCCCCATACTGCTTTCCACATTGGTTGTATCATTTGACAGTCTCACCAGCAGTGTATGAGAGTCCCAATCTCTCTGCATCAGAGTTTGTTATTTTCTGTCTTGTTGAACTTTGCTACTAGTGCTGGGGCAAGATGGTATCTCATTGTCATTTTGATTTGCATCCCTCTAATGGCTAATGGTAGCATAGTGCTTAAGGCACTTGACTGCTGCTAAGGGGCAAGGAGGCTGCATCTTCGGACCTCTTCTAACCCAACAAGAGGAAGACGGAATCGCCATCACTAGCCCAAGGCCTATCCCTGCAAGGCCTGACATGCTGCCTCCCTCCAGCCCTGACACCAACTGTTCCTCCTGCAGCACCCACCACCTCTCTGCTGGATTTGATCATTTGCTGCAGTAGCCACATAGAACTCACTGGTTATGAGGTTTACTAGGTAACATTCAAGTTCAGGAAAAATGCTCAGTCTCTCTCAGCCTGCCATCTCTCAGCCAACAGTCTCTCTCCCAGCAATGAGCGTCTCTCTTTCTCAGCAATGCATGTCTCTTGGTGTCTCTTTCTCAGCAGCCCATGTGGCTCAGGAGTGTATTTCTCTCAGCAGCACGTCTTTCACAGCTAGCAGTCAGAGAGACCCCTTCTGCCTCTAGGAGGCCTCCTTTTGAGCCTGGCAGAGTGGCCAAACTAACCAGTGCTAACATCAGAATTCCATACACTTGAGAGAGAGTGAACTTCTCAGAAAATTACTTTGTGCTGCTCCCAACAGAAATACCCCAGGTGCATAACTAACAATCAGGAGCTACTTGGTTGCTCATGGCCAATTCCACCATGGAGTTTACAAAAACTTATGGCTAGAAAAGCCATACCAGGTGATATACTACACTGCAACTGAAAACCAGAAGGCTGGCGGTTCAAACACACCAGCCACTCCTCAGAGGGAAGGTTGGGCAATCTACTTCTGCAGTGATACCACCTTGGGAACCCAATGAGGGGTCTCTATGAGGCGGGTCCAACTCCACGGCACATAACAACAACAGCAGCAGCCGCAATGGCTAATGATTATGAACATTTCTTCATATGTTTGTTGGTTGTTTGAATATCCACTTTGGTGAAGTGTCTATTCATGTCTTCTGACCAGTTTTTAATTGGATTATATTTGTCTTTTTGTTGTTGAGGTGTTGGAGTTTTCTATGAATTTTAGAGATAAGTCCCTTGTCAGATATGTCATTGCTGAATATTTTTTTCCTATCTGTAGGTTCTCTTTTTACTCTTTTGGCAGTGTAATTATCTAAAAGTATGAATTTGTTGCTGTTATTTTGTTACATGCTTTTTTGTGGTATTGCTGATTTCTTTGTTCCCTATAATTTTTGTGCTGAGCTTGTTTTATTTATGAATTGTATTATGGCTTCCTTCTTTGCTATTGTCTTAGTATTTGCTAAATATTTGTGCTGGTCCTCTTTTTTATTTTAGTATGAAAGTTTACCTTTTCTTTGAAGTTATCCTGTGATTTATGATGTTCTTCCCAAGTTTAGAACAGTCTGTTCTATCTTGCAACTCTCTTGACTTCCTCCCTGTTCAGTAGTTCTGTTACTACACTATTTTTTCCCTCTTTCTGGTTTGTAGTTGTCCTCATTTGTCAGTTGATGTCTCTGGTTCTCTGTTTACATTCTTGTAGGCTTGTTTACTTTGGATACTTCCGTAACTGGGTTGGTTGCTGGGTTATGTCATCATGTGTGTTAATGGTCAGTTGTTGTTTGTTGTTGTTGGTTCTCTGTCCAAAGGACTCCCTTTAGCATCTGCCAAAGGGGCAGGGAAGCTGCATATTCTCACCTTCTCTAACCTCATAAGAGGAAGACAGAATCACCATCAGTAGCCCAAGGCCTATTCCAGTGAGGCCAGATGTACTGCCTCCCTCCAGCCCTTATACCAACCGTTCCTCTCGCAGCACCCACCACTTCTCTGCTGGGCTCAGTAATATGCTGCAGTGGCCACACAGAACTCACAGATTATGGGGTTTATTAGGAAAGCAACAGGCTACAATTAAAATTCAGAAATGCACTCAGTCTCTTGCAGCTGGCTGTCTCACTTAGCAGCCGGCAGTCTCTCTCTCAGCAGTGTGTGTCCTTTCTATCTCTCTTTAAGTGATGTGTGTTTTTCACATCTTTGTCTCAGCAAGTGCATGTCTCTCAGGATCATGTTTCTCTCAGTAGCATGTCTTTCTCAGCCAGCAGTCAGGGAGACTCCTTCTGCCTCTAGGAGGGCTCCTTTTGAGTCTGGCAGAATGACCCAACTAATCATTCCCAACATCAGAATTCTATACACCTGAGAGAGAGAGAACTTCCCAGAAGATTGCTTTCTGTTGCTCGCAACAGAAATACCCCAGGTGTATAACTTTAACATTCAGGAGCTACTCAGTTGCTCATAGCAAATTCCACCATGGAGTTTACAAAGACTATGGCTAGAGAAGCCACACTATGTAATTTGCTACACTGCAGTAGCTCTTGTAAGGTTGGTCTAATTTTAACAAATTCATTTAATTTCTGCTTATGTGGAAATGTCCTAATTTCACCATCATATTTGAGGGATGACTTTGCTGGGTATATAATTCTTGGTTAGAAATTTTTCTCTTTCGGGGTTTTATATACACCATCCCATTGTCTTCTCGCCTGCGTGGTTTCTGCTGAGAAATCTGAGCTTATTCTTATTGGTTGCCCCTTTTTTTAGTAGGTAACTTTTTGTTTTTTCTGTGCTGCTTTCAGGATTCTTTCTTTGTCTTTGGTTTTGGTGAGTTTGATGATGCTATGTCTTAGTGATTTTCTTTTGGGGTCTGTCCTTTTTGGGGTTCGTTGGACTTCTTGAATGGATATATTCTCATCTTTCGTCATACCAGGAAAATTCTCTTCCAACAAATCTTTGACAGTTTTCTCTGTGGTTCTATTTGTGTCTTCCTGTTCTGGAATTCCAATTATGCATAGGCTATTCCTTTTGATGGTATCCCACATGAACTTTAGACTTTCTTCATTTTGTTTTGATCTTTATTCTGATTGATCCCTTTCCAAAGAAGTATTGAGGTATTTGTCTTCAGTCTCACTAATTCTGTCTTCCATTGATTCAGTTCTACTCCTTTGCCTGTTCAATGTGTTATCTATTTCTGAAAATTCAGTATTAATCTTCTGGATTTCTATCTGTAGATTTTGTACCATTTCTAATTTTTCATTTATTTTGTCATTTTATTCTTGTATTGTCTTTTGAAACTTTTCTAGCGTTTTCTCTGTTTTCCTCAATTTTGTCAGTGTTTTCCTTGATCTGTCTCTTAATCTATTGAAGGTAGCTAAATATAATTTTTTTGAATTCCTTACCAGGGAGTTCCATTGCTGCTTTTTCCTTGGGGATGTGTTCTGGATCTGTATCCTGGTCCTTTGTTTGTCTTGCTTTATCTTGTTTCTTTGTGTGGACCATGATGCTCTATTGTCACCAACACATTATGATGTTTTTGTGTCTATATTTAATTGGTGATTGTATGTCAGAGTGACTTCCCCATGGTTTTTGTTTTCTTTTGTTTGGATGTTATCTATGTAAGCAGCGATTGGGCTTCTCTATTTGCCAGTTAGCAGCACTTAACACACTCACCTCCTGTCTCCTTTTCCATTGTCAGCCTCCCATATGTCCCTACTGCCCTTGTTAGGTCCCTGGAATCTGAATGAGAATGCTGTCACTTTAAATATCCAAAGTGACCACCACTTGTAAACATTCAAAATGGCTGCACTGTCTGGACAGCTGAATGACTTAACCACTTTTCATTAGCAATGGTGTGTGTAGACGTGACATGCCATTGGCACACTTTCTTCTTGGATGAGGGCGTCTCCTTTCATTGTATGGAGAAGGAGCATGAGGAAGGCTATGGTATGGACTGGGGTGGGGGGAGGACAGGCCTGGGCTTTCCAGTTGGGTGGGCCTGGGGTGAATTTCAGCTCTGTCATTGAGTATCTCAGTGTTCTTGGAATAAGTTCTTACTGTCTCAGAGCTTCAGTATTTCCATCTGAAGGAGAGAGATGCCAACATGACTTTTTAGACTCATTTTAAGTTTAAAAGAAGTGACGTGTATCAACTACAAGGTAGTTGTTGAGGTTCTATTGGTGGGAGATGATGTATCTTGAAAGGCATCCAGGCTGTGTCAGGTCAAGACATGTGAACAAAACACCTGCAAATTAGTTTCTGAAAGTGGGTGAATAATTATATAATTTCATAGTAAACCTCTCTGAAAGCTTTCCATCCATTATCCTGATAAAATAGCACTTACGCAATTAGCCTAATTTCTTGACCTTGCAATGAAAATTGGAAAAGGTAGCATCAGTACCTGGCCCTTGCTAAGCATTCGGTCAGTACTGCTAAGCACCAGCAATATAATACAGGGCTCAGTGGCAGAGGTCGATTTGTAAAACTTAGAATGTGCTGGAAACCCCAGAGAATAGTGTACCCAGCATCCAATACATCCACAACCTAGATTTAACAGATGTTTGTATTTTCAAATATTTATTTTTATTTATTTATTTATTTTTAAGAGTTAAAAAGTTACAAGTACAGTTGAGGGCACCCGTGGAAGTTTCCAGAATAAGTCTGATTGGCCCAGCTTGAGTGGTGTGCCTCACTTAAAATAATTCCAGGGACAGGGGGAAGTAACCTCTCATGGGCTAAGCCAGGCTCAAGTGCCCACTCACGGAAGTGGAGGGGGCAGGTCCTCAGAAATAGGAGACGGAGTCTAATGAGAGAAGAGAGGATGCTGGGTAGCAAGAACACGGATGACCATGCACTTGGAGGGACATCAGAGCAGTGGGGATGCTGAGTTTTTTGTAGAGAAGAGGCTTAGTGCCTAGCAAGAACTCTGCTCTTGGTGAATTTGTGTGCTTATTTGGGATAGTTTTTCAGGTTGAACTAGGTTTGGCTGCATAAAAAAGCAGTGGCTTCCACAAGGCAGGTTTTTCTCTCTGCCTTGGTCACCTAGTGCTGCACAAACAAACACCACTAGTGGGGTGCTTTAAAGAACGTAGACTTACTTTCTCATGGTTTCGGAGGCTAGAACTCCAGGTCTCAGTTGTGTTGATTCCTTCCTTATTGAAGCCCAAGGTGTCCCTTGGCTTGTGGAGCGTCCTTGCATGGCCTCTGTCTCTCCCCCATTGCATCCTTGCTTCTGTGTCTAAGCTGCTTTTTTTTTAAGTAACTCAGGTGGTTAGATTTAAGACATACTTTTCACTAATATGGCCTCAGTAACCTAACAGTGAACATCCTATTTGCAGTAGGATTACATCCACAGGTATAGGGGCTAGAGTCCCACCATAGGTTTTTGGGGGACACAGTTCATTCCATAACATTCTTACTTCACAGAATTCTGGACTTAGGTAGTCACGGGCTAATGTGGCGGTTCCATGGTCATCGAGAACTCATGCTACTTTGCTCTCTCTGCTTTACCATTCTCCGTGAGGGGACTTTTAGCTTCATTATTGCTTCATGATACTTATGTGGTGACTGGTGCTCCAGCCATCACATCTGCGTTTCAGGCAGGTAGAAGCAGGAACAGGAATGGACAGAGAATGCATTTCACAGCCAAATTCTGTAAAAATTTGATGGGTTAAGAATATAAACTTCCCGGGACCACAGTCTCAGGGGACATCATGCTCCATTGGCAGACATAGTTCATAAAAATTTTGTTCTCTAACCTACTTGGGCGAGTAGCTCCTGGGGTCTTAGAAACTTCCAAGCGGCCATCTAAGATGCAGCTAACTATTGATCTCCTCTCATATGAAGCAAAGAGTGAAGAAAATCAAAGCCATTTGGCAGCAATCAGTCCAAAGATAAGATGGGCCACGAGAGCCTCAGCCCTCACTACCCAAGATCAGAAGAACTCTAGATGGTGCCTGGCTACTGATGCCTACCGCTCGGAAAAGGATCAGACCTGGAGATCCTGGAGATAGTGGGAAGAAAAAGTGGAACAAAATTTAAAAACACAAAAATGACCAGAATTACTGGTTGTATAGAGACTGATTGAACCCTCAAGACTGTGGCCTGGGGTTACCCTTAGAGCCTAGAAATGGACTCAGTTAAATAGATCGGCTCTCAGCCCAATAGTAGAAAGACCCACATACAGAACACCTACCCCAGGTCGATGCACCCACCTACTACAGGGAGATGCACCCCTTGGAATCAAGTAGCCATGAGACACCAGAGGGGTAGCATTCACATAGAGGGAAGGCTGGACAGTTAGGAATGTATGGATGAGAGGGCACAGGGGGTGGTCATGGGGAAGAGAGGGGAGGAGAGTTTCTTAGGGTTGGGAATGATAATCAGGGCCATGAAACCAGATGTGCTTGGACTGTTGAATGTAAAACAAATTTGGTCTGTAATATTTGCACCTAAAGCACAATTGAAAACAGCAGCAGCTTCCTTTCAGGAGCATTTCTGGAAGCCCCACCCACGGACTTTTCCCTGTGTAACTCTTTGGCTACCTCTGATTGCGAGGGAAGCAGGGACAGGTGGTTGTTGAATTGACACCTGAGAGGTGTAAGAAAGGAACATTGTATTAGGTTAGGGAGAGAGCGGTTCCTGCCCCAGGTGGCTGTGGGGAGGATGAGGCTGATAGAAATGATGTGTAAGGGGCAGAGGATTACCAAAGTACCCCCATTGCCACTTCTTTGTGCTGTTACCACACACACATACACACACACGTGCTTCACTAAACATACAGGGTCATGGTGGCAAGAGGAGGCAGCTCTTGGTGCCAGAAGTTCCACGGCTCTCCCGAGACCTCCACAGGGGGCAGTGGTCTTATAGCACAACCTGATTTTATCCCGGAGGACACCCCCCACCCCAAAATCATTGCAGAAGCAACTGCCTGGCAATACCAAGTATTCACTGATGATTCCTATTCGTTTCCTTTTTATTGTTCGATGAAAAGAAAAGCCCAGAAACAAAACAGGAGCAATCTGAATGTTAGGCATCCTCCTCAGGGCCCAAGCCAGACGTGTGTTTATTGTTGTCCTCGTTGCTTTTGCTCTTCTAGGCTGTCTCGGCATTGTGACTGTTGTTGTGTAGTTAGTCAATCTCCCTTGGCTTTCAACTCCTCCTCTTCCTGGATGTTGACAGGTGCCTTGTTTTGTTAAATGCCACTTTGGGTTTGAAAGCTGTTCTGTTTTAAGTTTCTAATTACAGCTTTCATAAGGCACCCGGTCATTTTGCTTTGCTTGAGTGTGTAATGATGCCTTGTACCTCGGTGGAGAGTGACTTGTCTAAATGTTTTCTTTTTCCTTCGCCTGAATGGAAAAAATAGACATTCTCCAAAGAGATAAAACCCATCTCCTGTCTGGGGTCGTGTCCCTGGGTGATGGCCTCATGCTCCATCTGTGAACTTCAGAAGCAGCTCCCTCCCTCCCAGCCCCAGCTGTGAAGCACCTGCTCACCCTTGGGTGAATGTTCGCTTTGTCTGGAATCCTTGGTCCTACTGCCTGACACACCCTCTTGTCACCATTCTGGTATCAGTGCCATCATCTCCCTAGTGGTCACCCCACAGTTCTTTTATGCATTTACTGTTTTATTTCTTCCTTTCTCCAGTGACTTGCCCAGTAAACATTTACCAGAAAAGAAGTAAGCTCTAGGGACCCTCAGTGGCCCAGTGGTTAAGCACTCAGCTGCTAACCAAAAGGTCAACAGTTCGAACCCACCAGTTGCTCTGCAGGAGGAGGATGTGGCTTCCGTAAAGATGATAGCTTTGGAAACCCTATGGGGCAATTCTGCTTTGACTTAAGACTCTGATGCTGTGAGTCAGAATCAACTTGATGGCAGGAGATTGGTAGGTCAGGGCCTGTGCTAACTGCTTCATGGGCATCCTTTCTGGTCAAGGTGGTGATGTTGTTATCTCCATTTTACAGGTGGGAAAACTGAGACTCATTGTCTTAGTTATCAGTTGCTACAATAACAAATAGCATAAGTAGGTGGTTTCAACACAGAGAAATGTATTTTCTCACAGCTCAGGAGGCTGGAAATCTGAATTCAGGGTGCCAGCTGCAGGGGAACACCGTCTCTCTCTATTGGTCCTGGGGGGGAAGGTCCTTGTTTCTTCACCTTTGGTTTCCTTAGAGATCTCCACATGGCTTGGCTTCTGTCTTACCCCATCTCTACTCTGCTTGATTGTTTATTTTTTTATATTTCAAAAGAAATTGACTCAAGACATACCCTACACTAATCCTGCCTCATTAACATAACAGTCCCAAATGGGATTAGAGCCTTAGGCATAGAGGCTAGGATTGACAACCCTTATTTTTTGGGGAAATAATTCGATCCATAATGGTTAGAAAGGCCAAGGAGACCGTGTGTAGTGGAGCCAGACTGCCTGAGTGAAGGTCCCTGCCGTGCACTCTATGCATATGACATTGCTACCATATTGTCATTGTCAAGTGAGTGGTCAGGCCTGGATTGTTGATACCCTGACACAGAGGTGAATAAGACACAGTGTCTCGCCTCATGGAGCTGATGGTCTGGGGTGACAGGGTACGTGCAGCAGCCTGGGCACCAGGAGAGGGAGGGCTGGTCTCCCCAGCCCAAGTTTTCTTCCAGCCAGCCCAGCCAGGTGGGGATGTGGATGTTTAGCCACGTGTGTGCTGGTTGGACGCACTTGACCAGAGTAACTGGGAGGCATTGTAGGTCCTTGCTGTACCCGGGCATTCTTCCCTTCCATTTCTCTTTGATTCCTTCCTCATAGTCTCAGCATTTTGGGGGAGCCAGTCTCTCCAAAAATGTGCTCCCTTCCCCAAGTGGAGCCAATTAGGCCAAGCTCAGCTCTACCTTTAATTACTCTTGCCTTCATTTGCATCTGGTTTGGCTCGTTATAGTGTCATTAGCAGAGAGCAGGGCTCCACTGCAGGGCAACCAGGAGTGGCCTGTGCAGTGTCGTGGCTTTGCTTCTGTGGACTTGGCTTCCTTCTGGTTACCAGGAAGGATTTGGAAAAGTCTGCAAGCAAACACTGTGCCCAGTGACCCAAAGCAGTGGGCTTAACTCACCATGGCTTGCCTTCAAACTGTTTTCCAGCAGTTTTATTCCTGAAGACAGTATGTGTTTTCTTTCCTTGTTGAAAAATAATTTCAGAAAATTGAAATGACAGAGACAAGCAAAAAACAAAATAAAAATCATTTTTACCCATTGTTAACATTTTGGACTATCTCCTTCAAGGAGGTAGAGAGGTTTGCTGTTGGGAACATGTGTGGGGCAAACATGTCCTGTGAGAGCCCCTTACTGGAGGCTTAGGGTTTTTTTTTTTTTTTTTTTGTTATTGTTGTTAGGGATTTTAATAGGCAAATTGGGCAGTGGTACAACAAGAGGGTCATTTATGTCAAATGTCCGACATAACCAGGCCCACATGGGCCCCAGCTGACAGGAAGCAGGCTGTGATGCACATGCACGCTGGCAGCTACTGTCTGGCCTCCTTGTCACCTCTTCACCAGAGGAGAGCAGGACCATTCATTGGGGGAGCTCATAACCCATCACTGTGGAGTCAACACCAACTCATGGTGGCCACGTGTGAGAGCAGAGCGGGGCTCCTCAGGGTTTTCAGCAGCTGATACTTTGGAAGATCCCCAGGCCTTCGCACACACCTCTGGGTGGACTTGAGGCTCCAACCTTTGGATTGGCAGCCAAGCGTGTTAACCATCTGCACTTCCCAGGGGCTCCATGCCGTCCATAGGAGGCAGCATGGTGGGATGATGGTGAAGGCCTTGGACTTACTGCTTGACTTTGTTTTTCCTCTCCCTGTGTTTCATTTCGAGGGTTTTTATTGCTGTGCATTCAATTTCACTAATCTCTTCTTTTGCAATTTGCACCTGACACTTTCATGTGGCCACAGGTAGCTGCTAGAGATGTTGGGAAATAGCCTTTTGTTATTTGTAGCTAGTTGCCCAGCAAAAATCATAGTGTTTTTCCTGTCAAAGAAGAAAGAAAAAGTGGCTGTTGGAGGCCACTGGCCCTTTCTGGCGTCCCTGGAAGAGCAGCTTTTCCGCTTTTGAAGAGCAACAGGTGGTGACGCTGGCTGATGATGGCAATCTTGGCATCAGTTTCAGTGAACAAATGGGGAAAAGTGCAATGTCAGCGAGGGGCTCCGCTTAGCACTTTGAAACCTAAAGGTGGTAGTGAGTCTTTGGTAGTGACTGGACCTTGTTGGGATGCACTGGGAGTCACCCTTCTCTTTAACAGATGAGGTGGCCCCCTTGCTTTGTGTCCATGCTTGTTTCCCTGTGAATCTAGGGCACCCATGTAGCCTGAAGGCTTGGATTTACCATGGACGTTTATGCTGTTTATCACCTTTGATCAGGGCCCAGAGAATTTTATTCAATGAGGATTCAGACCCAGGTCCGTTTCTGGCTTAATGCTCAATTGCCATGCCATCATGGGGTGGCATCAGCTACAACATTTCATCTGGAAAATGTGGATATAGTAGCACATATCTGTTCATCTCAGGTTTCGGAAAGGGCTCAGTTAACACCGGACCCGGGTTTGAGATTGTGCCTATTAAAGGATGATTTCTCTGTCATGTGGTCTCACTGGGAGAGAACACAGCTTATTTTCTTGGTGCCTCTGACTTCTTGTTACTCTTTACGCCTTTTGTGGGCAATTTTTAGGGGGAGCACTCTTTGCTTGACAGTTGGCATCCAATTAAATATGAATTTTGGAAGATCCCCACTGTTATTTGCAATGACAAAGAAGTGTGGCTGAATATCTTAGAAAGAATTGGTTTCAGTACAAACAGTCAGTAGATAGTTTGTGTCTTAGGCTAGGGTCTCCAGAGAAGCAAAACCAGGGAAGCATATATACATACATACATATATTTAGAGAGAGAAAGAAATTTATCTCAAGGAAATGGCTAATGCAGTTGTAGAGGCTGGCAAGCCCCCACGTTTGTGAGTCAAATGTCACATTGGAGGCTTCTGCTGACTCACGTAGCTGCAGGTGCTGACAAGCCCAAGATCATCAGGCAGTATAGCAGGCTGCTAGCTTCAGAAGATGACGAATCCAAGAGAGGCGGCTTACAGGCTGCAAAGGCAACAATCCCAAGATTAACAGGCAGTGCTACAGGCCACTGGTTCAAGTCCAGGATGATGATGAGCCAGATCCAGGATCCAGATTCACCAGACAGGCAGAGAGCTTTCCATCACTTTCCCACATATGCTGGAAGCAGGGCACACCCTGAAGGAAACTCCCTGACTTCAGTTGATTGGTGCTCATGGCAGATCTCACCATGGAGGTGATTACGTTATATCAGATCTCATCATGGGGGGTGCCTACATCATAACTGCTAATCCACTGAGAGTCATGGCCCAGCTAAATTGACACACAGCCTTAACTATTGCAGCTTTTATTTTATGCGTTATTTTTTTATAATTGAACATATTACTGAAATTTTAAAATGAGAGTAACTCATATTCTTTATAAAAAATCCAGTGATACAGAGATTTATAAAGATGTTAATGATATCCCCCAGTGATAGCCCCACAGATAACCAGAGTTAATTGATGTATGCAAACTTTCATTAATCTGTATTCTACAAACACCTACTTCTTTTTTTCCCAAAAAGTAAGTTTACATTTTATGTCAGGATTGGGAAAAC
>NW_006921648.1:11965915-11970848 GCF_000298275.1 Orycteropus afer afer
GTTTATTAGGAAAGCAACAGGCTACAATTCAAGTTCAGAAACACGCTGAGTCTTTCTCAGCCTGCCATCTCTCTCAGTCTCTCTCCCAGCAGTGTGTGTCTCTCTCCCAGCAGTGTGTGTCTCTCTCCCAGCTGGCAGTGAGAAATCTCTTCTGCCTCTAGGAGGGCTCCCTTTGAGCCTGGTGGAGTGCCAAACAAACAAACCCCAACATCAGAATTCTATACACAT
This sequence comes from Orycteropus afer afer, assembly GCF_000298275.1. Classification (NCBI taxonomy): domain Eukaryota; kingdom Metazoa; phylum Chordata; class Mammalia; order Tubulidentata; family Orycteropodidae; genus Orycteropus; species Orycteropus afer. The sequence continues at coordinate 11,966,144 of NW_006921648.1, forward strand.
GAGAGAGAGAGAGAGAGAACTTCCCAGAAAATTATTCTACGCTGCTCCCAACAGAAATACCCCAGGTGGATAACTTTAACAATCAGGAGCTAATCAGTTGCTCATGGTAAATACCACCATGGAGTTTACCAAGCCTTATGGCTAGAAAAGCCATACCAGGTAATTTACTGCACCTCAACAGTATATCACTTAACAGTCACAAATCTTCCTTCAGATCGGTAGCAACACGCCTAAATCATTCCTTCTGTTATGTGCATAATAGAATACATCACACGGCTATGCTATGATTTAAAATTTATTCCTCTATAGATGGCATTTAAGGAGCTCTGGTGGTGCAGGGCCTGAGGCATTTGACTGCTAACCAGCAGTTCAAACCCACCAGTCATTCCACGGAAGGAAGATGAGACAATCTACTTCTGTAAAGATTTACTGCCTTGGAAACCCAATGGGGGGCTGTCATGAGTTGGAATTGACTCTATGGCAGTGGTTTTGTACAGATGGCATTTAGGTTGTCTCGAGTTTTTGCTACTACCAGCTTTTGTAGTAAGTGCTCATACACATGTCCTTGCAACCTGGGGGCTCTGTTTTGGTGAGAAAGATTTCTAAACACACTATTGCTGAGTCAGGGCATTGGTGCAGTGCCAGCTTTTTGGTTTGAAACTAGTGTGTCACCACATGCCCTCTCTGAGATGGCATCTGTTTGTGTCTGTTATTTGTTAATTGGACATCTTTCATAAAAGTGGTTTGCAATCCTATTTGACCGTGAACTACAGTAAGAAATACATTTTTAGCACATGCGGTTGGGTATATGTGTAACTGAGACAGCATTCCTGGAATAATGCTTAACCTTTACTCTGTGCTAAACATTCTTATGTTTCATATTCTATTCTTTTCCATTTAGAAACAAAACAAAACAGTTGTTACTCACTGATTAATTTCTCCACCACAACCCATAGTTTGAAAAGTAAAGAAAGAGATGGTTCTGTGGATGAGTTGATTTCAACTCAGTGGAGCCCCTGTACGTGCTGATCAGGACAGCTCCACAGGGGTTTCAAGGCTGTGACCTTCAGAAGTGCATCACCAGGCCTGTTTTCCAAGTTGCTCCTGGATTCAAACTGCCAACCTCCCAGCTAGCAGTCGAGTGCTTAACCAGTTGTGCCACCCATGACTTCGTTGTTGTTAGGTGCCATCAAGTCACTGTTGACTCATAGTGACTCCGTGTACAACAGGACAAAATGCTGCCTAGTTCTGTGCTGTCCTCACAATCCTGGCTGTGTTTGAGCCCATTGTTACAGGCAGTGTACCAATCTGTTTCTTTGGGGGGTCTTCCTCTTTTTTGCTGACCGTCTCCTTTACCAAGCATGTCCTTCTGCAGGGACTGTTCCCTTCTGGTAACATGACCAAAGTCTGAGTGACAAATCTTGACATCCTTGCTGCTAAGAAGCGTTCTGAGAGTTCTGATGATATATTGCCTGAGGCATTTGACTGCTGACCAGAAGGCTGGTGGTTCAAGCTCACTGGCCACTCCTTGGAAGGAAGACTGGCCAATCTACTTCCACAGAGATGCCGCCTTGGAAACACAAGGAGGGTTAGGAACTGACTCGATGGCAGTGAGTTTAGGGTTTTTTGGGTTTTAAGGAGCATTCTGGCTGTTCATAAGGTTTTTAGTGGCCAGTTTTTTCAGCAGTAGATTGCCACGCCCTTCTTCTCAGTCTGTCTTAGTCTGGAAGCGCTGCTGAAACCTGTCCATCATGGGGGCTCCGGCTGGTGCTTGAAATACCAGTGGCACAGCCTCCAGCCTCACAGCAACACGCAGCCACCACAGTACGACAGACGGACAGATGAGTGGTTTCAGGACACAGAAACGAGTAATATTTTTGGAACATAAAGTCTGTTTTAAGAATTTTGGTATTTTTATCTGCCAGTCAAAGCCATTCCTCTCTCCCTCCCGTGTTTAATTTATAAACATTATCTCTCTGTTGAAAATTCATAAATATTTTAGTTTACAGTGTCTCTATAGTCTCTGGAGGCCATGGTGGTCCAGTAGTAGGAGCCTGCCTTCCATGCAGGGGACACGGGTTCAGTCCCCAGCCAGTGCACCTCACGTGCCATCACCACCCCTCAGCCAAAGGACTTGTCAAGATTCTGGACAGGCTTCGGTGGAGCTTCCAGATTCAGACAGACCAGGAAGAAAGGCCTGATGATCTATTGTCGAAAATCAGCCAGTGAGCATGTTTTGTTCTGTTGGGCGTGGGGTCACCGTGAGTCGGGGCTGACTCAGCAGCAGGTGACAACATTGCAGTTACAAGGTGGGACACTGGACAGTTCCTTTGGAAATGAGCGTTGTTCTCTGGTGAGATTCAGGGCTTTGTCACCATCCAGGTTAGAGCACACCTATTGGCCAAACCACTGCCCAGGTGATTTGTGTCCCTGCTGTCTAGCCTGGTTGCTCACAACTGGATCCTAACCGCTCCGGCCCCCTCAACATCCATACGCACGTTCACATCACCACCCCTGCCCCATCCCACGCTATCACCTACTGAGTGCTCTGACTTGCTGCCTTGGCCCCCTGAACTCTTCCCCCAGACGCTCCATGTGAACTTTGATCCTGCTAATAGAGGCCTTTATCCTTATTTTGGTGTTAGGAGCCTTTTCCTCCCCACTTTGACCAACAGTAGAAGCCAGCTGAAGCCAACAAGAAAATGTGTTTGCTCACAGGACTGAGGAGAGGGTGCAGAGCTGGCTAGCTCCAGGTGCTCAAGCAGTTAACCACGAAGATGTGTGTCTCTGCCCCCTGGTTCTGCTTCCACTTGGGGTTTGTGTCATTTTCAGACAGATTTTCTTTCCTGGAGGGCGGCAGGGAGAGTCACATGCACACTGGCACTGAAGCTTTGGGTGCTGAGGGCCTGCCTGAGACCCTGGGGTGGTGGGAGAATGGGGTGTCAAGGAGGAAGAGGTCAGAGGTGAGCTGCAGAGATGGGCAGGGTCAGAGCAACAAGGACTCCATGCCACTTGTTAAGAGGCTTGGATGTTGCCCACGGGTTAGGGGCCTGGTTAAAAATGGAAAGAGGGAAGTGATGCCGTCACATTGGTATGTTCCCTCCCCTTCCATGACACTCTCCCCCAGAGTGTCATGTTGTTCCTGTACCCGTCTGAAACTAGATCCTGCCTTTAAAGGGCTGGTTACTTCTAGACACCTAAAATATTTTTCTTTTCCTTTTTTTTAAATTTCTGACATTGTTTGAATTTAATGATTCATATTACGAATTATTCATGAAAATGATCTTTTAAGCTTCTTATAATAGCTGAAATTATCCTTCATTAGATACTGACAGTTCCTGTGATGAGTGTAATTATAAAAAAATATTCTTAGGCTAGCTATATTCTGCAGTGTTAAAATTACGCAAATGAGCAAGGGATAAGAATAGAAACTGAGTAGGATGGTCAGAGTGTATGGGAGAAGGGGGTGGCAGCCTTGCAAATTCTCTAAAAATGAATATGTATGTGCTGTACACAGTAAGTACGTTTTAAAAATATTATTATTATTATTACAGTCTCCCTCGATGCTCATTCTCTCTCTCCATTGGTAGAGGAACAGATTAATTTTAGCGCCCTGAATTGTTTGTAACTCTTGCCCATGTATGAATTGCATGAAGGACACGTTTTTTCCCTCCCTCCTTCACTCCACTCAGCATTTTCTGCGAGGCGCACTGTAGTACACGTTGAGGCTTCTTAAGAACGGCAAGCTTGTCACTAATACAAAGAGGCTGGGTGGGAAGAGTGGCTGTTGGAGGCTGCGGGCAGCAAGCTGGGGCCACATGCTGGCACTCAGCTGCCCCGGCTGGCCTTCTGGACCTTGAGCCTGAGAAATCAGTACTTTATCTCGATGGTGGCCCGATGGTGGCCAGGTGGCATTTTCTGACTTCTTGGCTTTAACCTTGGCAACTTTGTAGGGAAGGGTGGGAAAGACAACTGAATGCCTCATTGCATTTATTATAAAATCATGGCGCCTGGGCCCTGCAGAATCTGGCCCCTGCCCGCCTCGCCAATTGTTGACAATGCCTGTTTCTCCCTCCTACGTGGGTCGCTCCACCCCTCCTTTAGGCTTTAGGGAACCACCAAGAGAGAAGGTCATTTAGAGCAGGCTGCCATCACTCAGCGTACCAGCCCAGTTCCTTCACAAGCAATGGGGATGGAGGGTGGTCCCATCCCCTTGTCTTTGAAGGAGACCATTCAGCCAAATGTTAGGTAAAGGGAGTGATAAAACAATACCAAAGGCTGACATTTAAGTAGTCTTACTCTGGGCCAGGTACTGTCCCATTATTAACTCTTTACTCACATCAGTCCTGTATGGAAGGTTCCATTAGATCCTCATTCTGTAAGGGAGGAGACGGAAACAGCACCTGAGTCTTTCGCCCAGGGTCACACAGCAAGTGACGAGGAGACAGAGGTGGTTGATGGGTGTCGATGGTGTCCAGACCCTGGGAGAAAGTCCTCGTCTGCCTACCCCGGAGGTCCTCGAGCAGGTGTGCGGGACTTGCTCATATAAATGCACTCTCCTGCCTCGTCCGTTTGCTCCCTCTTCTGACCTTGTCCCGTTTGCCACCTAGGCTCCAGGGACCCACCGTGCTGCCATAATCAAATTAGGCACATGCCCACACTCCTGTAGACTGGGTCACCGTGCTGTGGGGAGCCGTTGGTGGGC
>NW_006921648.1:11971573-11978078 GCF_000298275.1 Orycteropus afer afer
GAAGCGGTATCACTACGGAAGTAGATTGCCCAACCTTCCTTCCGAGGAGTGGCTGGTGGGTTTGAACCGCCAGCCGTCTGGTTAGCAGTCAAATGCCTTAGGCACTATGCTACCAGAGCTCCCTTAGTTTTCTCAATGGACATGAGTTACTTTTATAATTAGAATAAAGTTAATATGATGAAACATGAGAAATGAGGTGAGAACAGGATGGACTTAATGGAAGTGAAAACTATATTTGTCGTCTTTTGCTTGACTTCAGCTTTGCCCTGTGATGGACCTAGCACTCCTGGGTGGTGGTGGGACCTATGGACTTTGAGGGACCCTCTTCCTCACTGGCCGTGATGGTGGTGGCCATGATGGTGGCGGCCATGATGGTGGCAGCCTTGATGGTGGCAGCCATGGTGGCGGCATCCATTTACCAAGTGCTTACCAGGCTGTTCACTAACCGCTTCATGATCAGTGTATCATGGAATCCTTATGACAGTATTTTCTGTTCTTATACTTCCCACATGAAGAAACAGAGAGGTGACACAGCATATTTAAGGCCTTGTGATAACAGAGGACAGAGCTGAGGCAGAAGTCCCAGTCTTCTCCCTTCAGAGCCAGGGCTCTTAGCCATTGCCTGGAGGAATGGCTTTGCCTTCAGTAGCTTTCCACCCATCCCTAACTTGTTACTCTCAGAGGATCGTGGTGAAATTCATATTCTCTTTCTCCACCTGTGAAACCCTAACCTAGGTTGCTATTGGGACGTCCACATCAGGCTTCAAGGATAAACTGGATGTGCAGATAAAGCATCTCCTTTGCTCCTGCCTACCTCTCCTTTCTCTCTTTCCCTCTCCTCACTCCCTTTCCCCCTCCTCACTCCCTGCATCCCTCCCTCTCCTTCCTGGCTTCCTCTGACACGTTCCCGGAAGGCCTGGCCTGGAGCAGGCCCAGCATGGGATGCTGGGAAGCAGACATGAGACACGGCCTGCTCCGGGAGCTCCTAACCCAGTAGGGGAGAGAGTTGAGTAGTCAGACAGCACAGTACAGCGCACTGAGCTCCTGGCATGGTGCAGGGGAAGTCCAGGCGCAGCAAGAGCACCACTGAGGGTCCTGTCTCATCTGATGTAGGAGGGAAGGAGGTGACATCTAATGTGAGGTTAGGGGTTGAGTAGGAGTTCTCCATGTCATGAAAGGAGGAGTGAGATGGGCAAAGCTTTTTTTTTAAGAGACCCCATGTGCAAAAACAGGGAGTTGTCATTGAATTTACCAATAAGCCTTTATCTATTCAAAAGATTGTGTGTGTGTGTGTGTGTGTGTGTGTGAGTGTGACAGATATAAACATTAGCAAGCAGGCACAAACCAGACAATCCATCAGTAGAAGCTTGGTGGGGTCCCAGCTGTGTCTCCTTTTGGATGCTTCATGGAAGTTGTTATTGTTGTTATGTGCCATCGAGTCAGACCCAACTCATAGCGACCCCTCCTTGGGTTTCCGAGGCAGTATCACTACGGAAGTAGATTGCCCCATCTTCCTTCCGAGGAGTGGCTGGTGGGTTTGAACCGCCAGCCTTCTGGTTAGCAGTCAAGAGCCTTAGGCACTATGCTACCAGAGCTCCCGGCAAATGTGACAGTCTTTTTGGGTGGGCATCAGCTAACACAAACTGTGGATTCAGAGCTGTGGCTGTACACAAGGCCAGTTCGGAATCAAGCCTGGGTGCCACACAGAGGTGACGGGTGCTGAGCTTGGTAGATGTTACGCCCCATTCAGGCAAGGGCAGCGTCTCTGGCCTGTCTGTCAATCCTGACTCCCACTCATTTCACTGAAAAATCATTTCTAACACCCATTATGCTCATTTACAAAGTCTTTAGTGTTGATTGGGAGCCCTGATTGTGCAGTGGTTAAAGAGCTTGGCTGCTAACCAGAAGGTCAGCTCTTTGAATCCACTAGTTGCTCTGTGGGAAAAGATGAAACAGTCTGCTTCTGTAAAGATTACAGCCTTGGAAACCTAATGAGACAGTTCTGCTCTGTCCTATAGGGTCACTATGAGTTGGAATGAGCTCCAAGGCCCAGAGTTTGTTTTCTTTTTTTTTTTTTTTTTTTTTGGTGTTGATTAGAGATGAAGGTGGCTGAAATCTTAACAGACCTCTCTTTAAATTTTTTTTTTTTTAAATTGTAATTTGGATGAAAGTTTACAGACCAAATTCACTTTCCATACAGCGGTTCATGCACACATTGTCTCATGACATTGACTATAATTTACCCCAATGCAACAGCTCCCCTCTCCCTTCCTCCCCATGGTTACCTCTTCCCTGTGTCCATCCCTCCATGCTCTCCTGCCCCCTGAACTGTCTCCTTGTGCATAAGCAGCCCTTCTTTCTCCCATGATTTTTCTCTCCAAGGAGTGTATCTACCTTAGGTAAATGTTCAATTCATATGCCTGAACAGACCTCTTTTTAACAGGAATCTTTTGTCTTTAGTTCTGGGTGTGACATAAAGTTGGCATTAGGCATCTGGGTCAACTCAGGCCCAAGTTGCAAGGTGGAGGCCGCGTGGAAGAATTGAGGCCCTTTCCTGGGGTGTTTGAAGAGTTGCACTGATTTGGGAATTCAGTCAGTTCTCACAAGAGCCAAACCAATCACTTCCTTAGTTCAGAACTCCACCAGCCTTCCTTAGTTGTTAAAAATCGTGTTGCCTTTTGACCTTCCAACATCCAGCCCCTGGTTGGCTTTGCCATTCTTACCATACTTAACTTGACAGTAACACATTGAAGTTAATGATGAGGCTCTCCTCATAATTCACCCCAGCTGGATAGATGAAGCCACAGAGCCTCTGTGGTTTGTAGTTGGAGACCAGCCAGTGTCCAGCCATCCTCCTCCTGGCATTCTGGAAAGAGATTTGTCCAAGGGACTAAGTGAGTCGCATACAAACTCTGCCCACTCCTTCCTCACAAGTAATCCCAGTGATGAGTGAGCTTTTTCTTCTTCCACTGTCTAAAGAGCAGACTGGAAAAGTGTTATATGTGTTTCATGCTCATATACAACTACTCACAAAGGTGCAGAATGAATTGCATTAATTTTGTCTGGGAGTTTGGGAAGCTGCAACTAGGAGAAGCCCAGAAGTGTGGGAGTAGCTGGGAGAAAGCATGAGGTCACATCATCACAACAGCAGAATGTTCCCATGATGTTTAATGACCCCCTGAAAATAAATGTGCCATTAAGGTAAACTCTTTAACAGTTGTGGCTTTGTAATTCTGACAGTTTAGAAGCAGGCGGTATGATTGATAGGCGGTAGCTCTTGAGCCCCACTGGGTCTGCGCAGAGCCTTGAGAGTTCTGTTTATTTTAGGAAGGGGCTGTGGTTTCCAGGGAAGTGCAGTGCCCTGGCCTTTGGGTGGAGGCAGCATTTATCCAGTACCATGTCTGCTGGCCAGCTGCCTATGGGGCCACAGGCTCAGCTGAGCTCCTCCCTTGACACCTGATTTGAGTCGGGTTTGGGAGGGAAATTTGTTCGGATTAGCTGGGCTCAGAGCCATGTGGTGGGGTCCAGGCAGAGATGGGGCTTTTGTTTAAGCCAGTGTTGCTGTCATGGGCAGCGCGCCTGGGGGTCAGCATATGCCCCTCTCTCAGGAACGTGGCAGGGGCTTCTGAGCTTTTTGCCCTTTTGATATTTCCCCAGCCATCTGCATGGAGCTTGGTGCTGGGTAAGGACCTTGTGGGTCACTTCCATCCTGTTAAACAGATTGCTTGCATTTACATTCTCATCATGGACTCTGTTTCCCAAGTGAAGGCACCCTGGTGGAGTAGTGGTTGTAGTGCTTGGCTGCCAACCTAGAGGTTGGCGGTTTGAACCTACTGGCTGCTCTGCAGGGGGAAAGATGGGGCGGTCTGTTTCTGTAAAGATTACAGCTTTGAAATCCCGATGGGGCAGTTCCACTCTCTTCTCTAGGGGCACCGTGAGTCACCATGGACTCTGGTAGTAGGTTTGGTTTGGGGTTTTCTTTTTTAAAGATGGACAGCCTTGGAACCCTATGGGGCAATTTTTCTTTGTCCTACAGGGTTGCTGTGAGTTAGAATTGACTCTAGGACTACAGGCTTGGTTTTTCCCAAGTGTTTATCAAATCAGTATGATGGGGGGCAGCTCCCCAAGAAATGTACAGTGTGCGGTGTTGTCACGTGCTGAAGTAGTTCCTTTATGGTCAGCTGCTTGGACTTTTTCAGAGTTGTTCTTATAGCAATTGAAGGCTTAAAGTCATTAAAAAAAAACAGAAAAACAACGCAATTCAGTCAACATCTGTTGAGTGCTTTCTGTAGCACAGACTTCTGGTGGTACAGCAGTTAAAGCACTTGGCTGCTGAAAGGTCAGGGGTGTGAACGCACTAGCTCTGTGGGAGGAAGATGTGGTAGTCTGCTTCCATAAAAACTGCAGGCTTGGAAAGCCTAGGGGCGTTTCTGCTGTGTCTTGCAGGGTTGCAGGGAGCAAGGATTGACTTAACAGCAGTGCGTTGTGGTTTTGCTTTTTGTTCTATAACAGGCCCTGGTAACAAGTGCTCTTCCTGTGCAAATGGACAGGGAAGGAAACAGTAAGTTCTTTAGGTCTTTGCTGTCCAGAGGGAGGTGTCTAGGCTAGCAGTAGCAGCCTCATTTGGGGGCATGTTAGAAATGCAGGAGCCCAGGCCTCATTCCAAACATACTGAATAGAAACCAGTATTTTAACAAGATCCCCAGGTGAGCTGGACACATTATAGGGTGAGAAGCCCTGCTCTAAGATGCCATAAACAGGTGGAGGACAGATATTGGCACATATTGCTGATTACTTCTTCTCCTGCATCTATGGCAGGCATCACTAATCACACTGGATTCTTTGTCCTAGTGAGCCCTGTCTGAGCTTAAGAATCCCTCTCAACACAGTGGTCTAACCACTTGCAGGTGGTCAGAGTAGGCACACAAAGTCAAGTTCAGCTGCTCTCCCCGCCTCCTCCACAGTCCACTGCTGTCTCTTACCTGGAGAATGGCAACACACTGGTCTCCTGCTTTTCCCGTTCCTACTCCATTTTCCACAACGCAGGTGGGTGTCAGGTGCCACTGAATCAATTTCCAGCTCACAGGGACCCCGTGGGGCAGAGTAGAACTGCCCCGTGGGGTTTCTGGGCTGTAATCTTTACGGGAGCAGGTTGCCGGGTGTTTTCTCCCACGGAGCCTGTGGGTGGACTTAAACTGCCTCCTTTCGGTTGGCGTCTGAGCCCGTAACTGTTGTGCCACCAGGGCTCCTCCACAGCACATAGTCATCTTTTAAAGCTACACATCCAATCAGGGTACTTCCCTGCTTGAAACTGTTGGTGGCTTCACGTTGCATTTAGAATAGAATCCGGATTCCTCACTAAGACCTGCAAGACTCCACCTGACTTGCCGGCCGCTCAGCTTTCCAGCCTCGTCTGTGCCTCTCTTCCCCTTTGCCTGCTACTCTGCCTGCATTGCCTCATTTTAGTCCTTGGAGCATGCCACTTTCTTCCTGTCTTACGGCTGGGACAGATCTAGGATACCATCTCCCCAGGTCTCCCCATTGTCCATGTGAGCAAGCTGAAGAGCCCAGAGGTTTGATCTGCCTGAGACCACGCAGCCAGTCAGAGCCAGAACGAGTTCATTTCAAAGCCAGAGATGGTGTGTAAGTTACCTACCCCCTACAGACCACACGAGTGAGCCTACTGTGCCACTTTTGAAAGTGTCAGCCACCATCTTTGAGTGGAACGTGACTTCCTGTTTCCTAAATTCAAAAACTCACTGCCGTTGAGTTGTTTCTGACCCATAGCGACCCCTCCTTGGGTTTCCGAGGCGGTATCTCTACGGAAGTAGATTGCTCAGTCTTCCTTCGGAGGAGTGGCTGGTGGGTTTGAACCGCCAGCCTTCTGGTTAGCAGTCAGATGGCTTAGGCACTATGCCACAAAAGGTCAAAATCCCATATGAAAGAGATTTAGTTGCTGTGTACACTCCATCAGCTACAATTGAACCATTTGGAATTGGTTGGAAGCCCCAGTTAAAATAAAATCCAAAACTTTAAAAGATAGCTAGCTTTCACTTGTCCAAATTTGCTTTTAAAGTGCCTTGAAAGACTGCTTTGAAGCTGTTCTCTGGACTTGAGAGCTAGTTCTTAAACCTGAGAAATGTTGTTGTTTCTGGCTTCCTATTTGGGCAAAGAGTCAAGCAATGATTTATCAGTTTCAAAAAATAGCTTTTATTTTTCAAGTAAACAGTCATGTTCTCTTCATTAGTAACCCATCTGCTGAGCCCTCAGCAGTGCAGCAGGAAGATTCCTTGGTAAACACAGTAGCAGGGTTGCATCGTCCAAACTAACCTTGTGGTTTTCTCTTCCTTTTTTAAAGTGATGCCTGTTTTTGGAAACTGAACTGTTCTACAGACAAGTCTGTCATCCTTGTCCAAAGGATTGGACCTCAGAAGGAGGTGCAAGTGAGCCCTGTCAAGCGGACAGATTGTAGCATTGGTTTTTTAACCAAGGAGCAGATTAGTTG
>NW_006921648.1:11978683-11988584 GCF_000298275.1 Orycteropus afer afer
GTGATTGATCTCTCCAAGGAGTGCATCTACCTAAGGTAAATGTTCAGCTCATATGCCTGTCTTGTTGGCTGGAAGCCACAGGAGTGTGTTCACTTCCAGACCTGAGGGGCATCTAGGGGCCGTAGTCTCAGTGGTTCTATCAGGCTCTATCAGACCAGCAAAACTGGTCCTTTTTTTTTGAAAAATGATTTTGAGTTTTGTTCCACATTGTTTTCTTACTCTTTGCAGGATCTCCTACATAGATCCCTCTCTGAGTGGTTGATAGTGGTAGCCGGGCACCATCTAGTTCTTCTGGTCTCATGGTCATATAGGCTGAGGATCTCATGGTGTACCAGTCACTAATTGTTTCCATGTGTCTTTGGTTTTCTTCATTCTTCTTTGCTGTGGATGAGGAGGGACCCATCTAGATGGCCACTTGTAACCTTTTAAAATCCCAGTCGTTACTCGCCACAGTAGGAGGTGGAACAGTGTTTTTGTGTAGTATATTATGCCAGTTGAGCTTGCTGTCCCACAACCATGGTCCTGAGCCCATAGGTCCAACTGCTTGCTCCCTCTAGGTAACTGGCTGTGGCCAAGAAGTGACTACCACCTTGCCCCTTGCCAGCTCTCCTGTACACCTGGGGATTCTCACAGAACACTAGTGCCTTTTAGAATGTTGTTGCTGTTAGTTGCCCTCAAGCTTCTCTGACTCATGGTGACCTCATGCATAAGAGACTGGGATGTTGCCCATCTAGCTTCTCTTCCCGATACCTGGCATGGTTGAGCCCATTGTTGTGGCTCTCTTCTTAGTACATGTCATTGCCGGTTTCCCTTGTTTTTACTGACCCTCTACTTTAGCAAGCATAACTTTTAACAATAAGAGTTTCTTTTCCATCCTAACAAGTCATTTAGAGGTAATACTGGCTGATAAGGAAATGGGGGCACAGGATGGTTATTTAAATAGGGGCCAGAGACCACTCAGCTGGGCTCCAAAGCTAGTCCCTTTTCTACCACACCATGCCAGCCTGCCAGAGAAAATCGAGAAGACAACTTTCTTCCAGATATTTCTCCCCTGTGCTTTATAAACAGAGTTGAACTCACATTGTCCCTGTAGTTCTGTATTTTTTTCTTGTCTGTCGCAGATCTTTGTCTATCGTCATGTAGACTGCATAACTTTAACTTTTAACAGCGGCATAATACTCTGTCTGGAGGATAGACCAGACTTCATTGAGTCAGTTTCCTTGTAATGCTTGGTGGTTGTGTTTTCCAGGGTTTTTTTTTTTCGTTGTTGTTTGGTACTATTGAGTCAGTTCCGACTCACAGCAGCCCACACGTAACAGAATAAAACACTGCCCGGTTCTGTGCCATCCTGAGTTGTTGCTGCGTTTAAGCCCATAGTTGCAGCCGCTGTGTTGATGCATTTTGGGGAGGGTCTTTTTCTTTTTTGCTTCCTGTCTGTTTACCAAGCATGATGTCCTCCAGGGACTGGCCCATCCTGATACCGTGTCCCAAGTACATGAGACAAGTCTCACCATGCTCACTTCTGAGGACCATTGTTGGAAAATGCTGCGGGGTGTGTTGTTTGTCCGCAGAAGTTTCCCATGTTTCCAGTTATCTTAGGGGGATGTGGCCTCAGAAATGGGATTCTGGGCTGCAGTGCCCTGAAGCATCTTCATGACTTTTATTCCGGTTTCCAAATTGCTTCTCAGAGGGTTGTGTCCATTTGACAGTGTCCCCAGCAAGCAGGGCCAAGACTCACACCCTCCCCAGCATTTACGACTAATTACCATCTAAACTGCAGTAGGCAATATCCTGGTTAGTTGAATTTGTATTTCCTGAGTTGCTATGGAGATAGATCCTTTTTTTTTTTTTTTCCTATATTTACTAATTGAATTTCCTTTTTGATGAATTATCAGCTCATTTCCTTCCCATATGTTTGAAGAGAGTTTCTTACAGGCTGCATAAGAGTTTGGCATCACTACAGATTCTGGTCCTTTGTTTTAATGGACTCACAGCTCTCCTGTATTGGGGTAGTCATGGGTTGTCCTCCTCCTGTGGATGGGTCCCCCACTTCAGGCTTATTAGGAGTTGGCCTTGTTTAGGCACTTTGACAGCTCATATTTTAAGTATGAAACCTTCCAGCCTATGTTTGAAGGGACTTAAAAGCGGGGAAGAGCACCTGTAAGCCCTGTTGAAACCTCTTAGCAGTCTTGCCTTTGCTGTAATTGCTTAGGTGGTAGATGTAGTTTTAAAGCTTGAATCCTGGGCTTACGTTTCCATCGGTAAACAGTGGAGCAGCTTTGCTTTTTAATCTCTTGAGGGATCTTACAGCAGGGTGGTTGAAACCTCAGGAAATCAGGCTACTCAGAAGAGTAGAATTCTCCCCAAGGCTACAAGGACTTTGACATTGAGTTACTGTGTGGAGCCCATTACTCTAAAAATAAACCATGCAAAACAAACCCACTGCCGTGGAGTCAATCCTGACTCACAGCACCCCTAGAGGACAGAGTAGAACTGCTCATAGGGGTTCCAAGGCTATAAATCTTTATGGAAGCAGATGGCTCGTCTTTGTCCTGTGGAGCAGGCTGGTGGGTTCAAACCACCGACCTTTTGCTTAGCAGCAGAATGCTTTGAGCACTGTGGCACCGGAGCTCCTTGTACAAATAAGATGGGTTTTATTACAGCCCGGGGTAGAAGGAGTTTTTGCTGGTTAACAGTATTCAACAAGTGCTCGTTCTGTGCCAACCCCAGAGGCATAGGAGGAAGAGGCTTTAGGATCAGGCTGGTTGGGGGAGGACCCTGGCCATAACCTGTGTTGAGCAGCATGCCTCGGGGCAAGCCACATCTCTGAACTCTTTTTTTCTCATCTGCCAAATGGGCAGGTATTGTGAGTTGGCCGAACAGCACAGGTAAAAGCACAGTCCTTCACAACACTGCTCTTCATCTAGACAACAGCTATAAGTACAGGGGTCCCCCTGGGCCACCCACTCTTCTGACCATCTGGTATGAGAATGCACTGGAATGACTGACAGAACTCGGGAAAGTGCTGTACTTACGACGACAGGTTTATGAGAGCAGAAGGATACAAGGTGGAGCCTGCCGAAGAAGGATTGCACAGGAGAAGTCGAAGACTGGGAGGGTTCCAAACGTCAGGCCTCAGGGACGCCTTGCCTTCCTGGCATTGGTGAGTGACTGTGTGTGCACAGAGTAGTGTCACCCAGGAGCTCAGTGGCCACATTCAGTAGATGTAGTTCTTCACGGAACAAGTGTTTCATGGCACCCTCTTCCCCCAGCAGCGGCTGAGAAATAGAAAACCTTCCACTGATGAAACAGTACAGGGCCGATGCCGTCTGCAGTCCCTTGCTTCTTCCCAGTTGGCCTTTGTGCAGCTCCAGAGGGGCCATATGAGAGGGACTGCTCTTTTCGTTCTCTCTGATCCGGCTTTGAGCACCATGGCCCCATGCCTCCATTCCTCGCCTCTCTAGAAGGCCTCCTCTTTGTTGGCCTTCTCCCAGGGGCACCTCAGGCCTTGCAGCCCTGGCATGTTGCAGCCCCTTGGCGCTAGGAGGTTCACCTGGGGGTTCCTGTGATCTTTGTAAGCAAGAGTGTGGCCTGGCCTCAAGCTTCATTTCCTCTAAGATTCTCTTTCTTCCAAACACCACTCTGCTGGGGTGGTGGGAAAGCGATCCCAGCAGAACGTGAAGGTGAAGAGTGTGGGCTGTTAAGCTGCGTCTGTGCGTGATGCCCAGTCCCTTCGCCCGTAGTGAGGGATCTTGGGAAAGTTGTCAGACGTCCTTAGTTTTCTCATGTGTGAACTGGGTCTTGTACTTACCTTAAAGGGTTGTTAAGAGCCTGAAGAAAGAAGTAAGTGAGAGAGAAAGAGAAAAAAAAAGAGAGTGTGCACACATAGGAGGGTAGGTGGAAAGAGAGGCAGACAGGTGAATGCTTGAGGAAGGTGCCTGGCGGTAGGAAGGGCAGCACTGAATGACAGTGTGTCCCGATTCTTCCCTTTGCTCATGCTGAGTTTCATGTAGTGCTGGGCCATCCCGGAGACCTTCTGGCCACGAGTCCCTCTTGTACAGTTTACTATTAGGGCACCTGTTACCAGCCCACATATGTTGTTGTTAGGTACCGTTGAATCGGCTGCAACTCACAGCAGCCCTACATACAACATAATGAAACACTGCCCCGTCCTTACGGTCCGTGAGCCCTTCATTGCAGCCATTTTGTCAGTCCATCTCATTGAGGGTCTTCCCATTTTTCACTGACCCTCTACTTATCGAGCATGATATCCTTTTCCAGGGACTGGTCCCTTCTGACAAAATGACCAAAGTAGGTAAGATGAAATCTGGCCATTCTCTCTTCTAAGGAGGATTCCAGTTACACTTCTGCCAGGACAGATTTGTTCATTCTTCTGGATGTCCGTGGTATTTTCAGTATTCTTGGCCAGCACCACAATTCAAAGGCATCAACTCTTTTTCAGTCTTCCTTACTCATTGTTCAGCTTCTACATGCATGTGAGGTGATTGAAAATACCAGGGCTTGTGTTAGGTGCAGCTTAGTCTTTTGAAAGTCACATCTTTGCTTCTTAACACTTTAAAGAGGTCTTTTGCAGCACAGTTCCCCGGTGCAAAACAATGACTGATTTCTTGACTGCTGCTTCCATGGGATTGATCCTGGATTCAAGTAAAATGGGATCTCTGACAACTTCAATCTTTTCTCCATTTATCGTGTTGTGGCTTATTGGTCCATTTGTGAGGATTTTTATTTTTTTCATGTTGAGGTGTAATCCGTACTGACGGCTGTGATCTTTGATCTTCATCAGTAAGTGTTTCAAATCCTCTTCACTTTCAGTCAAGCAACGTTGTGTCATCTGCATAGCACAGGTTGTTGATGAGTCTTCCTCCAAGCTTAATGCTGCATTGTGTTCTTCACACAGTCCAGCTTCTTGGATCATTTGCTTAGCATACAGATTGAATAAGTATGGTGAAAGGATACAACCCTGATGCATACCCTTCCTGATTTAAACCATGCAGTATCCCCTTGTTTTGTTCGAATGATAGCTTCTTGGTCTAAGTACAGGTTCCGCATGAGCACAATGAAGAGTTCTGGAATTCCCATTCTTCACGATGTTATCCATGATTTGCTGTGACCCACAATCACACAGGTGAACATCCTTCTGGTGTGCTCTGCTTTCAACCAAGATCCATCCGACATCAGTAGTAATATCCCTTGTTCCATGTCCTCTCCTGAATCCAGCTTGAATGTCTCGCAGTTCTCTGGCATTATACTGCTCCAACCATTTTAAAATTATTTTCAGTAAAATTGTATTTTTGAGTGATATCAATAATATTGCTTGATAATTTCTACATTCTGTTGGATCACCTTTCTTTGGGATGGGCACATATAAGGATTTCTTACAATTGGTTGGCCAGTTAGCTGTCTTCCAAATCTCTTGGCATAAATGAGTAAGCACCTCCAGCACTGCATCTGCTTCTTGAAGCATCTCAGTGGGTATTTCATCAATTCCTGGAGCCTTGCTTTTCACCACTTCCTTCAGTGCAGCTTCAGTTTCTTCCTTCGGTACCATTGGTTCTTGATCATATGCTGCCTCCTGAAATGGTTGAACTTTGTCCAGTTCTTTTTGGTACAGTGACTGTATTCCTTCCATCTTCTTTTAATGCTTCCAGTGTTTTTCAATATTTTTTGCCTGTAATAAAACAATGTAACACACTGCCATTGAGTCAGTTCCAACTCATAGTGACCCCTCCTTGGGTTTCCGAGGTGGTATCATTATGGAAGTAGATTGCCCAGCCTTCCTTCCGAGGAGTGGCTGGTGGGTTTGAATGCCAGCCTTCTGTTAGCAGTCAAATGCCTTAGGCACTAGGCCACCAGAGCTCCCTTTTTGTCTGTAGAATCCTTCAGTAGTGCAATTTGAGGCTTGAAATTTTTCTTCAGTTATTTCAGTTTGAGAAATGTCAAGTGTGTTCTTCCCTTTTGGTTTTCTAACTCCAGGTGTTTGCACATTTCAGTATAATACTTAACTCTGTCTTCTTGAGTCCCTTTGAAATCTTCTGTTCAGCTTTTATCTCATCACTTCTTCCATTTGCTTTAGCTACTCTCCATTCAGGAACAAGTTTCAGAGTCTCTTTTGACGTCCATTTTGGTCTTTTCTTCCTTTCTTGTCTTTTTGATGACCTTTTGCTTTCTTCATGTATAATGTTCTTGATGTCATCCCACAACTCATCTGGTCATTTGTGTCTAATGGGTCAAATCTATTCTTCAAATGGTCCCTAAGTTCAGGTGGGATATCATCGAGGTCTATTTTGGCTCTCATGGACATGTTTTAAGTTTCTTCAGCTTCAACTTGCATATAAACAATTGATGGTCTAGTCCACAATCAGTTCCTAGCCTTGTTTTGACTGATGATATTGAGCTTCTCCATCACCCTTCCATAGATGTGCTAGATTTGATTTCTGTGTATGTATTCCATCTAGCAAGGTCTAAGTGTATAGTTGTTTATGTTGTTGAGAAAAGGTATTTGCAATGAATAAGTTATTCATCTTGCAGAGTTCTGTCATGCAGTCTCTGGCATCACTTCTGTCACCGGGGCCCTATTTTCCAATTTTCAGTGCTGCTTCTTTGTTTCCAACTTTTGCATTCCAGTCACCAGTAATTATGGATAGATCCTGACTGCATGTGTGATCAATTTCAGACTGCAGAAGTTTGTAAAAACATTCACTTTCTTCATCTTTATTTTTAGTGGTTGATGTGTAAATTTGAATAATAGTAATATTAACTAGTCTTCCTTGTAGGTATATGGATATTATCTTTTCACTGACAGCAGTGTTCCTCAGGACAGATCTTGAAATATTATTTTTTGATGCTGAATGCAATGCTATTCCTGTTTGATTTGTCATTCCTGGCATAGTATACCATTTGATTGTCTCATTCAGAATGGCCAATACCAGTCCATTTCAGTTCATTAATTCCTAGGATATTGACCTTTATGCTTTCCACTTCATTTTTGACAACTTCCAGGTTTCCTAGATTCATACTTTGTACATTCCACATTCCAATTAATGCAGCTGTTTCTTCCCATTTTGAATTGTGCTCCACGAGCAAATGAAGGTTCTGGAAACTTCGCTTCATCTTCATGATTAAGGTTGACTCTACTTTGTGGAGGCAGCTTTTCCCCTGTTGTATTTTGAATGCCTTCCAACCTCAGGGGATCCTTTTCTGGCACTGTATCTGACAGTGTTTCACTGTTATTCATCCAGTTTTCAATGGCCAATTCTTTGAGAAGTGGATGGCCCCTTCATTCTTCCCAGTCAGTGTCTCTTAGTCTGGGAGCTTGGCTGAAACCTGTCCACCGTGGATGACCCTGCTGGTAGTTGAAATACTGGTGACATAGCTTGCAGCTTCTCAGCAACATGCCAGCCCCCACAGTGTGACATATTGACAGAGGAGCCCACATAGAGCTTATAGGTAATAGTTTGTACTGGATCACATTTTTGAGTGGATGACAGATGACAGACCCCTCCTGACATGGATTGCTCATTCTTTGTTTCTCTCTTGCTACTATTACCCCTTTCTCTCCACCCCCCCCCTTTCTTTCTCTGTTTCTCTCAGTGTTTATCATTTACTGTCTTGCTCTTCTGCTCTTGATTTTCTTTCATTTCATCTTGGTCATTGTCTTCTCTTTCTCTCTCTCGGTCCCTCTAGGTCAGTCACACATCTTGTGTAGGTCATAGTTGGTCAGTCTCCCTCTGTCTCTTGTCTTTTGATCTTGTGTGTGTTTCACTCTCTCACATGCCCCCTTCTTCGTCCACCAGCACCACCACCACCTGTAATCCTTTGGTTTTGTCTCTGTCTCCCCAGGTCCCTCTCCTTTGGTCTCTTTGTCGGTGTTTCTCTCTCTCTCTCTGTCTCTGTGTATATAGGGGGGTGTGTGTTTGTGTGTGTGTCTTCCTCACCTTTCCACTCCTGCTTTGATTCTTTGTCTGTGTGTCCTGCTGTCCCTCTAGTTTGGTCTCTTTATTTCTCTCAGTATGTCTCTCATCTCTCTCCTGCTCTTTCTCTTTCTCTCTGGAGATGTGACTCCCTGCCTCCCCTTGCTTTGGTTCTCTCTCTCCCCCTCTGGATCCCTCTGACTTGGTTTCTGTCTCTGTCTCTGTCTCTCTCTCTCTGTATGTCTGTCCCTCTAGTCACTTCCCGCCCCACCCCCCAGCACTCTCACTCTGCCTCTCTTTCTCTTTATTTTTCTTCTGAGCAGTTCAGCACATCAGATGCATTCAGACCTAGTCTCTCCCTGTTTCTTTCCTTGATTGTCTCTGGCATTTATTCCATTTGGGAAGATAGACACCCTGTTGAATTCTTCACTGGCATGCACCGAAGTTGGCAGAGATCACTTGGGAGCCAGCTGGCACTGAGCACCCCACCCTACTTTTGGTTTAAGCTTGCTGTGTCTGAGTCTGCCCCCTGGGACTGGCGGTATTTGATTTGAGATTGGGTTAGGAAGCCATAATGATGTGTTTTCACATTCTGAGGTAAGGTGTGTGGGATGGGAACAGTGCAGGGAGCTTTCTCCCTGTTTGCTGCCACCGGAGCTCCTTGGCAGCTTTATTATGGAAATGACTGTTTCTGCCTCTCTGTTTTCCCAAGTTACTTTCCTAGAGTGGTACAGTTTTACCTGCATAATGTTGGGCTGTTCTGCAGGGTTCTTGCTTTCTGATTCAAGTGCCAGGACTCAAAATAACGCAGAGGAAAGAGAGGGGAGAGCCTCTGGGTGAAGAAGACAATGTACTCCCCACTTCCTTCACTGACAGGGAAATTAATCAGCGTCTTGAGCAGAAAACTTAAACCAAATAAAAGGTGGATGAAAACAGGTTGTTAATTTGATCTGCATGTACACGTGTGTGTTTGGAGTGTAGCTTCTGGCTTTTAATCTCTGTTTCTTTTGGCAGTGTATAGAAACCTAAAAAAAAAAAACAAAAACCCAAACTCACTGCCATCGAGTCAGATTTGACTCACAGCGACCCCTCTTTGGGTTTCTGAGGTGGGATCATTACAGAAGTAGGTAGATTGGCCAGTCTTCCTTTCAAGGAGTGGCTGGTGCATTTGAACTGCCAGCCTCTGGTTAGCAGTCAAGTGCCTTAGGCTGAATGATAGCAAGCAAGGGCTCAGAACTAAAGAATAATTGAAGGGTTATTGGAAAAGTCGAATTTTCTGTTTCTGTAGGACTGGTTTCTCCCTGGAGAGGGGAAATACATTGTGACTTAAAGTCTGATCTTTTTTGTTTGTTTGCTTTTTAATACATGCTGCGTCTTGTTGCATTGCCAACCCAGAGCTGGTTTACATGTTGATTTCCCAGTACGATAGGTGATGGGCACCTGCCTGTCAATCTGACACAAGTCTCATTAGATATGTGCCTGTCGGCTGAGTTCTAGCCATCACCGTATCTGGTTGCTTGAACCCAAATGCTGGATGGGAGAAAGGAAGGCTGTCAGTTTTAGTCTCAAGTATTTATTTAACAAGCCTTCATTTCAGGACTGGTGGTGAGGTCTGGGGTATAGGTGGAAGTCCCTAAGTGTTGGTTGAGGTGTGACGTTCACTGTGTGACCACACTTCTCTCTGGCCCTGTACCTCAGACCCCAGGTGCTGAACTACTTGTGACTGCTCGGCAAGATCATTGCTGGGGCCTGGTGCTTTAAGCCCTCTTTCCAGAGTGCCTCCTCCCTGCGTCGCTTCCTCTCATTGCTGAAGATCAGTTCACGTGTTGGCTGTTCTGCGTTGGCTGCTCCGGAAGGACTTTCTGGATCCCTTTAGTGCAGTTTTACTCCTGTTGTGCCGACTGCTCTCTCTACCCCCAGTAGTCCTGTTGCTAGTGTCGTGGAGTCCCATAGCCTGCCTTCCACGTATC
>NW_006921648.1:12009652-12021239 GCF_000298275.1 Orycteropus afer afer
TCTCCTCATTGTAACAGCATTCTTCCTACTTCCTGGGTTTCCTGCCCCTTCCTGCCTTCTGGGCTTTGTTCTTGGGCAAATGCTGCCCCTTTGGGCTTGTGTGGCTGATTGTCCTGAGGAGTGAGTTCCCTTGTATTTGATTTGGCTCCCTTCCTACTGGTGAATCCCAATTAATTGTTTTTAATGGAAGATGGAGACATTCTTCCCTCTTCAAGCAGCTGATTTCACTTTGGGACAAATCAGGAGAGACACTGAGCATGTAAATATTGGTGCAAAGCAAAGTGGGCATCGTTGGTCAGCTTTCTTGTTAAAAATATATGCAGGAGAAGGGAAACATGTGCTTTCAAGAAGGGGCACTAAGTCCGTGTTAAACAAATGAAAATACAGTCCATCATCAGAAAGCACCTGTGGATCTTCATGTCTTGGCTTGTCATTTGCTTTTTCCAACAATGTTCTGTGGCCACAAGTGGCATTTTATTTTCCTTCTCAAGCTTCATGTAAGTGGCCTTGTGATGAAGTCATTGGTAGCATGAAGAGATGCGTTTTTTCTATTGAAGGAGGTTGGTGTCCTGTCTGGGCC
The DNA here is from genome assembly GCF_000298275.1 of Orycteropus afer afer. NCBI lineage: Eukaryota > Metazoa > Chordata > Mammalia > Tubulidentata > Orycteropodidae > Orycteropus > Orycteropus afer. Next base: position 12,010,233 of record NW_006921648.1, read on the forward strand.
CTTTCTTCTGGTCTGGAATAGCTGTGGGGCATTTCATCCACTTGAATAGTTGTGTGGTTGGGTTTCATGTCTGTTATGCATTGAACATGTCTCCAGAAACATGTATTGTAAATGACCCCTACTCCTGTGGTTGTAATGCCATATGAGAATGGGTTTTCTTTGTTAATATTAGTATAGGTTGTGTTTTTAGGAGCTCTGCTGGTGTAGTGGTTAAGGCATTTGGCTGCTAACCCAAAGGTCCCTGGTTCAAACCCACCAGCTACACTGCAGAAGAAAGATGAGGCAATCTGCTTTTATAAAGATACATAGCCTTGGAAACCCAGTGGGTGTCACCATGAGTCAGAGTTGACTTGATAACAGTGAGTTTGGTTTCGGTTTGAGGGTGTGTTCTAAGGCAATCTCCTTTGAGATATCAAAGAGCAGATTGAGCAAGTAACCAAGTAAGCAAGGGGAAATGGGACAGGATAGATACCATGGTACGTGACTGCCAAGCAGTAGAAGCTGAAAAGAAATTAAGGACCTTCCCCTTCCCCCAGAACTGACAGAGAGAGAGAGAAAGTCTTTCTCTATTAGAATTCCTCCCCTAAAGCTGTCACCCAGAATTTGGACTTCTTGCCTCCTAAACTGTGAGAAAATAAATTTCTGTTTGTTAAAGCTACCCCACTTATGGCATTTCTGTTACAACCCACTGGGTGACTAGAACAATGTCCACCCATTTAGAAGACTCCAAAGCCCTCATGGTTTTACCTTTATGGGATCTTGGTGGGATTATTTGGGATCCCTGAGCACGATATTGCTCCTCTGCTCAAGTCGAAGAACCACTGGTCACATGTGTATCAGAGTTATGTGGCTCAGATAGGATAGTACCTGTTAAGACTTTGTGTCACTCTGTATCCGTTATCTAATATCACAGAGCCTGTGAGGGCCCTGGTAGAGGTTAGGTTGTCTCTAGCATTGACAGTGAGAGTCACCAGTAGTCATATTACTCTGGAAGTCCCCCAGGAAGATACCATTCTGGAGGTGACATGAGGTCCGTTATTAATTCCTGTGCACCTTGTTCTCCTGGCACTGGAGCAGACTGTATTTTCAAGTTGCCCACCGATGAGTGGGTCAGTGGGCATATAAGAACTGGCTTGCTGTAGCACATGCACAGATGCACGCATGGGCACATACAGTCACTTTGTTAAACCCTGGGATGCCTCTCAGTTCAGTGAGAGTCTTATACCCAGAGAAGCACAGGGCAGCAGAGACTGGGGGTGGGGAGTGACAGCTCAGTGCCCATCTGTTGGTGTTCTGGTGCTCAGGCTCAGACGGAATGGTGGGGTGCTACCCAGTATTTACACTCTTTCTCTCTATGTCTTCCAGTGCCTGTCTGGCGCCTCTCTTATGCACATAGTTGAATGAGCATTCTGTAAATGTGCCACTCTAGGACATGTGCATGCTAGACGCTGCGCACCACATGACCAAGGCCTGGGCCTCAGCCTGGGCTGTCACACATGTTGGATAGTGAGTGCTGGGCCTTCCTGACTGGCTCTCACTGACCTCTGAACCCTCGCTTCTCAGGTCTGCCATTATGACAGTTACCTTTCTTTGCTTCTAGTCTCCTTTTGCAGTTAGTAATAGATTCTGAAACCTGTGATGAGTTTGTTGTTGTTGTTAGCTGCCCTTGAGTGGCCCTCTACTCATGGAGACCCTGCCCAGTACCCTGAAGCGCTGCCCAGTCCTGCCTTGCCAGGATTGATGACAGATGGAGTTGTTAGGACCCATAGGGTTATTACTGGATCATTTTCACAACTAGATCCCTAGGGCTTTCTTCCTAGTCTCTCTTAGTCTGGAAACTGCTGAAACTTGTTCAACATGACAGTGACATGCAGGCTTCCACTGGCAGACAGGTGGTATACGTTATACGTGAGGTACGTTGGTGGGAACTGAACCCAGATCTCCCATATGGAAGGCAAGAAAGAATTCTGCCACTGAACCATCACTGCTTGCTATGATGAGTTTGTTGTTGTGTGCTGTTGAGTTGAATTCTGACTCGTGGTGACCCCATGTGATGGAGTAGAACTGCCTCATAGGGTTTTCTAGGCTGTCATCTTTACGGGAGCAGATTACCAGATCTTTTCTCCTGTAGAGCCATTGGTGGGTTTGAACTCCTAGCCTTTCGGTTAGCAGCTGAGCTCCAGAAAACATGAGGCTGAGGACTCAGAAAGATGTGAGTTTGTTGGATAACTTTTAACTAGACCCTAGATGATGAAGTAGAGCCTAGAATTCTAAGATGGAAGAACTGATTTGGCCTAGTTTGGCCTTTGTATAGTGTCATAGTCATATTTACAGGGTGGACAATTTCCAGCACTTCATAGAAGCAATATCATCTTATAAGTACTGACTTGGGGCCCAGCCTTATGTATGTGGATGATGGCTTACCGTCTTTTGAGCAACAGTTTTGCATCTCTATGAATTGCCTTCCGCTTCATGAAGGTGATGGTCCGGATGGGTTGACGAGGAGTATGTCCAGCCAATGCCCAGACGTACATGTGTGTTGATCCCGGAGTCCCATTTCTCACCATTTGTCACTGTTACTTAATTTGAAATGACAGTTGTGTGTTCTCAAAAGAGCAGTCACGTTTCCCCTTCCAGATTTGTTGTAGCAATTTATTAGTGAATCTAATTATAGTGCTTGTTCCATAAGGCTTCAGATGGGAGCTGCCTGAGGGGAAGAGCAGCTGTCAAAATACCTGTGAAAGGGCAGGTTTTTCTTATAATGAGAGAACACTGATATTTTCCCCCTTACAGAATATGTTCTTAAATGATAAAATTGCCCAATGCTGCCTTTCCCCTTGTTGATGGACTATTTAATGGTGGTTGAGGGTTTGGGCTCTGGAACCGGTCAGCTGAGACATGGGGTGCTAGCACATTTCCTTATCTGCTGCGTGACCTTGGTGGAGTTGTTTAGCATCCCCCAGCCTCAGTTTCCTCATCTGCCAACTGGTGTAGTAACAGAAGCTACCTCACTACTTTGTTGGGATAGTTCATGAGGCAGTGCACGTAAAGAGCTTAGTAGGGTGACACTCCTCTTCTGCACCCAGTGCTGCTCAGTAAATGTGACTGTTCTGTGACTAATTGTTTTCGGTGCTTGTCATCTGCTTGGGTTTTTACTTCCAGTGATGACATCTTGTGTAAGTTTCTTCTGGCATAGGCAGTGCTGCCTTTCTCTACTTACATTTAAGGGTGGGAAACGCTCTTAAACATGTTTCACGTATAGTGCTTACAGAAATCTAATTTTATTCTTTTTGGACAGGCAAAAAATGGTGGTCGGCATTTAGCTGACTTCGCTGCCACCTCGCTTCTGAGTTAATGGGAGTAGTCACAGGACTTGGATGAGGAGTTCTGAACCAAGGTGTTTTCCCTGTAGGAGCAGCACCTGTGTCTTTGGCTGAAAATATATTTGTGCTGTTAGTTCCGCGGCTGGTTGGTTTTGTAGCTGGTGGTGGTGTTCAGGTGAGTTGGTTGGGGAATGAAGAGTTTCTGCTACAGGAACTGGACATCTTGGTTGAGAGCAGTGGAGGGGTCGCATGTTTGGGTTTGCTTGCCATTTGACCTTGAGCTTAACTCCCTAACCCTTAGTTTCTTCATCTGTCATTTGTTCCTTTGTAGGATTTTGGTGAGATTAGGTGAGTCATTAGCACAGTGCCTGTTGAGTAGTCAGAGAACGAAACCAAACCAATTACTGTCACATAGATTTGGATCCGTGGTGATCCTGTGTGTCAGAGTACAGTTGTGCTCCTTAAAGTTTTCATTGGCTGTGATCTTTTAGAAGTACACTAACAGCGTCTTTCTTCCAAGGCACCGCTGTGTGGATCCAAACCTTCAACCTTTCAGTTAATAGCCAAGCACCACCCAGGTCTCCTGGTGTGTAGCAAGCACTCTGTAAACGTTAGCCATTGCATTGTGACTTCCCTTGGAAAGCATGAGTCAAGATTGAGAGGGCTGTGTTGACTGTGTGCTCTCTTTCCTTGGAGCATGTAGTTTGGGCTAATGCAGATTAATATTAAAATAAAGCACTTGCCTTATATCGAGATGGAGATGTCTCTTGATGCCCCTGAGAAAATCTAGCTTGCAGAAGGTTTGACAGAAGACATCAGTGGTCTGAGAAAGCAAGAGGATGCCGGTGGGAGGCGGAACTGCAGGGTACTACATGAATAATTCCTTCCTTCTTTGGAAAGGAGCTGTGACAGTGCTGTGGTTAGAGCATGGGGCTACAAACCAAAAGGTTGGCAGTTGGAACCCATCAGTTGCTCCGTGGGAGAAAGGTGAAGCAGTCTGCTTTCTTACAGATTGATAGCCTTGGTAACCCTGTGGGACAGTTCTACTTTGTCCTAGAGGGTTACTCTGAGTTGAAATCGACTCGATGGCTTTATGTTTTCCTTTTTGGAAGGACCACAGTTTGGACAAGGCTTTGGAGCAGAAGCATTAATAAGCTTGGTTATTAATGACTGCTTCCCCAAGTCTAATGGCAGCCTTTATATGTGACCAGAACATAAGGGCCAATTTGTGGTGTTCTAGGAAAGATAAGCCCACACCCAGAGAAGTTGCTGTAAAAAAAAGACCAGCTTCAAAGGATCTGAAGGGCCCAGGGGTGGAGGTGTGGGTCAGGGACACCTTCTCTGGGGAAGAGATGGTGGAGCCGAGATCTGAGGAAGACACTGTTCAGATTCCCTGGTCCCCTAGCTCCCCAATTGTGAAGTTACCTAGTTGCCTGAGGCAGGAGGGAGACTAGGGACTCAGAATGACTGAGAAGAGGCCTACATGTGACTGGAGCTCAGTGGGGGAGCAGAACATGGTGGGTTCGGAGCACACAAGGTCTCATAGATTGATCTTTATTCTAAGAAAATAGGGAGTCTTTGAAAAGTTATAAACGGGGAAATGAGGAGGTTGGATCTGCTTTTTAAATAGATTCCCCTGGCAAGAGCCAGTAGGGGGTGACAAGCTGGTGGCTAAAGCAGTCATCCAAGCCAGGGATGGTGGTTGGCACTTGGGGTGGTGATGCAGGGAATGGAGAGAGGTTTAAAGGATTTGAGAGAGAGATGGGAAATAGAATGGCTGGGACCAACCAGACTTTCTCATCGGAGCGTATTCTTTCTCTAGTCTCTGGCTTTCATCAATCTTCCTGTGGTCTGCACAGTCTCTTTCCTTCTGCTGTGCCCTGCACGTGATTCTATGGGTAAAAATAAGTGTCTTCCAACTTAGAGCAGCTCCTCTTCCAGACAAAGCAAGTAAACGAGTGTCTCAAATGAGCAGTGATTTGTAATGAGAAAGGAACCAGTTTTCGTGATTGACACAGGTGCAGCATTTCCTTGCGTAGAGCCATCGGTTCCATGTTCCATTTACAAAACGCACAGCAGGGACCATGTTTTGATGTGGCGTTACCCAGCAGAGCATTGCAGTATGGTTTAGTGTATTTTCAGCCTCTAACAGAGTTTTAAAAGTCCTACTTGCAAACTGTCTTCAGACTAGGTTTGTTTTTCTTTGGATTGGTTCTTGCATGGTATGTTCAGGGGGTGCTGCTGGAGTGTGTTTTATAAAGAAGACCAGCTGTGAAGCTGCTGCTTGGGCCCCCATCCCAACCCTCTGGTTTTACAAGAGTGATGTTAAATCTAATTTTCACCCGAGAAAGGTAGATAATCCAGATTGCTGTTCACCAGCATGGGATTTTCACGGGAACAAGGGTAAACCCACCGTCTGCCCTCCTTCGCTGCAGCGCCCTTCCTTCCCAGTGTAAGGCGTCACCCTCAATGATGGGATCTGGCAGCAGCCTCCTTGCTTCCACTCTGGCTGTACCCACTGTGCTGTTGAGTCTTCCCGCAGTGGCCTGGGTGCTCCTTTGAAAATAGGAGGCAGGGCATGCTGCTCTTCTGGCCTCGAGCCTCCAAGGCTTCCCTTCATGCCTAGAACCCAGTCAGGCCTGAAGCATGGCCTTCAAGGCCCCATGTGGTCTGGCCCTGGCCTCCGTCCCCTCTTAATTTCCTACCATTCTCTCCCCCAGATGCCTCCACTCCTTGCTCTTTCTCATGTTTCAGTCTCAAGGCCTTTACTTGTTTTTCACTTTAATTGTGGTGAAAACATACACAACAAGACATTCACCAACATAACATCTTTCCCATTTAAAGCTCAGGGACATTGATGACATTTTTCATGTTGTGCCACCATTATTGCTACCCTTTTCCAAACTATTCCACCTATTAGCATAAACTTAGTGCCTATTATCATAAACTCAGTGCCCCCCCCAAACAAAACCTTCCGCTTTCCCTTTCCCTCCTACCCCTGGTAACCACTAATCTTTGGGGTGTATGTACATACACACACACACACACACACACATAGATATAAAACCTATCCAGCAATTTTCCCTCCCCTCCCCTTCCATCCTTGGTAACCAACAAAGTAAGTTTCCTTCCATGTTGTTCTGGTTACCTAGTACCGCTCTGACAAGAAATATATACCGCAAATGGGATGGTCTTAACAAACAGGAGTTTATTCTTACAATTTGGAGGCTTTAAGTCCAAGTTCAAAGTGCCGGGCTCTAGGGGCTGGGTATAAGCCCTTCAACTTTGGGGTCCAGCTCTGCCTCTTGCTCCTGGCCCACAGGAGCTAGAGGCATTTCTTCACTCAGACAGCTGCTGGCTGCGAGGCTGAGAAGCCCGAGATTGACAAGTAAAAAGGTCACAGTCCCGATGTTACCAATCCACATGACAGGCCATTAAGTCCATTGTAAGTCCCAAGGTTGGCAGAGGATAGCAGGCTGCTGAGCAATGACATGGCTACATGCAGGGTCCAAGCATGCCATAGGCTAGAGACCATTCCCCAAGGGTTCTGCTTACAGGAAGCAGACCACATTCCCTAAGGCAGCACATTCCCTAAGGCATGATCCCTACTCAGCTGCCCCCAGCAGATTCCACCATGGAGCTGATTACCAGTCTCATCATGGGGAATACTACATCCAGCTGCCCAGCCACTCAACCAGGCCCAGCCAAGTTGACACACAAACATAACCACCACACATCTTTAAACCTTTCCTTGAGTTTTTACAATAGTGGACCGATACAGTATCTGTCCTTCTGGAATTGACTTATTTCACTCAGCATAATGTCCTCCAACTTCATCCACATTATGCAGTGTTTTGCAGATTCTACGTTATTCTTTAGAGTTGCATAGTATTCTGTTGTGTGTTTGTACCATAGTTTGGTTATCCATTCTTCTGTTGATGAAAACACTTACTCTTGACGTTCTTTTCTACTGAAATATTCTCCCTCCAGAACTTCCTCTCTTATTTCAGGTTTCTACTTAATGTCACTTTACCACGAGGTCATAATTTCTAGCCTAGTACCCCGTCACTGCTTTATTGTTCTCCGTAGCTCTCAGGATTACCTGACATAAAAGTACATGTGTTTGTTGGCTTGTCTGACTCAACTAGAATGTAAGCTTCGTGAGGGCAGGGACTTTCTTCTGTCCCTGTCAAACCCTGCTTCCTAGAACAGTGCCGCATACAGAGCATGCCATGAATATTTGTTGAGCGAATGGTTGAGTACCTGAGAATTGCCACACTGAGTCTGCATGATTCTAGCTCTGAAAGTAAGGCAGTGTTTCCATTATCTATTTTCACTTAATGTATTGCCCCAAAACTTAGTGGATTCAGACAGCCACCATTTTATTTGCTCACAGTTCTGTATAACAGGACTTCAGGCAGAACACAGCAGAGAGAGATCTTCTTTGTCCTCCATGATGTCTGAAACTGCAGCTCACGTGGCTCAGATGACTGGGGGTTATTTGGGGCAGCTCAGCTCAGGCCATTATGTCTGGGGCCCTGGTTCTGGCTGTTGCCTGGGTTCTCAGTTCTCCTTTACACAGCATCTCCACGGGGCTAGCTTGGGCTCTTCACAGCACAGTAGTCTCAGGGTGCTGAGAGGGAGCATTCCAAAAGGATAAGTCCCAGATGCAAGGATTATCAGGTCTCTGCTTGTCTCACACTTGCTGATGCCCCACTGGTCACAGCAAGTCAAATGGCCAAGGCCAGAGTCAGTGTGGGAGAGGCCTGCGTACGACCGTGGATATTAGAAGATGAGGTTCACTCCAGGCCACAATTGTTGGCACTGACTGTATGACGTAGGGTTGAAAGGACAGACGTTAGAACCAGAGTTAAATCCTTAACTACTCTCCAGTTGTATGACCTTAGGTAAGTCAGTGACCTTTTCTGTGCCTCTGTTTTCCTCATCTGTAAAATGGTGCAGGGGCTACTTCAAACTGAGGATAAAATGGGTAGTATATCTAACAGTTCTTAGACTGCTTCCTGGGGCATGCCATAAAAAGCCAAACCCACTGCTGTCAAGTCAATTCCAACTCATAGTGAACCTATAGGACAGGATAAAACTACCCCATAGGGTTTCCAATGCTGTAAATCTTTATGGAAGTAGACTGCCACATCTTTCTACCACAGAGCTGCTGGTGGGTTCGAACTATCGACCTTTCAGTTCACAGCCAGGTATTTTAACCACTGTTCTACCAAGACACCTTCCCAGGGCATAGTGAACACTATGTAAGTATTAGCTCTTGGATGGTCAAAACCCATCTGTGTCCCGAGCTGATCTTTAATCCATTTACTCATTCGTTCTTTCACTCCGTTTGTTTCCTTATTCATCGGGCTGGAGGCCAGCCCTGTGCTGGGCTCCAGGATCCTGGAGAATCCCTGATGGAGCTTGCAGGTGGATGGGGAAGGCAGATTGATGGGTCAAGATGGAATCTCAGTAAAGCCTGGGGTGTTCTGGGATGGGGAGCTCCAAGGTGGCAGAGCCCAGAATAGAAGAGCCTCACCTGGGCTATGGCTTCCTGCTGGAAATGTCATAGACAGAAGCTCGAAGGACAAGAAGGAGTTAGATGGGCAGAGGGTTCTAGGCAGGTGGAAGAGAGGCAGGAGAGAGTGTAGTGGTTGGAGGAGCTGAAAGCATTGTGGCGTGGGGGGTGGAGAAGGCACAAGACCTATGCTTAGCCCCATGGGTCTGAGCTGGAGGTTTGTCTCTTATTCTCAGTTCATAGAAGAGCTGTGGGCAGAACCCCAGGGTTGGGGGAGAAACCACAGGTGGGAGCTGGGTAGGTGACCAGTGGGCCTCAAGCTGGAAGGGCCTGGCAGGAGGAAAAGGGTTTGGAGAAGGGATGCTGCAGGTACTGAGTGACCAGCTGCTGGCCTGGATTGGGTGGTTGGGCGCTAACTCTGTGGTGCTCTTGGAGCCTCTGGGCTGGGCCTTTTATGTGTGACCCGCTCAGTTGCTTCGCTGGTGCCAGCTCTTGAAGGGACAACGCAGGGCTCGGCACATGCGTTCCCAGGCTATGTATTGGGAGTGGGCTGTCACTTGTTTCTATTCCCTGTGCACCCACCTTCGTGGCAGAGACTCCAAGAAGGCAGATCGGTGCTCAGATGGTTGAAGTTCTGGGTTGTAACTGCCCCAGTGGCAGCACGTGTGAGGTGGAGTGAGCTTCAGGGTAGGCGGTCTTGGGTGGTCTTAGTCTCTCAGTGGTGCTGTGACAGAATAGTACAAGTGGGGAGTTTCACAGAATAGATACTGGGTTTCTCACTGTACGGGAGGCTGCAAGCGTGAGTTCTGGGCACCAGCTACAGAGGAAGGCCCTGTCTGTTGACTAACCCTCATCTCTGTCTGTGTCTGTTCCCCAGTTCCTTGGTGAGCCTCACATGACATTTGTCTTTCCCGGTTTGTGCTTGCTCACCTCTGTGTCATTCTCGTTGCCAAAGTCGATTCCGACTGATAGTGACCCTATAGGACAGGGTAGAACTGCCCTATAGGGTTTCCAAGGCTACAGATCTATATGGAAGCAAAGCCCAAACCAAATCAACTGTAGTGGAGTCAATTCTGACTCACAGGGCTCCTAGAGAACAGAGTAGAACTGCCCCAAAGGGTTTCCAAGGCTGTAATCTTTATGGATTGTTGTTGTTGTTATGTGCTGTCGTGTCTGCCCTGACTCATAGTGACCCCTCCTTGGGTTTCTGAGGCGGTATCACTACGGAAGTAGGATTGCCCAACCTTCCTTTCGAGGAGTGGTTGGTGGGTTTGAACCACCAACCTTCTGGTTAGCGGTCAAGTGCCTTAGGCACTATGCTACCAGAGCTCCTAATCTTTATGGAAGCAAAGCCCAAAACAGACCCACTGTGGAATTGATTCCAACTCATAGCGCCCCTAGAGGACAGAGTGGAACTGCACCACAAGATGTCCAAGGCTGTCAATCTCCACAGAGGCAAAACCCAAACTAAACCCACTGCTGTGGATTCTGACTCAAAGTGCTCCTAGTGGACAGAGTAGAACTGCCCACAGGATTTCCAAGGCTGCAAATCTTTACGTAAGCTGACTGCCTCATAGTTCTAGTGTGGAACAGCTGAGGAACTCGAACTGCTGATTTTAGTTAGAAGCCAAGCCCTTAACTACTGTGCCTCTGTGTCTGTACTGCTCTTTATATTACTCAGAAGCGACTAGATGACAGACACACTGTACAGTGACAAAGAAAACCAGTGTCCAAACAGCATTACCTCCACAGCTACAGAGTTGAAAACTCCAAAACATATTTTTAGAGAGCAGTTCAGTACATAACAGGTGCTTCAAGGCAGGCTTCCTGGAGGAAGTGACACCTGAGCTCAGTGTCAGGAATTTTTGAGCAGTGAGCAGAGGTGGAAAGAGCCTGGTCTGTATTCAGGGACACCACAGTCTGTTTGTTTCTAGGAGGCTTTGTTGACAAGGTCAAGATCGCTTCTGGTCTGTCTGGGTTGGGGAACAGATCACTGACTTGGAGATTATAGTTACTTAGGAAGGCTGTAGAGCTCCGGTAGCATAGTGGCTAAGACACTTGCCTGCTAACCAGACGGCTGGCAGTTCAAACCCACCAGCCACTCCTTGGAAGGAAGGTTGGGCAATCCTACTTCCGTAGTGATACTGCCTCGGAAACCCAAGG
>NW_006921648.1:12021339-12034519 GCF_000298275.1 Orycteropus afer afer
GTTCAAACCCACCAGCCACTCCTTGGAAGGAAGGTTGGGCAATCCTACTATCCGTAGTGATACTGCCTCGGAAACCCAAGGAGGGGTCGTTATGAGTTGGTGCCGACTCCACGGCACATAACAGCAACAACAACAGGAAGGCTGTGGGGTACGGGGAGTTTGGTGTATAGAGAGCTTGGTGCATAGAAGGCTGTTGGCTATGCCTTCTCAAGAGGCTCCCTGAGGGGCCTCTCCTGGCCTCTGGGTCCTGCCCTCTGGGCCACAGGCTCTGTGGTCAGGAATGCAGGCCACTGCCAAGGCCATTGTCAAGAGCAGTCAGAGATCAGACTGCCTGGCTTCCTGGCTTTGAGCAAAGTGTCTAACCTGTCTGCTGCCTTAGTTTGTTCCTCTATAAAGAGGGAGATGATCATAGTTTTTACTTCATTGAACTTTCTTCAGGTTGAAATGAGATCACGGGTGGCGGGGAGTTAGGGTGACAGTGGTGGCGGTGGTGGTCCTCAATAAATGTAATGGCTCTAATGTTCATGAATCTTGTCCTCTCCAGTGGACTGCTGTTCGGTTTTTGCTAACTTAAACTCAGTGATGCAGAAGCTATTCACTAATTGCCACAAGTTGCTTCTCTTGCCCTTCTCAGGCCTCCTGAAATTCATAAGGGTTTCCAGAAACACCCTTTAATGACAAAGAAAACTGTGTCCACAGGAACATCCTCAAACCTCAGAGGGACAGGTTTAAAGGAAACTTGCGTTCTGTCCTGCTCACTGGTCTGAAAGCATTGGAGCTGGCAGGGTGTGAGCTGGAAAACTGGGAGATACCAGCCGAGGCGGGGCTGGCTCTCCGCCTTGTGTCTCCTCTAATCCCGTCAGCACCTCTCAGCCACAACCCCTCCTCACCACCAGCTGGCTTCTTGGCCCCTTGGGAATTCACGTTCCCCCTTGCCAACATGGAGGAACATCGCTACTTTATTGGATGGGGAGAGACTGTAGTGTGGTCATGGGAAGAACTTAGTTCCTAGTCAGTGCTTAGTGAGTGTTGGTGGGATCCAGCAGCAGCAGCATCTGTTGACAGTGATGATGATGAGAAGCCCACTGTTTATGTTCTTAGCCCTTTCTGTGACACTCTCCTGTGTCATTTCCTCTCCTGGCTCTCATCCTGTTTGTAAAGGATGCCTTAGGGTGGCCTCCCATTACGCATGCCTTAGGGTGGCTTCTCATATGCTGGCAGCCTCACCCCAGTTTGGGGTCCCAAGGTGTCACCATGAAATCACTGCTTCTCTGACTCACACCCCAAAGAAGCAGCAGCCAATTCAAGCGGTTGTGGGCACCCAGCCACAGGAGGCTTCAGTGGGCCGCCAGCTGCCTCTCCAAGTGGCTGTGTGCCTGCGGCCAGGGGGCAGCTGTCTCCTCCAGCTGCCTAATTCCTCATCAGCTCCACGTTAGCAGCAAAAAGAAAAAAGAAAACACCACACTGCTGTCGAGTCGTTTCCAACACACAGTGACCCCTCCTTGGGTTAGCACCAGCTTCACACATTTTACTCCTTCATCCCAAGCCATCTTTTCATAGTCTGTACTGCCAGTGTCAGGATTGGGGTGGGGAGGGTTTCTCTGTTGGATTGGAGACTATTTCTGACCCAGATGGAGAAGATGGTGGTATTTGGGTCTCTGAGTCATCTCCATGGGCCTGGAGATTCCAAGGGAACGTCCGTTGGTTTGTTCATTCAGCAGACACCCCTAACCCCCTACCCTGTGCCAGGTAAAGACTTGAGACAGACAGACTTGGTGAGACAGTCATTAGTGTCATAACTCATTCACCTTGATAGGCCATCTGTTCCTTCTTTCCTTGAGTTCTTCTTTTAGTAAATGTTTCTGGAGTGCCTGTCTTGGGCCCCATCCTGTTCTAGGCATTTGAGCCACGGCAGTGAACAAAACAGACAGATATCCCTGCCCTTGTGGAGTTGCGTTCTAGTGAGGGGAACAGATAAGAATCAATAGATAAGCTCAACAAGATAATATACAGGGTGTTGTTGTTGTTGTTGTTGTTGTTATGTGCCGTGGAGTCAGCCCTGACTCATAGCGACCCCTCCTTGGGTTTCCGAGGCAGTATCACTACGGAAGTAGGATTGCCCAACCTTCCTTCCGAGGAGTGGCTGGTGGGTTTGAACCGCCAGCCTTCTGGTTAGCAGTCAAGTAAGTGCCTTAGCCACTATGCTACCAGAGCTACCACAGCGTGTTAGAAGGTGGTAATTGCTGTGGAAGGAAAATCAAAATAGAGCAGCTAAGGAGAGCAAGTGTATGGGGAGACTATGACTTTTAGTAGGTCAGGGGAGCTTCATTGAGAAGGTGATGTTTGAGCACTGACATGATGGGCAGCAGGAGCCGGCCATATGAACATTGGAGGAAGGAGTGTTCTGGGCAGATGAGACGGCCTGGTGTGATGGCCTGCAGTGGGAGTGTGCCTGGTGTGTTTGAAGAACATCAAGGAAGCAGCAAGGACAGGGTAGGAGGAGGTGAAGTCACAGAGGTTTCAGGTGGGCCCGATCCTTCAGGGCTTTGTGCACGGCTGCAAGGACACTGACATTGTCTCTGAGTGAAATGGGGAGATGTTGTGAGCAGGGAGGAGTATCATCTGATTTAACGTTTTCAGAGAATTGTTTTGGCTGCTGTGTGGAGCCTAGACTGTAGTGGAGAAGGTGGAAGAAGGAAGACGACTGTAGAGGTTACAGGAATCCAGGCAGGAGATGCAGGGAGCTTGAACCAGGGCGGTGACAGTGAAGGTGGTGAGAAGTGGTCGGGCTGTGGTCTTATGCTGAAGCTGGAGCTAAAAGAATTTCCTGGAACACAGGTTGACGTATGAGCAAAAAATGATCCCCAAGTATTTAGCCTGAGCAAGTAGAAGGATTGAGTTGCTGGTAACGAGGATGGGGATGGCTTTGGGCAGAGTAGATTCTGTGGGGACTGAGGTTCAGCTGTGAACATCTGGGTATCTTAGAGGAGACATGGAGAAGACAAGTATGAGTCAGGAGTTGAGGAGAGAGAACTGGGCTGGAAATCCAGACGTGAAGGGCTTGGGCACGTAGAGGGTGTTGCTCCCACACTCCCTGGTTTATGTTTTCTGTGGCACCTGCTGCCACCAGGAGTTACCTGATTTGCTGATAGCACACCAGCTGGAAGTGCTGGCTAGAAGCAGCCTTGCATCCCCTGCTCCTCTAGGATCCGGGCCACTGCCCAGAGCAATCACCCCACATTTATGAACCAGGTGCGCAGAAGGAATTGCGGGCTCTGAATTCCAGAGCCTTTGTGGGGAAGGGCTTGTGTTTCTCTGCCTTCCCATGTTATCAGTGAAGAGGATGACACACTTTGCATCTGCCATGCCACGTGGAGCTTGTAAAGGCTCCAGAGTTAGCCTCCCCCTCTAGTGCGTCCTCAGTAAAAAGCATCCAGTATGCACAGTGGTGATCTCTCATCTGATGTAAATCGGACACCCGAGAGGACTCGCAGCTCCCTTGGGAAATCATGAATCTCAGGAGGAGGAGAACGTCTGTCTTCTGTCATCATCTCATTCGGTAATAGTCAAGTACAAGGAGACTCTGCTGAGCAGACCAGACGTTCCCGCAGAGATCGGTCGAGGTGGATCCCGCCCTCCGGTTCGCAGGGGTCCGTCCACATCCTCCCTCTCTCCGGTCCTCCACTCCCTCGGCGTCTGCCTTGCTTTGAGTTCTCGGATATAATTCAGATTTTCTGGGACACTGCCAGGGTTGCAGAGCATCTCCATGGGCTTTTTGAATTGGCCTCTGGTTTGTCATTTGTTATCGTACTGTTCCAAATATGTCAAGGTCTCTTTCTCATATGAGGGAAAAGCAAATGCACTACCGAGTTGTTGAAACACAGTGTGGTGATGGCGGACAGCTGGGTTGGTTTGGCAGAGTCCCTGGCTGACGTGAAGTTCTCTCCTGGTCGAACAAGGATGCTGGGTATTGGAGATGTCTCAGGATTGAATTGTATCCCCTCAAAATATACCTTGGAATCCTAAACCCTACAACTGTGAATGTAAGCCTGTTTGGTTTAGGATTTTCTTTGTTACATTAATGAGGCCACTGGTGTAGGGTATCTTAAACCTAATCGCATTTGAGATGTAAGAAGAAAGGATTACACAGAGAAGCAAGCCAGCACAGAGGGGGAAGATGGATGCCATGTGGTACTTGCCAGGGAACAGAGAAACACCCTGAAAGAGACAAAGATTGTCTCTGAGGGGATTTTTAGGTGAGAAGCATACCAGCCACCCACCTGTGGTGTTTCTCTTACAGCAGCTGTAGGGAACTAAGACGGGTTGGGCGGCGAGGCTCCTGGCCTTTGATGATGTGACCACCGTCTGGCTTGGGGAGGCTCTTGGAGTGCTCAGGAGCAGGACTGAAGCCAGCCCTGGTGGGTCCCCTGTGGCTGCAGAAGGGACCTTGAGTGGAGCCCTTCTCTTAGTCCCTGATTTCTTTGTCCTTGGGAAGCTTTTCCTCATTTCATGTACAGGTCCTCAAACTCTATTGTGTGTTGTACTCATGTCGGGTATTTCTTAAAATACAGATTCCCAGCCCTCCCCTCAGGCCCACTGAATCAATTTCTGGGATCCCGGGCCTAGGAATCTGCACTGTAAAAAACTCCCCTGTTTTTCCTCCCCAAGTGTTTCTCATGAGGGTGGTACATGGTCCATCCCATAGAGCCACATGAATGTAACGGACTTCTCCTCCCGGGTCCCCACCCTGCATCCCTGCCATGTCCACGTGCCCTGCTGTCCTTCCGTCCCATGTCGGCTGAATTCCCTTCCTTCTGCCCTGTGAAGGCAGCGCTTGGATCCTCGCTTCTCCTGATGGGTGTCCCCTTTTCCTTGTTCTTCCCTCTGTCCCCTGAGGAGCTGCAGCCTCAGGCCTTGTGTGTGCTTCTCTGGGACCCTGGTTTGCCTTCCACTGTGGCCTGACCCTGTGGTGTCCTTCAGAATTCAGAAGGGATGTGAGCTTCCAGCGTCATTTCTTCTCTGCACCACGTCCGCCCCACCCCCCTTTGAAGCAGGAGACTTTTCCGTGACCTTGAGTTTCAGGGCTGGTGGTTTTTCTCTTCCTGCCTGTGCTGTGGGCATCCCTAGGTCAGCCTTGATGCTGCTCTCCTTGGGGCCTTGGAACAAGGGCAGATTTCAGGTTTCCAGCACTCACTGTGGTTTTTTTTTTTCCTTCCAACAATACCTTCCTCATCTTTAACCTTTTGTGTCACCGGCTCACCTGGCTGGATGTGTATAGGCTGTAGCGGTGCTTGGTACCTAGAACATGTGGGTGATCTGCCTTTACTGTCTGAATTTCTCTTTGCTTTCATGCCGGGGCTCCATGTCCCTGCCCCTCAGTCTGCCAACACTCCAGTGGCTTGAAATCTTGTCATTTTGTTGAGTAAATTTCAGTCTTCTCGGGTCTTTCTCCTTTGTTGTGGCTTGCTTACATGTACAGAGCTTAGGAGGGTGCCCAGCACTGGGTCAGCATTGAGCAAACACTAACTGCCATTGTTATAGTTAGCCTCTCTTCAGCTATCTCACAGAATGGTTGTACAAACCAAGTGAGACAGTGGGGTTGTGTGCTCCTTTGACAGGATACATGCTTTTTAGAAATTTGACGGCTTATCTTACTATTGTTAGCTAGGATGGGATCTGTACCCTGTGCCTGTTACTTGATTTGTGAGGCTAGTCTGTGTATGACAACCTGATGTGTCTAGTGGATTCCACCTCACCATGACCTTGTGTTTTATGGGCTAGAACTGCCCCATAGGGCTTTCTTGCCTGTGATCTTTACTGAAGCAGGTGACCAAGCCTTTTTTCCACAGCACATCTGAGTGGGGTTGAACTTATAACTTTTAGAATAGTAGCTGCATGCAGACTGCACACCCCAGGGACCAAGATACATGATTCATCCCCATTGCTGTTGAGTTATTCTCTGACTCCTAGCGACCCTGTATGGTGGAGTAGGTCTGCCCACAGGGTTTCCAAGGCTGTAATCTTTACAGAAGCAGACTGCCATGTCTTCTTCCTGTGGAGTGACTGGTGGGTGACAGCTGATCTTTTAGCAGTTGAGTGCTTAGCCGCTGTACCACCAGTGCTCCTCAGATGTACAACAGGGACCTCAAAATGTAAGAAGGAATTTTTTTTCTTATTTTGCAGTGACCACTTTTAAAATTTGAAGAACTATGCTTTTTAAGGAAATAAAGGGAAAGCATGATGAGAAGGTGTGAGGGCCGTGATAAGCAATTTTGTCAGGTGGATGGCATCCCCGGGAAGAGTGACACATTTTGTCTTTGTTCACTGATTTTCTTGGTGACTTTCTATCTACATTTGGGCCAGTCACTTGTCAGGAAGTAGAGAGTCTAATGCATACCCCATCTGGTTCTGGATGTCTTGTGTGTTCAGAGAAACACGATGCAGTCTTTGCCTTTTAGTAGCTTATAGTCTAGATAACTGGGAGGGCAGGTGGTGTAGTGCCTAAGGCATTTGACTGCTAACTAGAAGGCTGAGGGTTCAAACCCACCAGCCGCTCCTCGGAAGGAAGACTGGGCGATCTGATTGTGTAGAGAGATACTGCCTTGGAAACCCAAGGAGGGGTCGCTATGAGTTGGAATTGACTGGTCAGCAATGAGTTTGGTGTTTTCTTTTTTTTTTCCCCTAGTCTAGATAAGGAGGAGTCTTGGTGGTGCAGTGGTTAAGTATTCAGCTGTTAATGAAAAAGTCAGCAGTTTGAACCCACTGCTCCATGGGAGAAAGGTGGGCCAATCTGTGTCCATAAAGAGTACAGCCTTCGAAGCCCTGTGCGGCAGTTTGACGCTGTCCTGTAGGATCGCGATGCGTGGAAATGGATTGGGTGGTGGGGAGTCTGGTTTGGCGTTAATCTAGAACAGGAGTCCCTGGGTGCAATCAATAACATGCCTGGCAGCTGACTGAAAAGTTGATGGTTCCTGTGTGCCCAGAGGTGCCTGGGAAGAAAGGCCTGACAGTCTGCTTCGGAAAAATCAGTCCCTGAAAACCCCAGGGGCACAGCCCTCCTTACCCACTCATGGGGTCGCCATGTGCCACAATCGACTTGCCGGGTAGGTGGGCCTGGTTTAATTCTTGAATCAGGATAAGTCTTCATGTCAGAATGAGAGGTTTTTAAAGAGAACCTTTGGAGCATCCCCATCCCCGTGCCCTGTCATTGACATGCTGCTGCTCCATCCCTGGCTCTTCATGGGCCTGAGATGGCAGCTGGGGCTGGCCTTCTGTTTAGCAGACATGTCACATTGCTTGGGGCAGAGCAAGAATCACTGTGTGGCATGCCCGTCTGTATTCCAGTGAAGTGGTTTCCCTGGTCAAGTTGCTTTTCACATAGGGGAAACATGGTCCCTGTTTCTCTCAGGGCCTCTGAGGCTGCATCCCATAAAAACACCTCTTTAAAGTGAAGATGCGCTAGGCACAAGTGTGATGCAGGCTCTGACCCGGGTTTACACAGCAGTCACTACCAGCCATCCTGGGCGGCTGCTGTCAGGCTGGATGGCTTCTTGGGAGAGACGTGCAGCATCTGAACAGGTGAGTGGATTTCTTTGGAAGAACCTGTAGAGGATGGAGATGTAGCAGATGACAAGGAGGCATCCTGATTTGGAAGCCTTTACATTCTCTCCCTAAAAAGCTATCATGTGTGCACCTGTGGTATGCAGAGAGCACAACCTTGCTGGCTGAACATGAAGAGGACTGGAAGCGCTTACTGATGAAGATCAAACATTCCAGTCTTCAGTACGGAGCACACTGCAACATAAAGGAAACAAACAGCCTCACAGCTGGGCCGAGGAGCAACACCCTGACAGATGGAGAAGATGGAAGTTGTCAGGGATTTTGTTTTATTTAAATCCATAATCAATGGATCCAATTAGGATGTATTGTACTGGGCAGATAAGCTGCAGAAAATCTCTTTAAAGTGTTAAAGAGCAAAGATATCACTTTGGAGACTAAGGTGTGCCTGACCCAAGCCTGGTCTTTCCAGTAGCCTCATATGCATGTGAAAAGTAGACAGTGAATAAGGAAGACCAAAGAAGAGTGGATGCCTTTGAATTGTGATGTTGGCTAAGAATACTGAAAGTACCATAGACTGCCAGAAGGGACAGATCTGTCCTGGAAGAAATGCAGCTGGAATGCCCCTTAGAAGCGAGAATGGCCATCCTCTGTCTCACCTACTTTGGTCATGTTGTCAAAAGGGACCGTTCCCCGGAGAAGGATATCATGCTTGGTAAAGTACAGGGTCATTGAAAAAGGGGAAGACCCTCAATGAGATGGACTGACACAGTGGCTGCAAGGATGAGTTCAAGCACAGCTCAAGGATGGTGCAGGACTGGACAGCGTTTCATTGTATTGCACGCAGGGAGCTATGAGTCAGTGCCGACTTGATGGCACCTGCCAGCAGTCATATATGTAATGCTTGGAGTGAGGCAAGCAGTGGGCTTAAGTTGTTTATAGTCTTAATCTTGTTTAATCCTCATCAGAGATACTCTCATCATCATTTGACAGATAAGGAAACTGAGGCTCACAGAAATGCAGTAATTTATCCAAGGTCTCATGCTCGTTAGCAGTAGAACCAGGATTTGAACCCAGGGCGGCCTTGTGTCTCTGCCACATTTTGCTCATACCTGACTCCTTGTCTGCTATTCTGTTTTGGTTACTTTGTGCCACTCTAACAGAAATACCACACATGGGTGGCTTTAACAAATAGAAGTTTATTCCCTTACAGTTTAGGAGGCTATAAGTCTGAGTTCAAAGTGCCAAGCTGTAGGGACTGGGTGAAAGCCAGGCCTGTTCCATACCACCTCTGGGTGGATTCAAACCACCAACCTTTCAGTTAGTAGCTGTGCATAATCATTGATGCCACCCAGTGACTCCTAGACCATTGAATTGTTGTTGTGTTGTTGTTATGTGCTGTCGAGTCAGACCCGACTCATAGTGACCCCTCCTTGTGTTTCCGAGGCAGTATCACTACGGAAGTAGATTGCCCCATCTTCCTTCCGAGGAGTGGCTTGTGGGTTTGAACCGCCAGCCTTCTGGTTAGCAGTCAAGTGCCTTAGGCACTACGCTGCCAGATTGAATGTTGTTGTTGTTGTTGTTATGTGCCGTCGAGTTGGCCCAGATTGAATAGAGGACCAAAAATGTAAGCATGTGTGTGCATGGCTCTGTCACTGACTCATGTGAGACCTTGGATGACTTCATTTCCTGGAGCCTCAGTTTCCTCATCTCTGTGTTTGTGTATGTTTGACGCCCATATGAAAGGGGGTCCCCTTTGGAGTTTTAACACCTGCCCTTGGAAGTCTGTCACAAATGGAAATTGGCTTTATGACAGGAACAGGCTCGGATGGTAGGCCAGGGCTATGATGGGTAAGGCAGAGCTTGGAGTTCGGGGATTGGTGTTTTTTTAAAACCCCAGATCTTCATTTTCTCATTTGTGAAATGGAGATATTATTATGCAGTGGTTTCTAGTCTTATGGGATCATATGAATGGGCCACCTAGTGCTGCATTGTGTACCTGGGAGCTCCTTTGTCCCTTTGCTGCTGCCTGTCCACAGTTTGTGCTGTACTGAGACCATGTCAGGGCGTTGGAACCTTCACCCACGCCAGATGAGAGCAGCGTTCTCATCACAATGAGTTCTTGTGTTTTCTATCTCATCTTCTTTCCTGGGTACTGTGGCCTGGCGTTTCATGGGAAACTTGAGGCAGATCACATAGTCCTCAGTTTTTGTGGGATTTCCTTCCCAAGGGTGAAATTAACTGAAAAGCAACCAGAGTTCGTCTACTGCTCTATTCCTGAAGCCAGAGTGTCCTCTGTCTTGGAAAGCCAGTACTGGAAACTCTTGTGAGAGATCCCAGATGCTCACTGTTCAGGTGACAGTGTTTTTTTCTGATGTAGGAGCAGAGCAGGGACTGATGACAGTGGTGGTTTCCTCCTTTCTGTACGGTAACCCTGGGCACGGAAGGTGTCTGCACACCTTGCTCAGGTCCTCTTTTGGGCCTCACGAGTGCTCACTAAACCAAGGTTGGAGTGCAAGAGGGAGCAGCTCTCCCTCAGTTATCTCTTTGCTGCTGGCTGGGCTCAAAGAGGTGGTGGGATGCCCACACTGTCTTGGTCATGAAGCTTTACCCTTGTTGTTGCAGTAAGCACTTGGGAAGTGATGGATGTTATTGCTGTGTTGGTATTTTCAGTTGCCTTACATGCATGTGAAATCTGGACAGTGAATAAGGAAGACTGAAGAAGAATGGTACATTTGGATTGTGGTGTTGACGAATGCTGACTTTACCACGGACTACCAGGAGAGCAAACACGTCTGTCTCTGAAGAAGAGCAGTGAGGATGGTGAGAGTTCGTTGCATGCACTTTGGACGTGTTGTCAGAAGGGACCAGTTCCTGGAGAAGGATGTCAGGCTTGGTAAAAGTGGAGGGTCAGAGAGAAAGAGGAAGATCTTCAATGAGATGGATTGGCGCAGCGGCTGCAGCAGGGGATTCAGCCATAGTGACGATTGTGTGGATGGTGCAGGACCAGGCGGTGTTTTGTTCCGTCGTACGTGGGGTCACTGGGCGTAGGAACTGACTCTGTGGCACCTGACAGTGACCACATCGCCCTGAAGACTGGCTCTTTTCTGGGACAACTGTGGGGCTTTGCTGTCTTGTAGGGATCATCACCACGTTGCCCAGAAAGAACCTTTTTACTTTGCACCCTTGCAGTGCCCCAAGTTCCCCATCACTCAGACTCTGACCCACCCTTACAGGACTGAGCACACCTCCTTTCCTCTACTAGAATGTCCTAGGACCCAATTCTGAATTTAAAATGATCCTCTATCCTCTTTGGCCACCAGCATCTCACACTGTTTGCATCTGGGGTCGTGCTAAGCTTGTTCAAATTGAAAGCAAAACAGTAACCTTCTCATACTGTTTGCCGTGCTGCTCCCTGTGGCATTTGAAGTTTTGCTTAACATAATTTAGGCAGAAAACCCCATGTGTTCTCGGCCCCTGCTAGCAGGACCAGCATAGTGTCTGATTATTTCAGATGACTTGTCTCTGGCACCTTCACACAGATACCGCAGGCTGCAGTGAGGTGAAAACCACAGACCGTTCTGTGCGTTTCAGTGACCTGTTAACATTGGTGACAAATCCATGGCTTTCTGTGGCAAGAGGAACAGTTCTGATTGAAACTAAATGACTTTATGCACTTCTACCAAACACAGTTTCAGTTTCTGACTATTTGAATTTAAAAACAGGAGGCTTGTTGTTTCTGCTAGATCATTCTTTTCCCATTTGGAGTCTAACTTTTGTAATTATGGCATCATGGAAATTATAGGAGAAAATTGCTGACTACTCAGAGTGTATGCAAGTAAGCAGAGTGTAGATTTTCCTGTGACGAATGGGATTGTAACTAGGTTGATTGGGCTAATGGGGGAGTGTATACCAGACAAATGGTGTGGACACCTTCACGTTTGGCACACGATGGTGGACGGAAACAGCAGTGGACTGGAAATCGCTTTGTGACATTGACTGAGCAGCTCACATAAGTCTGGCCATTCCTAACATAGCCAGAGTGATCCCTGTCACATGATGCATTTGAAAATGCTTTGTAAATTCCAAAGCACTATTCAGGTGGAGGAGCGGTAGTAATGTAATCCTTATGGAACCCATATGGATCGATGTAGTTTTCCCATTTTCATTAGGACATTAAATACAGCCCTTGTTGCTTTTTTGCTGGTGGATCTATCTTTGTATTTTTATCTTTCCAGCGTACCTTAAGTTTCTTAGCCTAAAACGAACTATCCCACCATGTAAGTGAGAGCGTCACTGTCTTGTGGGGATACCTACTGGCAGCTGCTTGCCTCATGAGCTCCTATACAATGCAGGACGAGGGCAATTATAATGTTCTGAACACTGTCAAAGTAGCTCAGAATATGGTCTGATTTGTTAATAATTCAAGTTTAGGTTTAAGATTGCGTTTCTGATCAGTGATTTAAAGCCTTGTTTTCTTGAAGTCAGAGGACTGCCATCTTTTACTGACATGAGTGGAGAAGTGTGCGACTCTCAAGGGATGTTAAATTCTCCTTCCCTTTTTAGCACTCATCGATCACCCTCTTAAGTTGGAAAGATATGTCATAAGATAACGTTTGCAGTCTAATCCGCCATTTGTATTTTCTGTTTAGATCTGACTTTCTGAATTCTATCATGATTGATTATCTCCTAGGTGATTGGTTTATTTGGGAGTGTGCGGGTGGAAAGGCATGGTGCTGTGACCTGTTATTTTTGGCTCTCAGTGGCTTGACTTTACTCAGTTTTATTGCACTTTGCTCCTTCAACACCTGAATGTGTTATTACTTCCTTCCAAGACAAATGGGATCTTTTTAACTTGAAAAAAGTTAAAATCATTGATTATGCTTTTGTAAACCTAGACTGGTGTAGATGGCTTTTTGTATTTCCCCACATTCACCTTCACCTTTACCAGTGGAGATGTGGGGTACGAAAACTTGTTAATGGCTCCTTTTACTTTACAAATATTAATTCTTCAGCTTTAGTGATCTATTGGGTCAGTCAGCCCCTAGTTTTATAAATGTTGTCCATGTGGGACCATATCACAGTCCTTGTAATCCAAGGTCTAACTCAGTCTTACTTAGAGTCATCTCAAGTGCCTGTTGCATGGGTCACGCTCTTGTATTCCTTATCTGGGGATAGTGGTGTTAGTGGTAGGACTCTTGCCTTTCGCTGGGCAACCCTACTTCAGTTCCCAGCCGCTGCCCCTCATCTGCAGCCGCTGCCCGTCTGTCAGTGGGGGCTTCCCTGTGGGGATGACGATGAGCAGGTTTCAGCAGAGCATTCGGGCCCCAGACTAAGATGGACGAGGCAGAAAGGGCGGCTGGTCAGCTTAGAACAATCAGCCAGTGAGAACCATGAGGCTCCCAGACTAAGATGGACGAGGCAGAAAGGGCTGGTGGTCAGCTTAGAACAATCAGCCAGTGAGAACCATGAGGCTCCCAGACTAAGATGGACAAGGCAGAAAGGGCTGCTGGTCAGCTTAGAACAATCAGCCAGTGAGAACCATGAGGCTCCCAGACTAAGATGGATGAGGCAGAAAGGGCTGCTGGTCAGCTTAGAACAATCAGCCAGTGAGAACCATGAG
>NW_006921648.1:12034619-12044836 GCF_000298275.1 Orycteropus afer afer
CAGCCAGTGAGAACCATGAGGCTCCCAGACTAAGATGGATGAGGCAGAAAGGGCTGCTGGTCAGCTTAGAACAATCAGCCAGTGAGAACCATGAGCAGCGGTCCGACCCAGTGGCAGAGAACAGCGACAGCATTAGTTATTTATTGCTGCAAAACACGTTATCCCAAAATTTAGCACCTTAAAACAGCAACCATTTATCATCTCAAAGTTTATGTTTGATGAGAATCCAGGCACGGCTTAGCCAGTGCCCCTAGTTCAGGATCTACCACAAGGCTGCAGCCAGAGTGTTGGCTGAGGCTGAACCGGGGGCATATCCACCTCCACTCACTTGGCTGTTGGCAGACCTCAGGTCCTCACTGGCTGTTGGCTGTTGTCATGTGGGTCTCTCTCCATGGGCCAGCTCACAGCATGGCCGCTGGCTTCATAAGAGTGAGTGGCAAGTGAGAGCACCTATGACAGAAGCCACGGCCCTTTGTAACTTCATCTTAGGAGTCCTGCTCTTTCTGCTCATGAGAGTTGAGTCAGAGGTGGGGAATCCCCCAAGGGCATGAGTGCCAGAAGACAGGCATCATTGGGGACCATCCTAGAAGCTGCCCACACCGAGCACTGATAAGGAGAATGTGATGCAGTTGGGATCGGTTTCCTATTATATTATGTGAACGTGGATTGAAGCATTGGACATGTAGGTTGAAGCTGCAGGAGCTGGACCACAGCAGCAAGAGGTCAGCTAGCTGCAGGGAAGGTTAACTGGCTAGTTTCCAAGACACCTTTTATATATTCAGGGCTGTCCAGGGTTTGTCCCCAGCCCTGAAGATCAGAAAGCTTATTTCTGCTGCCTCTGGTGTGGAAGGTGGCAGATTCCGCTTAAATACACTCACAGAGGGCCCGCGCCTAGAGGGCACCCTGCCCATGGCTGGATTTCTGATGAGCTGAGTGGACACTCCGCAGCTGGGTGGCCAGTCTTCCTGGTCGGCATGATTTCCTTACTCAGGGGAGCAGCTGGGGTGGGCAAAGACCAGAAGGTCGTCTGGAGAGGACACAGTCAGGCTTTGAGACATGCACTTGGATATGCAGTCAAACCTGCAAAAGCTGGAGCCTGGGTAAGGCAGAAACCTGTCAGCGAAGGAAAACTCAAACAGAAGAGTGGTAAGACTGGACCCTGTCAAAGTTGGAAAACTTGCAAGACGTCTCTCCAGAAGCCCTCTAACTTCTAGCTAGAAGTGGCTTGCCTTCTTTGTGGGCCTATATGTTCTCTCTCAAAACATAACCGCTTTATTGAGAAATCATTCACATAGCATACCCTTCACCCTTCAGAAGTGTACAGTTCTTTAGTTTGTGAAGTATTCACAGAGTAGTGTAGCCAGCACCACTGTCTAGTTTCAGGACATATCATCACCCCAAAAGAAGCTTGTTACCATTTACTCCCCATCTGTCCCTCCTCTTTGTTGTTGTTGTTTGCCGTTGAGTCGGCCCTGACTCATAGCAACCCCTCCTTGGGTTTCCGAGGCAGTTATCACTATGGAAGTAGGATTGCCCAACCTTCCTTCCGAGGAGTGGCTGGTGGGTTTGAACCGCCAGCCTCCTGGTTAGCAGTCAAGTGCCTTAGGCACTATGCTACCAGAGCTCCGTCCTCGTAGCCACTGGCAATCGCTGATCTATTTTCTGCTTCTATGGATTTGCCCATTTCTTATATTTCATATAAATCAGATCTTGTAATATGTGGCCTTTAGTGTCTGGCTTCTCTCATATAATATATGTTCTCAAGGTTAGTCCATGCTGTAGCAAGTACCAAGGAGCTCTGGTAGCATAGTTCTTAAGGCATTTGACTGCTAACCCGAAGGGTGGTGGTTCAAACCCACCAGTCACTCCTTGGAAGGAAGATTGGGCAATCTACTTCCGTAGTGATACTACCTCAGAAACCCAAGGAGGGGTCGCTATGAGTTGAATCAACTCGACGGCAGCGAGTTTCATTTTTTGGTTATAGCAAGTACCAGGGCTTCATTCTTTTTCATGGTTGAGTAATACTCAGCTGTATGGAGAGATCACATTTCATTTATCTCTTTCTCCTTTGACAGATGTTTGGGTCGCCTCCACTTTTTTGTTATTATGAATAGTTTCTAGCTTACTTTTTTTGTTTGATTGCCTTTTTCATCTTCTCCTCAAGTTTCTGCCCTTCTTTTGGTGGAATGTAAATATTTTGAGAAGGTGCAATTCTGAAAAGAAAGTCTTCATTTGCCTTTACGTGGTTTGACGTGGTGTAGAATTCTAGATTGGAAACTGCCGTCCCTGAGAATGTTGAAGTTACTGATCCATTGTTGTATAGCTTCCAGTGTTGCTGTTTAGAAGTCCTCTGCCATTCTAATTTTAGATGCTTTGCATAAATTCTGCATCTACCCCAAAATTTTAGCCTCTTCTCTGTCCTCGTGTCCTAAAATTTCACTGTGGCACTCAGTGTGGATTTTGTTTCATCCATTGTGCTGGCTACTCAGTGAACTCTTACTTTTCACACTTGGGTTGGGTCTGTGCATTCTAGAATGAACCTTTGATTTCCTCTTTTTTGAGTTTCTTTTTTTCTTCCTAGACTTCTCATTTGGTCTTGTGATTTTCTTTTCTGTGGCTCTGTTTTCTGGAAATTTCCGTATTTTTTATCCCTTATATCCAATGTTGCATTTCTACTATTTTAGTTTTGCTTTTCAAAGGAGCTTTTTGTTTGTTCTCTGTATGTTGTTCTTCCTTTTTTTAAATATCTCCCTATTCTTGTTTCAAGACTACAGCATATTTTCCTCTCTCTGAGGATGTTGGAGACAGTTTGCTTTTGAAGCATTCTTCTGAACAGTCTCCCTTCCCTTCAAGCTTTTCTATGTTTATTCTGCTCCTTATCTTTCCTCTTAGATCCTTTTCTCAAAGGTAGGATGGTCTCTGGCTGTCTACTCAGATATGGGCATGGAGCACTTAGGAGCGTATCAGAAGCTCTGTGAACAGTTGGTGGGTGATCTAGCTGTGCCTTTCCACCATTGAGCCCCCCAGTTAAGTCTCTTTAGGTCCTTTCTTCTGGGCTGGTCATATTCTCTAGAGAAAGCTTTTCTAGTCTCCTTCATGGAGATTCATATTGGAGGCTTTTTGTTCTGGGCATCAGTGAGGGAAGAACCTCAGAAGATTAGGGTATAGTATTTTGATCTCCCTGTTTTTAATGGTATACCCCTCCCTTTAACTCAATGCAGACCACTGTTTTACCTTCCCTAGCGAATGTACAGGAGCTATGGTGGCATAGCGCCTAAGGCACTTGACTGCTAACCAGAAGGCTGGTGGTTCAAACCCACAGCCACTCCTTGGAAGGAAGGTTGGGCAATCTACTTCCGTAGTGATACTGCCTCGGAAACCCAAGGAGGGGTCGCTCTGAGTCGGGTCCGACTCGACAGCAGCGCATTTTGCGTTTAGAGAGTATGTCACAGCATTGTTCTCATTGCGTCCGAAGTAGGCTTTTCATCGCTTCCTTGGCCTTTGAGCCCCACGCTCACCCCCCAGTCCCAGAGATTTCCTGTGCTAGCACCGTCTCACCCTTTTGCAAGCTGTTCCATTTTTACCAGCTGTGCTTTGGCATTGCCCACTTCCAGCTAGGCATGACGTTTTCTCGGGTCTGTCGAGTTAGCTGCCAGTTAACTACCTGCTTCTCAGCTTCTAGAATCTTGTTTGTTTCCTCTCCCGTTCTTTTTCTCTCTAAGGGTGATGCCTCTAGGAAGAATTTTTCAAGATGGGATTTGAAACAATTTTGAGAGGATGTGAAGGTAAATCAATGCGTTAAGTCTGTCACCTTTAACTGCAAGTCCTTTTAAATTCTTTTCTTAAGTACTTGTTTCAGGCTACAGATTGTTATTGGATTGCTCCTGACAGAAGTGGCTGCAATCAAGTCACCAGGGGGATGGAAGCTGTGTGTTCTGTGTGGTCACTCAGGCTGTGCTGCCTCTGTGGGCACTAGCCAGCTGGAGCCTGATGGGGGCTTACACCTCCGGGCAGGCGATTGAGCCACCAACTGGTTCTGAGGGCTGAATCTCGTTTTGCTCAGCCTCTGCCCATTTTCGTTCTCCCGCAACCTCTCTCCCCTCAGCCTCACCTTGTCTCTCACATCCCTATCCCTGGAGCGCTAGCTCTCCATTCTTGTTTTCCTTGTTCTGCCTCATGGTCATCTGATGGCAATGGGAGCAACCAGAAGTTTCCTCTCCCAGAGCACACAGGACACTCAGCCAGCCAGGTGATGCTTGTTTTGAGACTGGGGGCTAATGCAGCCATCTTTTTCCGTAGCCACTGGTGTATATCTTTCCTGTTCTTGAACAGTGCCTCCTTTATGTGGAATTATCTGGCACAGCCCCAGTTTTCCATTCTTTGCTCTTGCGTACAAAGATGGCATATGTGACGTGGTAGAAACAATATCCATAGGTACCTGATGTGCTAATTCTTGTTGAGATCTGGTAGCCAGCCTCTAAGATGTCCTTGCCCTATGGTTTTAGAGTTTTTCTGGAGGCCACCTTGCTGTCACCCTGAATATTGTTTACAAATGCCCGTTCTTACTGGTTCTGCATGCAGTCTGACCCTCCCTGCCATTCTGCACCAGGCTCTGGTGGGCATTCCTGCTGGAGAAAAAGAAGTCTGGCCACTGTTAATGGATACAGCTGTGCTCTTGCCAAAGCCTGTTTTCCCTCCAGATGCAAAATGGTGACAAGATAATTCTGCACACTCCATGCCTATGTCTCCCTGGCAGTACTTGCATTGTTGGTACAGCTCACGGTCCACGTGCTTGCACTCGGGGGAGATGTTGTGGTGCTGATGTAATTACAGTTAGTAATTGTGTGTGTGTGTGTGTGTGTGTTTAATAAAGGTCTTTCCTTCTGGAGAAGCCATTTGGAAAAAGATTTTTTTTTAATTGAAAGAATAATTTCTGATTATTGTTAAAATGTTTATGGCATGTCTTTCTTTTCCTAAAGTTGTGCCAAATCTTTGGAACGTTGACGGAGACGTTACGGTCACAGAGCAGAAGTCGGGAGAAATTGCAGAAGAGCTGGCGAGCTCCTATGAGAGAAAGCTCATTGAGGTAAGGTGGCTTTGTCTGCGACCTGCGGTCCCCGTGCTACTGCTCTGGCCTTCGACACCTGGCAGGAGCGGTCCCCGCCTGTGAAAGCAGAGGTGCTAGCAAAAGAGCCAGTCAGCCCCCGCCTTCGCCCCCGAGCAGAACCAGACAGAACACCCGAATACCACCGTCCTTGATCAAGAAAAGGAAGAGCTGCTTTTTAAAAATATGGTTTAATTCTGGTACTTAAGAGCAAGGGAATAAGAGAGGAAGCTTAAATAGGTAATGTTAAAAATAAAACAAATGAAAGAGTGTTTCTTCAGCTTTGAAGATGATTAAAAATAAGAATATTCTGTGCAACTTCGTGCTGATAAATTGGAAACTATAGAAGAGATGGACTGTTTTCTAGGATAGCATTCATTATTAAAATTAGTAGAAGATAAAGCAGATGGTCTAAATGGATGGAAACAATGGATGAAAGTTAAGGAAGTCATTAAACAACAGCTTCCCTTCAGGGGAGCAAGACCTGGTGGTTTCATGGAG
The DNA here is from genome assembly GCF_000298275.1 of Orycteropus afer afer. Classification (NCBI taxonomy): domain Eukaryota; kingdom Metazoa; phylum Chordata; class Mammalia; order Tubulidentata; family Orycteropodidae; genus Orycteropus; species Orycteropus afer. Next base: position 12,040,225 of record NW_006921648.1, read on the forward strand.
ATTTCCCAGGGACCCTTCAAGGCTTGTGTCACACACCTCTTGCTTTTTATGCTGCTTTTAAAGCATTTTTAGCTATATCTCTGTCTTGATTCATGTTTTTTAAAGTGTACAGAGGCCAGCTCTGACTTGTGTTTTGGGGTGGAGCTGGGCTCCCGAGGTTTCCTGGCCAACTTTTCAGCAGGTGGTCACCAGGCCTTTATTCCGAGGCTTCTCTGGGTAGGTCCAGACCACTGACCATTTGGTTAGTAGCTGACATCTTAACTGTTTGTGTCACCTGGGGCAACCAAAGTGTGCAATTACCCTGATACAGAATGGCTGACAAAAATAAAATAAAACTCTAGACGCATCATGTTTGTTCATAGATGCATAGAAATTTTAGAAAGATATCACTCAGTCATATTCAGTTGCATATTAGAACCATGTACATACAGAGTAAGCTGTCATTTGAGGATTTTCATGTGGCTTAATGGTAGGAAATTCATCCATGGATGTTATCTCGTTAATAGGTCAAAGTCGAGAAATAAAAGATTTATCTTGTTAGGGACTAAACCCATGTTTTATAATATTCACCCTCACTCTCTGATAAAGTATATAAATAGGGAGTGCTAAAGGTACTCCTTTGACATGACAGTTTGCGTCAGGAACCATCATCCCCACACTGAGAAGTCAAGCTGAGAGGCTGTTTTCAATCAAGTAAAACATATTTAAAAAAAAAAAAACCCTCTGCCATCAAGTCAACTCCAACTCATAGTGACCCTCTTTGGGTCTCCAAGGCTGTAAATCTTTACGGAAGTAGGTTGCCTCATCTTCCTCCTGTGGAGTAGCTGGTAGGGTTGAACCGCTGATAGCTCAGTTGTTAAAGTGCTTGGCTACAACCTGAAAGGTTGGCGTTTTAAACCCACCAGCTGCTCTGTAGATCGACGAGGCAGTTTGCTTCTGTTAAAATGACAGCCTTGGAAACCCTACAGGGCAGTTCTCCTCTGTCCTCTGGGGTAGCTTGGAGTTGGAATCGACTTGACGGTGGGGGGTTTTGGGTATATGCTGTGGTGGTCACTCGGTGTTAGAATTACAGGTGTATATGTGTACACACACACACGTATATGTATACTTGGAGTGCTTCTCAAGTCTTTTACGATGAGTAAGTATTATTTTCACAGTGAAGATATGCCTGCCCTGGGGGGCTGGTTTGAGAGGCAGAGACTTGTAAAGAACCCCTAGCCTTGTTGCTGGTCAGGCTGCCGTCCATATGGTCTGCTTTACCTGATTCCTAAGTAAAGTCTGCAGCAGGGAGGGGACTTTGGAAGCAACCTGAGTTCTACTGTACAGGAGCTCCAGGGCACGGCACGCGGAGGTCTCGGCAGACGGGTGGGAAGGTTAAAAACCAGATGGAAGGTTCTGGGGACTGGAGGGGATGCCCATCTCTGCAGGGTCTCTAGTCCCCATCCTCAAAGTCCCATTCGGGAGACAGAGCTGGCCTGCAGTGGTGCTGGGGGGCTAGGCACCCCTGTCCATTCCCTGCATGGCACAGGGAGAGGGAGGCAGGGCCTCTCTCCCTCAGAACTTTGACAACCTGAATGTTTGTCTCTGCTCGTGGACTCAGTCCCTGGAAGGCAAGGGCTGTGTCCTTTTCTTCTCTGTACACTCAGTAGCCATTTATTGGCAGACAGTGGCACTAAATAACCCTTGAATGTGTTTTTAAGTTTTCCTAATACAGGCATGTCTCCGATTGAGTGAATAAAAAACTAATGAGCTGTGGAAATGGCCATGTGGGTGGGAAGGTTCTGTTTCTGATGAAGAAGTCAGGGCAAGGCCTTTGGCAGATTTGGTGCAGATTCTAGAAAGAGCCTGGTTCCCTGCACAGTAATTCCCAGGGGCAAGCTCGTGGCCGGAGCTGGGTAACTGGGGCTTTAACTACTGACCTGGAGCTAAGTAAGCGCTGCAGGAGTTTCTCAGGAGGCCCTTTTTTCCAGTGGCGGGATCCTATTATCCTGCTTTGAAATTTGCCACAACCGTTCTCATCCCACTTCTGTCTTGGGGCCTTCTTTCCTGGCTTCTTAGCCTAGGTGCTCCTTGGCTGGTGGTGCCATAACTCCACTCTGTGCTCCTGGGTGTTGCTAGTAAATTCCTTTTTAGCTTAGTTTAAAATCTCTCTCTGTTGCTTACGACCACAGAGCCCTAACTCGTATGACCCTGTTCCTATGGCGTGAGGACTAGGTACTGTTGCCCTTTGCTGTCCCTTCCACTTGCTGTTACAGGATGTACCACCTCGATCCTGCCTTCCAGCTCTCCAGAGTCTTGTTTACAGCACCATATCCTGGCTGTTTGTGTCCCCAACGTGCCTTGTACATCAATATCTCCAGCCTGTCCTCTGTAAACAAAATCTTTACCTCCCTCCTTATGGCAGAGCTCAGCTAGCTGTTGATTGATTTTTCAAATTACAGGATACTTATCATTTACTATCACAGTGTGGTTAATCCCTGAATTTTGCTCATGAGTGAAATGAATGGTATATTAGCAACATTTATTCTCATTATAATGGCAGAGTTACTATTAATGGAAAAGTATTCTCAAGCATCAGGCTGATAAAAATACATTCATAATCACATATTGTAGATAACTCTGAATGGGCCCACCATTTTAGTAAAACGTAAAAGTTCCGGAAGCCACCGGGGCCTTGGGAGCAGTTAGGCTTTCAGCACTTGTCTCACAAATTGGTACCAAAGGGTTCCAGCGGTCCTGATGGATCCGAGTCATTTTTATATAAAATAGTATTTTAAATAAAATACTGGATTCTGTGTAAGGACTCAGGATAGCGAGTACTCTAAGTTGATGCTCAAAATGAAAAGCATGATGTGAGACCTTTGTAATCACATGACACGGTGCTGATTGAGAAGAGGCTTTCACCTCGTATGATGGGAAATGGTTTACTCACCAATAAAAACAGAGCTTCTACGTATTTTTATGTGGAAACTGGTAAGTTCTCTTTCATAGAGGGATGGGTGTAAGTCCCACTAAAGTGTGAATGACTAACAAGGTTAAACCCCCAAGGAATTCTTAACGTCTCAAAATCTTTCTACGAAGAGTTGAAACGTGTGCAAAAGTAGACAGAATAGTCAAATGAGCCCTCCTTGGACTCACCATCCAGCTTCAGGAGTAACTCAGGAAACAAGGAATCCAACTCAGGAAGCAAGGGACAGTCTGGCTTCATTTGTTTCCTGCTCTACTCACATAATAGCCTGTCATAATACATTTTTTAAAATTTTTATTGTGATTTGGTTGAAAGTTTACAGAACAAATTCATTTTCCATACAGCAGTTCACATACACTTTGTCTCATGATATTGACTGCAATCTCCCACAATGCAACAGCGTTCCTCCTACTTCCTCCCCATAGTTACCACTTCTCTGTGTCCTTCCCTCCCCTGCACTCCTGCCCTCCAAGCTGTCTCCCTGTGCATACGTAGCCCTTCTATTCTCCCATGATTGATCTCTACAAGGAGTGTATCTACCTGAGGTACATGTTCAGCTCATATGCCTATCTTTTGTTTGGCTGGAAGTTACAGGAGTGGGTTCAATTCCGGACCTGAAGGGCAGCTAGCGGCCATAGTCTCAGAGGTTCCACCATGCTCTATAACACCAGCAAACACGGTCTCTTTTCTTTTTTTATGATTTTGAGTTTTCTCCCACATTGTTCTCCCTCTCTATCTAGGATCTCCTACATAGATCCCCCTCTGAGTGGTTGACAGTGGTAGCCAGGTTCCATCTAGTTCTTCTGGTCTCATAGTCATATAGGCTGAGGATCACATGGGGTTCCAGTTCCTTGGACTAATTGTTTCCATGCATCATTTGTTTTCTTCATTCTTCTTTGCTCTGGACTAGGAGAGAGCCATTGTTGCATCTAGATGGCCGCTTGCAAGCTTTTAAGATCCCAGTCACTACTCACCAAAGTAGGAAGTGGGACTAAGTTTCTGTGTAGGATGTTATGCTAATTGAGCTTGATGTCCCCTGCAACCATGGTCCTGAGCCCACAGGTCCAACTACATGTTCCCTGTGGGTAGCTGGCTGTGGCCAAGAAGCAACTAGAGCCTTGTCCCTTGTCAGCTGTATTGTATACCAGGGAATTTTCACAGAACATACAGGTACACTTGTAGAAACATTGTCTGCCAACCCTATACATGGTCATGGGCACACTGCCCCCTGCATAGACATACCTCATCATTCAACCTGTCCACCCATCTATCCACCCATATATGTTTGCCTTCACTGACAGCGCAGTACTGTATGTGCAAAAGGGTTCATCTTTGTTGTCTGCACCTCCCACACACCTCTCTATATCTTTCTTTTCCTCAGTGCCACCATGTTGATCACTCACATTTGGTACATGGCCCTTCTCTTCACCCAAATCAGTACTTGTCTCTACTTAACAGTGTTCCCTCTCCTCCCCTGCCATCCCTAGTAACCAACAAAGAAAATTGCCTTCCATGTATAAACCTTTCCTTGACTTTTTGCAATAACGGACTAATACTATATTTGTCTTTCTGTGATTTACTTATTTCACTCAGCATAGTGTCCTCCAAGTTCATCCACGTTATGCGGTGTTTTGCGGATTCTAC
>NW_006921648.1:12058231-12065991 GCF_000298275.1 Orycteropus afer afer
TCCAGTTTGTCCCTGGGATAGTATTACAGGTAGGCCACACCCCTGGGGAAACTCCCCCTAGACTGACCGGCCGCTTAGGACGCAGTCATGTGATCCATCATGGAAACCACCACTCACAAGTGGAGTCCAGCCAAGTTGACACATCTTCAACTATCACAGATCCTATATTCAAATAAGGTCACATTTGCAGGTGTTGGCGCCTAGAACTTCAGAGTATCTTTCTGGAGACACTTCTCAACCCATAACAGTCATGCTAGTCCCAACGAGTCTCCGGGAGGACTGTCATGGAGAAGAACTCCTACTGATAGAGGACCTCTTAGGTGGCTCCTTATTTATTCTTTCCTTCCTTAACTTACTAGAGAAGGAACCTTGACATCTAATTTATGAAAGATGCCTACACCCAGGTCCTTTTTGCATCTCAAATCTGCCCTGTGCTTGGCTTTCTCTGGTGATCCAAATTAATGGCCCATGTAGCCGTATACCGGTCACAGTTACATTGGGTCTTGGAAATGTTGGAATCCGGAGGTGAGGAAAGGAGCTCTTGGTGACATAGTGGTAAGGCATTTGGCTCCTAACCAAGAGTTCAGCAGTTCAAACCTACCAACTGCTTTGTGGAAGGAAGATGAGGTAATCTACTTCCATAAAGATTTACAGCCTTGGAAATTCAGTGGTGGTTGCTTTGAGCCAGAATTGACTTGATAGCACTGTTTTTTTTTTTGTTGTTGTTTTTCATTTTTGTTGTTGTTGTTGTTTTTGGAGGTAAGGAGGGTTGACCATGGCTTTCTGGTTTTCCCAAGTGTTAGGGGCTTCTGGGCCTGCAGAGTGCCCTTGTGTGTGAATGAACTAGGTTCCCAATGAGAGTCTCTGAAGGAGACGGAGACACGCTGGACCCCACAGGTGGCACCATGGTTGTTTTTGACTATTTTCTGGTGGATGTAAAATGTGGGTTCCAGAAAAACTTCTTTGTATGCACTGGCCAGCCTTACCCCTCTCAACTTGTCTCCCATCCCTATTTTTTTTAATTTGTTTTTTTTTTTTAATCTGGAAGCTTCAAATATAGTAAGGGTCCAGTGAGCCTTCATGTTCCTGTCAGTTGGCTTCAACAGTTAACCGCTCGTGGCCAGTCTTGCTTTACCCACACACCCTCCTGCTTTCCAGCTTCTCATAGTATTTGAAAGCAAATTCCAACCCTATCATTGATTTCATTCCAAAATATTTCAGAATATATTTGTAGAACATAAAGTCTCTTTAAAAAATCATTTCATTATTATACCTAAAAAATTAGCAATAATTCCTTAATATCATCAACTATCTGGTGAGTGTTCAAATTCCCAGCCACTTGTTTATGTAAGTATCCAAAAATGTTCCACATGTTGAGATTGGTTGATAAGTCTCTTTAATGTATAGATTCCCTGTTTTATACCTCCCTTCCCCTCCCTCTCCTCTTGGAATTTGTTACATGAACTGAATGGTTTTTCCTGGAGAATTTCTCCCACCAGTGTTTTTTAAGACTCTGTTATATGCTTGGTATCCTGTGACCCATGAGGCATCTGGTGACATTTGTTTAAAGGAGAGCAAGTGCCAAGCATTGGTAGTAATGATGGTAATAGCAGTTGACATAAATGGAGAGTTTACTCCATTTCTAGGCACAGTGTTAGTGGGTTACATGGCTTGTCTACTCTCAAGTTCATCACATCCTTGCAGTAGCTGCTGTTACACATGAAGAAACAGAAGCTTAGAGCCTAGAACCAGGCTTTGAGCCGGCTGGCTGACTCCAGTTTTGGCTTTTTCCACCACCCTCTGTGACCTTCTCTTTGCTCTGTTGGAGACAGCATTGGGCTTCCTTCCCAGTTAGCTTTAACTTCTAACTGTAAAGCGTACCAGGGCAACACAAGCAGTGACTAGCATGTTAGCTCTTAGCTTGTCAAGCCCAAGAAAGTTGTCAGAGGGTTAAGGATGGAGAATGGAAATAACTCCTAGCTGACAGACACAGTTCCTGATGGAAGTGCTTACTGACACAAACACACCCTGCGTGCTGGCTTCCGTGGCCCGTTCCAGCCTGTTGTGCTCATGGGACGACACAAGCAGTTCCTGCGTGCGTAGGTGACCCTCCAGAGCAGCAGAAGGCAAAGGCTCCACTTTTGGAAGGCCCCCATGGACTGCTTTCTCTCCTCCCATCTCTCTGTCCCTTCAGTCATCTGTTGCATTAGGCAGCACATGACAGTCCTGGGTATATTTAGACATGGCCAAGCACCCACACCTGCTAGCCTTTGTGCTTGCTGATTCTCTGACTTTTCTTTTAGATCTTTGAGTCTCATGCTTCCTATTTCATGGTGAGTTTGTCACCTTATATTGATGGTGGAAGGAATCTTGGTGGCACAGTGGTTAATTTCTTGGCTGCTAATGGACAGGTTGGCTGTTTGAACCCCCCCTGCCCCAGCCTCTTTGTGGGAGAAAAGCCCTGGCAATCTGCTCCTGTGAAGTTGACAGCCTCAGCAACCCAACGGGCCACTTCCACTCTGTCCTACATGGTTGCTGTGAGTTGGAATTGACTTTGGTGGTAGTGGATCTGGTTTTGGGGTTACTGATGACAGTGCCCCAGGCCCTGGCTGTTTGCTGAGTGTCTTCACCTTGTGCATCCTATTCGGCCTCTATTTCTGTTAAAGCCTTTATTTCCGGCTGTCTCTCTGGCCTGGGAGTCTGGAGTGCTTGAGAATGAACAGATGAACGTCCTCAGAGAAACACTTGGGAGATGATCCTGGGCTCCTTTTCGGGTGATAGATAAAAATACTCGTAATTATAGTGGCTGGTTTTCAGCTTTTCAGCCCCACACTATTTTGGGCCTGTTTTATATTTACTTTCCTCCTTGAAGCAGGAAGTGGCTCCTTAAAGCTGTTTCTGGGCCCCAGAAGGAGTTGTCTGGGTGCAGTAGAAGCTGTCCTGTCCGGGTTGGCCTCAGTTCAAGACATGCCTGGTGAAGGGACAGGGCCATCCGAATTTCAGATGGGCTGCGCCCCTCGGTAATGTTACTGGGTAGTCAAGAGCAGTGAGGAACTGTGGAGCCAGGGTGGGTGGGGCCTGGAAGGCAACTTGCTGCAGCATGACGCATGTGAGTGGAGGTACACGTGACTCCAGGGTTCCGGCGGTGACCCTGCTCTGCTCCGCAGCCTTGCTCCGTGCCCTTTTCAGGGAGTTCTGCTACAGTCAGACCCTGTACCCAGCCCTGCCTCCACACCATCCAACACTGCTTTCTGGTTGTTTGATGTTTACAGGGAAGTTGGTAGTTCATTGAAGTCAAGAATTCCTGTAACTCTTATTTCATGTTTTTTGTATCCTACTTAAGAGGAATCTTGGCCATAAATACATGCTTTTGGGTGATTGAGTAAAAGAAATAAAAACAAAAACTACAACAGGCTTAGTTTATTTCGGCCATTGTTCTTAAAACTGCAGCAGCTCGCCTTCACCCTCAGGTTCGTCTACACGTAACAGGTTGACGTGTTAGCATGAGATCCACTTTCATGGCTCTTGGCTTTCTCTTCGCCTGTGTTTCTCACTCTGAGCTTGTTTTTGTTTCGAAAACGCACCATGCTCTGACTCATTCAGCCTTTCCACAGGTTGGTTTTCCTGCCTGGAGCCCATGAGACCCTTCCCTCCCATTTTCCCAGGTTGACTTCTGATCTTTCAGCCCTCATCCTGGACACCTTCCCTGGTCACCACTCTGTACTCCTGAAGCCTGCTGGGGTTCTCGTGGCATCTGTGTGCCCCTCTGCCAACCCCAACAGAGTGTTCCTCTGCCGTCTCCTGTCTTGGCTGTGATCCTGTTTCCCTTATTTTCCCCCCAGGCCTCTCACTTGGCCGGGAGTTCCTCAGTGGTTGCTGTTGAGTTGTCTTGTTCACTCTTGGAGCCCTGAAAGTGAGGCTGACCCCTAATATCTGGCTGCTGCTCGTATCTGTTAGTGGACTTCTTTTTGCAGGAGACAGAAAGCATGGCTCAGACTGGCCATGGCAGACACCGTACTGTGTGTTTGCTAAGTCCCATCTCACTTTTTCTCAAACCTAGACATACAGTATCGGTATATTTCCTGATCTCCTTTATCGTTCGGTTGGGACCGTGTGGCTAGTTCTGGTCAGTGCGCTATAAGTAGAAGGGATGGGTGTCACCAGGACTGAAGCACAGAAAGTTGGTGTGAATTTTCCATATTCTCATTTTACCTGCCACGGTTTTCCTAAAGCCATGTGCTCAATGTAGCATAGCTACAAGATGGCACTAGCCTGCATCCCTGAGTCACCACTTGGAAGGGAGCTGTACTGTCATGGTGCTCTATCTGCTGCGTACTTAGTGAGAGCAGGCCGTTGAGATTTCAGGGTTTGCTTGTTAATGCAGCAGAGCATAGCCTATCCTGATGAGTATACAGCTTCAGCCAGAAAGAGGATTCCTTGGTTCAAGGCAATGTCTGGCTTTAGGTTTGAGTGGGTCTTGGGATGTGAGCTATATCACCAAGTTCCTGTTTTTCTTGTCCTTGCTTCTGCCATTTCTGGGTTTCTGCTCATGGGCACAACATGGTTGCCAACTACCCCTGGGAAAGTAGTTTTTTTTCCAGGTTCATATTGCAAGGAAAAAGGAAGAGCCTGTCTCACCGTTCTTGACAGAAGCTTTGCGTTTCCTCTGATAGGGCCAGTTAGGTCCCATTCTCACTTCTCAGCTATCTGTAAGACGTGATTCACGAACTCAGTGAGGGAAGAGTCCTGTTCTCAAGTGGAGAGCGAAGGTAGTAGAGAGGGTTGCATCCCCTCATGAAAACAGGGGATGCTGCTAGAAGGCTAAGTGGTTGTCATGGAGGTCTATTTTATGCCCAGTAAATGAATGAATGAATGAGTGCCAAATTGGTGGACACTTGGAGGATAAACTCTCTTACTTGGCTTAAAGGTCTCACAGTCAACTAGAGGAGTTAGCCTCAAATGACAGAAGTTTCTAGCAGCATGTGAGCAGTGCACTGATAGAAGTAATATAATTTTTTCCCCCATTGTCATTTGGGTGAATGTTTACAGAGCAAATTGATTTTCCGTACAACAGTTCACACATATTTTGTTTCATGACACTGACTGCAGTTCCCCACAATGTAACAGCTCTCTTCCCACTTCCTCCTTGTAGTTACCTCTTCCCTGTGTCCTTCCTTCCTATGCTTTCCTGCCCTCTGAGCTACCTCTCTCTGCAAATACTGACCTTCTACTCCCCCATGGTTGATTGTTCTAGGGAGTGTATCTCACTGCTGTTGAATTGATTCTGACTCAGAGCGACCGCCTTTGGGTTTCCAAGGCAGTAAATCTTTATGGAAATAAATTGCCAGTCTTCCTTCCATGGAGTGGTTATTGGGTTTGAACCACCAACCTTCTGGTTAGCAGTCAGATACTTTAGGCACTACGTCACCAGGAGTGCACCTACCTGGTGTAAATGTTCACCTTATATGCCTGTCTGCTATTTGGCTGGAAACCACGGGAGTGAGTTTAGTTCTAGGACCAAAGGGTGACTAGGGGCCATAGTCTCAGGGGTCTCACCAGTCTCTTTCAGACCAGTAAACATGGTCTTTTTTATGTTTTTGAGTTTTGTTCCATATTTTCCTCCCACTCTATCCAGTATCTCCTACACTGATCCCTCTCCAAGTGGTTGACAGTCATAGTCAGACACCATCTACTTCTTCTGGTCTCACGGTCATGTAGGCTGAGATTTGCATAGTGCACTAGTTCCTTGGACTAATAGTCTCCATGCATTGTTAGTTTTCTTCATTCATCTTTGCTCTGGAAGAGGAGAGACCTATTGTTGAATCTAGGTGGCCACTCGCAAGCTTTTAAGACTCCAGTCGCTACTCACTAAAGTAGCATGTGGAACAATGTTTTGCGTATTATGTTATGCCAGTTGAGCATTATGGCCTCTGTGATCATGGTCTTGAGCCCATGGGCCCAACAGCTCCCTCCCTCAGGGTGGTTGGCTATGGCTAAAAAGTTATTATAACTTTGCCCTCTGTTAACTCTATAATATATATGGACATTCTTATAGAACATAAAAATAGGTATGTAGAAATATCATCTGTCAAACTTAAATTTGGTCATGGGTATATTCCTTTTTGCCTAGACATACCTGATCTTTCAGCCTGTCGTCTACCTGTGCTTTAGCCATAGAGTAATATCTGTTATTACTGATAACACAGGATTGTGTGTGTAAAAGTGTTTCTTTGTTGTCTGTACCTCTTGTGCACCTCTCTGTATCTTCCTTTTCCTTAGTGTTATTGTGTTGGTCCATCACTTTTGGTATATTGCCTTTCCCTTCACCCAAATCAATGCTTGTCTTTTACCTATCTAGCAATTTTCCCTCCTCTCCCATCCCATCTGTGATAACCAACAAAGAAAGACTCTTTCCATATATAAACTTTTCCTTGACTTTTTATAATAGTGGACTAATAACAATATTTGTCCTTTTGTGATTGACTTACTTCATTCAGCATAATGTCCTCTAAGTTCATCCACGTTATGATGAGTTTCATGGATTCTACATTATTTTTGTGTGGCATGGTATTCCATGTGTGTATGTACCATAGTTTGGTTACTCATTCCTCCATTGATGGGCACTTAGGTTGTTTCCATCTCTTTGCTGTTGTGAATAGTGCTGCAATGAAGGTGGCTGTGCATATAACCATTCATGTCCTGGCTCTCGTTTCTTTAGGATATATACTTAGTAACACAGAAGGAAGATGGGGCAATCTACTTCCGTAGTGATACTGCCTCAGAAACACAAGGAGGGGTCACTGTGAGTGAGTCGGGTCTGAGTTGACGGCACACAACAACAACAACAACAACTTAGTAATAGGATTGTTGGATCAAATGCTATTTCTATTTACAACTTTTTAAGGAATCACTGTACGATTTTCACAGTGATTGTATCATCTTACACTCCCACCAGCAGTGCATGAGAGTCCCAGTCCCTCCACATCCTCGTCAGCATTTGTTATTTTCTGTCTCATTGAACTTTGCTATTACTGCTGGGGTGAGATGGTATCTCATGGTTGTTTTGATGTGCATCTCTGTAATGGCTAATGGCCAAGGACATTTCTTCATGTGTTTGTTGGCTCCTGAATGTGTTCTTTGGTGAAGTGTCTGTTATGTCTTCTGCCCATTTTTTAATTGGATTGTTTGTCTTTTTGATGTTGAGGTATTAAGAGTTTTATGTACATTTTAGAGATAAGTCCCTTGCCAGATAGGTCATTGCTGAATATTTTTTGCCAATCTGTAGGTTCTCATGTTACTCTTTTGGAGAAGTCTTTTGATTTGCATAATAATTTAATTTTTAGAAGGTCCCAATCATGTAGTTTATCTTCTACTGTTTGTGCATTTTTACTTAGGTTTGTAGTCTATTAATGCCATATATTACAGCTCCTAAGTTTGCCCCTATTTTTTCTTTGATGAACTTTATAATGTGAAGTTTTTGTTGAAGCTTTTGATCCATCTGGAGTTAGTTTTTATGTATGATGTGAGGTATGGATATCCAGTTTTGCAAGCACCATTTGTTAAAGAGACTATATCTTCCCCATTGAATGGATTTCAGCCCATTGTCAAAGATCAGCTGCCCTTTTTTTTCCCTATCCTGCCATCGAGTCGAATCTGACTCATGGTGACCTCTCTCTGGATTTCTGAGGTGTTTCTACAGAAGTAGAGTGCCCAGTCTTCCTTCTAAGGAGCTGACTGTAGGTGGATGGATTTATTTTTGG
>NW_006921648.1:12067416-12071688 GCF_000298275.1 Orycteropus afer afer
TTTTTTTTTTTTTAAATCAGGAATGGGTATTGGGTTTCATCAGTTACCTTTCTGTATTGATTGTTCAGATCATCTTTTAATTAACAGAGTCTACTTGCCATTCCTGTGTTTTAGATTACAGATGCTACAATTAATGTTTCTTTTTCTGGAAATGGTGTGATTAGGAACTTTTCTCTTTCTTTGTCTTATCTTCTCTCTGATGCTCCCTGACATAGGCCCATGCGTGCATCACTACTCCCACCCTCTCATGCCCTCACTGCCATTTGACACGCAGTCTGTTCTCCATCCCTGCCAACCCCTTCTGACTGTCAGGAAGATTTAGCATTGTCAGTAAATCAGTTGGGAGAGACTTTTCTTTCTTAAAAGTGTCCTGCTCAGTGGTTCAAGGGACAGTGCTGGAAGACTTTCAGCTTGAGCAGTTTCCTGCATTTGCTTGGGTGTGATTGACTTACAAAACACTTAGAAAAAGCATTGCCTGAGGGGGCCCTGCCATTTTAGAAATGGCCTGTGATATGACAGTCAGGAGCTCTGGTAGCGTAGTGGCTAAGACACTTGCCTGCTAACCAGACGGCTGGCGGTTCAAACCCACCAGCCACTCCTCGGAAGGAAGGTTGGGCAATCCTACTTCCGTAGTGATACTGCCTCGGAAACCCAAGGAGGGGTCGCTATGAGTCGGGGCCGACTCGACGGCACATAACAACAACAACAATGTGACAGTCAGACTTGAGACTTGGCTTCTAATAGCTTGATGCTCTTGTTTGTTTTACTTAAAGGATCTGAAACCTTCCATCACCTGTCCTTTTCTTCCAAGAGGTTGATATGAAGCACAGTGGCTCTGGGGTTAGGGTTGCCAACAGCACAGGCTTGATTAACTTTGTCCAAGCGGATATGTAAGAATCACTGCTACTGTTTGCCTGAGAAACTTGATATGAAGGAAATAGGAAGTTTGACCCAAGTGTGTCTCACCTAGAAAAGAATGAATAAATGAATGGATTATTCATGGTTTGCACTTGACTGTGAACCTAACCACTAGTCTATCCATCCACCACTCGTCCACCACTGAGGTGGCTTGCGTGTTGCTGTGAGGCTGGAGGCTGTGTCATCAGTATTTCAAATACTAGGCAGTGTCAGAACAAGGGGATATTACATGGTGCAGAATCAAGAAGGGAGTGTGTCATAGTTGTATTCTTTCACCATACTGATTCAACTTGTATGCTGAGCAGATAAACTGAGAAGCTGTATTATATGAAGAAGAACATGGCGTCAGGATTGGAGGAAGACTCAGTAACAACTTGCAGTACACAAATGACACAACTTTGCTTGCTGAAAGTGAGGGTGACTTGAGGCACTTACTGATGAAGATTAAATACTACAGTCTGCAGTATAGATTACACCTCAGTATAAAGAAAACAAAAATCCTTGCAACTGGTCCAATAAACAGCTTCATGATGGATGGAGAGAAGATTGAAGTTGTCAAGGACTTCATATTACTTGGTTCTACAGTCATCACCAGTGGAAGCAGCAGTCAAGACATCAGATGATGTACTGCATTGGGCAGATGTGCTGCAAAAGACCTCTTTCAAGTGATGAAGAATGAAGATGTCTCCTTGAAGACTAAGGTGTGCCTAACCCAAGCCATGGTATTTTAAGTAACTTCTTATGCATGTGAGAACTGGACAGTGAATAAGGAAGACCAAAGAAGAGTTGATGCTTTTGAGTTGTGGTGTCGGGGAAGAATGCTAAGAGTACCATGGACTCCTAAAAGGACTATTAGGTCTGTCCTGGAAGAAGTGCAGCCGGAATGCTTCTTGGAAGAGAGAATGGCCAGACTTTATCTCACCTAGTTTGGTCATGTTGTCAGGAAGAACCGTTCCCTGGAGAAGGATATCATGCTTGGTAAAGTGGAGGGTCAACGAAGAAGGGGAAGGCCCCCAATGAGCTGGATTGACAAAGTGGCTGCAACAATGGGTTCCAGTATAGCAAGGATGTATAGCAAGGATCGTGAGGATGGCGTAGGATTTGGCAGTGTTTCATTCTGTTATGGTTAGGGTCACGGTGCATCAGAGACAGTAGCACCTAACAACAGTAACAGCTAGCTAACTTCACACCTACCTGATGGTACCATGGAAGAAAGTCCTGGCCATCTGCTTCCAGAAGGAGTACAGCTAAAAAACAAAAGGAGCAGTTCTACTCTGTAACATGTGAGTCAGAATTGACCGATGGTGTCAGGATTTTTGTTTGTTTCTTTGTTTATGTGTTGAACAGAGTGCATTAGTGAACATGTTTTAGGGTTTGCACTCCACCTTCCATGAGGGAGAACTTGTTCTAATTCAATCCCAGCCACTTCACCACATGTCAGTGGTGGCTTGCATATACTATGCTGCTCAACAGGTTCAGAGCTTCCAGCCTAAGATGAACTAGGAAGAAAGGCCTGGCAATCTATTTCTGAATATCAGCCAGTGAGAACACTTTGGATCACCACAGTCTGATTCTGCTGTGCGTGGCGTCTCCCTGAGTCGGAGAGTGGTGCGATGCCAGCCACCAGCAGCACCAACATGTCCAAACAACTGGGCTGAAGCAGCACAGCCATCATGTCATTTCATCCTCATAGCAACCCTGCTGGGGGCTGCTACTTTCCTCTTTCTTAAGTCAGGAGACCTAGGCTCAGAAAGGGTGAATACTGTCTGAAGTCACACAGCTGGGAAGTGGTGGGGCCAGTGTTTCAACCCAGTTCTGAAGAAGCCTGTGACCGTGATCCCACCACCTGGGTGTTCAGACAGTGTGTTCGTTTACAAAGGTGTCACCTCCCACTTTGGAAGTCCAACTCACTATTTCTATTTCCTGACATGTTTTCTCACTGAAGATTTTTCTAAAGTTTGAAATAGACTCAGAATTGGACTTGGAGCTACTTTGAAGTTTGGTAGCTTCTCCTGATTGGTGACAGTGCAAATTAATCCACTGAATTATGTGGCCCACCCACGAACTTGCTTTGATCCAATAGTCCTGTGAAAAGAATGAATTCAGCGTTTTTATTTCATTTGGTTTGAGGTTATGTTTGAATGGATTAAAAAAACAAAAGCATAAAGAATGCTTTTTGTCAGTTAATATTGAGGCATTCCAGGCTTTTGGGAAGCTGCAGGTGTCTTTCGTGGTAATTGTTAAGGTCATTGTCACGGTGGTAGTGCATATTCATTCAGTACTTTACTGTGCCAGGCGTTTTTGTACACATTTTAGTTACCACACTGAATCCTCATGGTCACTCTCTGTGCCGGTATTACTCTTCTTCCTGCTTCACAGAGGTGGAAACTGATGCATGGTGAGATGACCGCTGGTCAAGATCGCTTAGGTAGTGGGTGGCAGAGCTGGGTGTCACATTCTAGGCACAAAGTTCAAAATGACTTTTTGTTGAAAAGAACCTTAAATCCAGACTTGAGATGGTGGACTGAGTGTGAGGGATCCAGTCGCCCGGACTCAGTGAGCCTCGCTCTTCCTCGTCTGCAGCCTGGGAACACCCATTTCTAACATGTCCCATTCATAGATCGAATGAGTGTGAGCATCACTTTCTGTCACCTCCTTTCTCCTTGGTCAGGTGCTTCTGTGAAAGGGGACCCTCTCATCCCATTTACCTGGTAGAAGTACAGACGTGTCCCCCCTGAGTTGAGCAACCCTGAGTCCTACTGTGTGCCGTGTAGGGATTAGCTGCATGTCTGGTCTTCCCGGGGCCTCCTTCCTCTGATGGGTGGAGGTGGAGGTGTCACAGGGACTGAGTCAGTGCTCCTTCCTGAAGACCTCATCCCCACCCCCCCAGGAGTCCACCCCAAGGCCATAGCGGTCCAAGCACCACCACAGCACCATCTACAGGGTATGCAGAGACCCAGGTGACTTTGGGCCTATTCCGCCACCACTGCTGCCGGCAGAAAGCATCGTCACTGTTCCCAGGTGGCTCCCTGTGTGACCCTCATCTCGGAGAACACACAGCTCCTGACCGGGAGACTCAGGCCCTTCAGTCACCACCCTGAACCTGCCTGCCTCCCTAAGCTGTTCCCTTCCTGTCCTGGCTTGCTGTCACCTTGGCTGGGATAGCTGCTTCAACCACTGCAACTTCTCCAGACCTCTCTGGGTCTTCGACTCCAGGCTTGTTACAGCCAGAGCCCCAGGGACAAGATGTTTTTCCTTCCCATATCCGTCATTCTCCATTTCTGCCTGTCCTGGTGACACAAAGTAGGGTCATTGGTCCGTTTCAGAAACCCATACCCCACTACAGGCAGTGAG
>NW_006921648.1:12072613-12123636 GCF_000298275.1 Orycteropus afer afer
CTGGTGTTTGCGGGTTGAGCTGTGCTGATGGCACGTATCTGAAAGCAGACTGATGGCCAATTTGGATGAGAAGTGTTGAAGTCGAGTGAATTAAATTGGCTGTCCGCAGTTAGAATGCCATTTTACACCTGAAATGGACGTTTGTGCCGATAGTCCTCATGTAAGTGGGAAAAGAAAAAAATTTTCTATGAGTTTATTTATTTATTTTTTTGACACTCAGAATTTTAACAGCTTTCCTTTTTTGTACTGCACGTCATGGTTTATAGGTCATGGGTCAACTGAGTTTTTTCTATAGAGTTTTTTTTTTTTTCCTAAGAAAAGCTTGGAGATTTATTATAAAGGGCCAAAACTTCCAAAAACCAGACTCGCTGCCTTCGAGTTGGTTCTGATTCATAGCAACCCCCATTGGGTTTCCAAGGCTGTAAATCTTTATGGACAGGAGCAGATTGCCTCATCTTTCCTCCACAGAACGGCTGGTGGGTTTGAATCATGGATCTTTTAGTTAGCATCCAAATGCCTTAACCACTACACTATTACTTTGCAGGTCAATTTGGTCTCCGTTCCCGCTACTTAATTTGGCTGTAATAGCGGGAAAGTAGTGCTGGGTAGCCCTAGACAATTTGTAAACAAATGAGCAGGGCTGTGTTCACTAAAACTTTATCAAAATAGGCCGTGGACCAGATTTGGTCTGCAGGCTCATCTTTGTTCTAGGTGACGCTTCATGGTGATGGTGACATTGATGGTGATCATCGTGCTGTCAGTGTCAGCTGCTGTCTTTCCCAGATGGTCATACACATTATAGTGAGGGGTAAACATGAACCTTGCCACTTGAGACAGCCACCTGCTCTGCAGCACGTCTCTCAGCCTCAGCACCTTTGACATATTGAGTGTAATCATGCTTTGTTTGGGGGCTGTCCTATGCATTATAGGATATTTAATAACCACCTCAATCTCTACACGTTAGTTGACAGTAACAAACCCCACTCACACCCCCCAGCTGTGATAACCAATGATGTCTCCAGACATGGCTATATGTCCTGTTGGTGGCAAAATCTCCCTCAGTTGAGAACCGCTGGTTGAAAGCATCTCACACTGAATAAGGCCACAACACAACTCTCGTTTGTTTTAAATCCAGACCTGTCCTTCCTGTTTTCTCCATCTCTGTGGTGACAACTTCCATTCAGCTAGTTGCTCGAGTCAAAAACCCCAAGTCACTTTGATTCTCTTTCTCCTAACCTTCTATGTCTTGTCATTCCATAAGTTACATTAGCTCCCTCTTGGGAATACTTTATAAATCCAACCAGCTTTTACTTCTGTGTTGCTACCACCTGAGTCTAACCTCCCATTTTGTTTTGCCTGGAGTAATAATATGAGGAGTCCTGGTGGTGCACTGCTTAAATGCTTGGCTGCTAATAGAAGGTTGGCAGTTTGAATCCATCAGCTGCCCCACCAGAGAAAACAGCTGGTGATCTGTGCCCATAAAGACTCCCAGTCTTGGAAGCCCAGTGGAGCAGTCAGGATCGACTCGGTGGCACCCAGCAGCCCTACCAGCTGTGGACTCCAGATGGGTCTTCCAGAGCCAGTTCTAAATCTGCCCATGATCTCATGGCTGCATTCCTGTCCGACCTTACCTGCTACCATAATCCTCATTCTACTCTCTAGCTATCTTCTTCTGTTCCTAGAAAATGCCAAGTTCATTGTTCCTCAAGGCCCATGCACTTCGTGTATCCTCTCTTCTCGGAAATCTCCCTGGCTTCCTATCCTGCAGGTCTCACTTTAGTGTCACCTCCTCCACGAGACCTTCCATGATAGTCCAGGCTCATTAGACGGTGCCTTCTGACTGGCTGATCCATCACAGTGTCAACCCTGATAGAAATGACACAGTCTCTTCTCACAGTTTGGAGTCCCTGGGTTGTGCATGTGGTTAATGTGCTTGGCTGCTGACTGAGACGTTAGAAGTTTGAGTCCACCCAGAGGCACCTTGGGAGAAAGGCCTGGCGACCTGCTTCTGAAAAGTCAGCCGTGAGAGCCCCGGGGAGCCCGGTTCTCCTCTCTCACTCATGGGGCTCTGTGGCTGCTGGTAAATCACCTAGGTTACGGCCTTGTTTACTTCTCTGAGGTCTGCCCTCTAGAACATAAGGTCTCCACTGTGGTCTCCCCTTTAGAACACTGCTCTCCATTGGAGCTTGGTACTCTGTGATAGGTGCTGAGTAACTCTCAGTGGAACACACGGCCTGGTGTTTCTCTGGGATGAATGTAGTTGGAA
This sequence comes from Orycteropus afer afer, assembly GCF_000298275.1. Classification (NCBI taxonomy): domain Eukaryota; kingdom Metazoa; phylum Chordata; class Mammalia; order Tubulidentata; family Orycteropodidae; genus Orycteropus; species Orycteropus afer. The sequence goes on from NW_006921648.1 coordinate 12,074,880, forward strand.
GGTAACTGTGCAGCCTTTCTCTCAGTTGAAACCCTTTTACACATATCATTGTGACCTCACTTGTAAGATTTCACATTTTTTTCTTTATCTCATTTTGCTGTGGTTTTGTCATCCTTCATATCGTGTTTAAAGGTCTTTGGGGGAACCAGGTAAAATACACACAGGATGATGATGATGATGATTTGTTTAAATACTGATTGGGACAAATACTGATCATATACAAAAGAAAGGATTTGCTGAGAATCTGGTTCTGTGTCAGTTCACGACATGAAGTAGTACATGGTACACACAGTACTCTGAATGCTGGAATCTGGAAGCCGTGTGATATGTAATGATCTAAGACGGAGAAGCACAAACACTTTCTGTACAAGCCTCAACAGCAAATGTTTTAGATTACACAGGCCACATGGTGCCTGCTGCAGCTACTCAACTCCGCCATTGCAGCGTGACCACAGCCATCAGTAGACCATAGCTGTAAGCAAATTGTAGACAGATGGAAGTCTGCCATACACAAATGGAAGTGACTGTGTTCCAATAAATACATATCCTTAAGAACATACATGAAAAATGATTTCCAAAAACTGAAAATCTTCTAGCTGCAGTTAAAAGGAGACACACTGTGTTTTTAGCACTAGCACTGTCGATTCCTGTGTAGTGTTGGTTGTGGCATCGACTGCTGTGTGGATTTGGGAGCTGTCTACCAGCTATTACTTTCACAGCATACAGCAGAGTGTCACAGAGCCATGTTTTAGGTGAATGCGTTTTGAAAGAAATCCCACCCGTACACACTTTTTGAAAGCGTTTCATGGTCTAGAGGATCCATTCTGGGCTGTTGAAGGCAGTGGTCATTGCAGATCAAAGTCAAAGATAATTTGACTAATTATGTTCACTCCTGGCACTTCTAGGGATAAAAGTTCATTAAAAAAGTACCAGCTGGTAAACCTTTTATAAATTGGAGTCATTCGCATTTTTGTCCAGAGGTGCTTGCTGTAGATACTTTGGGATCTGTCATGACAGCAGTTGGTCTACATGTGCAGATAATGACTGCCAAGTAAATGTGGGGATTTTGTGTCACATAATATGTCATGTTTCACTGGAATGTATTGAGTTTTTCAAAGTTGGAATCATTCTCTCGGAAGTATTGTAACTCTCCTTCATTGTTGAGAACAGATTCCCACTACTGAGGTGCTGACAGTAGCTGGGTGTTGAGTCGCACTGTTTCTAAGCACATAATGTGAACTCCTAACAAGCTGTCAGATTTCCTCTTACTCCACAGACCTTGAAAGGCTAGGATCTGCCTGTGGTTGGCAGCACACAACTCCCCTCTGTGTTTGTGCTGGTGAGTATAAGACCAAACTCTGCCATGCCAAAGTTTTCAGAAGTTCGTTTTTAGGAAACGATACTCACACACCCATCTGCTGGCCAGACAGTCTGTCCTTATGTCCTTGCATTAAGCTAGATCATGGGCAGGTCCATATACAACCTGCGTTGGTACTACTGCTTACAGAGTTGCTCCATTGCAGTCCACTGTGAAGCCATCAGCTTGGAGTGGAGGCTTGACTTGCACATAGAGAGTTGGTTCATGTAATTACTTTTCCAAATTGGAAAATAAAAACCCTAGAATTTAGCCCTGCCGTAGAGAAACACTTACCCATGTGCACCAGAAGACACATAAAACTGTGTTTATAGTGTGGGTCCTAGTGGCAAGGCGTTTGACACATCTTGCCAATCAACAAGAAAGTAGATTCAAACAAACAAACAAACCAGTATGTGACAAAGCCTAGAAATCAGTGAAGCAGTGCAGGTGGATGAGCCTTAGCCACGCGTGTCAGTGGGGGTGCGCCTCATGAATTTCATGGTGTGGAAAACACATTTATGTAACGATCAGAAGGATGTAGAACAGAACAGTAGGTAGTTTAGGGATTTACACTTGTAGTAAAATATACAGAAAAGCAAGGGGTAGTTAAACCTACAGTCAGGGTGATAACAGAGGGAAGGCTGAGCAAAGCTGCTGTTGCAGAGTGGGCCCCTGCCCTGGTGAGCTTAGGTGTGACGGAGCGAAGCGTTGCTGGGTCCTGCGCCGTCCTCGTGATGGTCCGTGTGTTGGAGTCCGTTTTTGCAGCTATTGTGCCAAATCATCTCTGCGAGCATTTCCCTCGTTTTTGCTGACGCTCTGCTCTACCACGGAGGATGTCCTTTTCTGACAGTTGGTCTTTCCCAGTACGTCCAAAGTAAGCACAACAATGTCTTTGCATCCTCACCTCTCAGGAGCATTCTGATTGTGTTTTTTCTCAGATCTATTTGTTCACTCTTCTGGCAGTCCATGGTATATTCAGTATTCTTTGCCTGCACCTCAATTCAAAGGCGTCACTTCTTTTTCTGCCTGTCTTTCTTCATTGGTCAGCTTTCACATGCATACGAGGCAATTGACAAGACCAAAAGTACTAGAAGGTTCTGTATCTTAAGTTCAGTAGTTTAGGGACTTACACTTGTGGTAAAACTATACAGAAAAGCAGGGGGTTGTTAAAACATACAGTCGGGGTGATAACAGAAGAGTGGGCTGAGCAAAGCTGCTGTTGCTGAGTGGACTCCTACCCTGGTGAACTTGCGTATGGCAGAGTGAAGCGTTGCTGGGCCCTGCACCATCCAAACACAGGTGTTTGTTTTATCATTGTTATTTATTTCTTATATACATGTATTTATATCTTAGTTATTCTTTGTATACTTGAAATATTTCATAATTCACAAAATCCTCTGGAAGCTTTGGGCCCATAGTCTCCCACAGCAGCAGTTGGTTGAAGCTGGGTCACTACTTTCTTCAGATGTGACGTGCACTTTCTGGTTTACGACAGTCCTCAACTACCTGCTTTCCCCACTGTTACCATGGCCACCCGTTTTCAATGGCATTTGAGTTTTTGACCCCTGGTCTGCGTTGAGAGGTGTGAGGACACTCAGCCAGCTGAAGTGAGGATGGTGAATCAATGTGTTTTCTGTGAGCTTGTTAGTATGGACGTTGATGACTCCTACAGTGTGTTGCCTCTGTGTGTGAGAGAAATTTTTCTCAGCACTAAGCACTGGGGATGATTCTCTTGACTAAGTGGTTCATTTATATTATTTGGATGCTGTGAGTGTTGTTACTGATTGTGTTTCCTCCTTTGCCTTTGCGACTAGGAAGCTCAGAGGCAAATAGGGGCCCGTTTTTAATGAAAGTGGACACTTTGTGGCATGTGTGTTGGGTTCTGACCTTCCTGTTGGCCTTATCTATTTTCTTGACTCTCTCCTGTACTTGTATTTTTTCACTTAATTTAATAATATTATTCCATAAGATAAATAAATGCTCATATTGTTTTTGGGAAAAGAAAAGATATAAATCACAGGCTCTCATTTGTCTAGAATGATGGAAGAATATGGTTTTGTGAGAACGTTCTGGAAATGTAAGCTTTATCCAGAATGTTTTATTCACAAAGCTGCCTAAATCATCTATCTCAGCCGCGTGAGTTACTAATTTGCCAAGAATGAGAATATAATTAAAATGCGCTTAATGCTAACACGCGACTGAACATAATTTGGTCTTCGATAATTTAGAAAGCAGTTAAGGAACTTGCCGTGCCTCAAGGCCATAATTATGAACATCAGTTATCATAGTGTGGTACTCTAAAAAAAAAAAAAAAAAAATCTGGTTATTTCAGCTCTTTGATCACTTGAAATCTGTAGGAACTAGAACTTATGGTCAATGTGTGAAGTGTCTATATAGGTCTTTAGAGCCTTGCAGTGCAATGAATTGCTTACTAAGGCCCTGCCAGCCATCATCCTCCATTTTGTGATGTGTTGTCAATCCTGTTCTCTATGCCTGTTTACGGTAGGATGTATCTTGAGTCCCGCGTTGCTGGAGGGGGTGACTCGAGTCACCACCCCTAGCCTCCGTGAGGGTATATGGAGGAAAGTTGTGGGAAGGTTCGCTCTCTTGTGTTGGTTCTGCATTTGGTCCCTTGGACTTGAGGCAGCAGCTGTCATCTGACCTGCTGATTCGGGTTCACCTACCCCTGCAACCACATAAGTTGGGAGAATCCTCCAGACTTACCCGCAGACCTGGCACTTGCCAGCCTGTCAGCCTCCACCACCACCATGTGAGCTGTTTCTTTGGAAGTTTGTGAGTTCTGTGAGACGTTACAGTGAACTATGGAACCCTGAAATGGGAGAGAGGTTATTGAAGGGAGGAGAAGGAGTTGATGTCAGAGATGACCGAGTGGCATGGCAGTTTGGAATAGTTGGACATTTGGGACATCTTTGACCTCCGTCTCATAGGGACTGGCCTAGTGCTGATCTTTGTAGAATAAACCATGCAAGCAAGCCTCCACATGTGATTAGTTCATAAATGTTTTCACAGCCAATCAGCATTAGGCAAGGAGATGCAGAGGACTCTGTAGAAAGAGTTCAGTTCCCCAAACATTCACCAGCATGAGCTGGTGATTGGAGATATAAAGGCAAGGACGAAACAGAAAAGTCTTTACCTTTTGGTGGAATGTGAAAGACTGGAATATAAGCAGATACATGGACATACTTTAAATGTGATAACTACTTCAGCAGCATAGACCAGTCTCTTACCTCAGCATGAAGGGAATCGTGCCATCATGCCAAGTAATCGATGCCCATTGGAGAGGCAGTGTGGGTGGACTAGGGGGTGGAGGGATGTAAGGAGGCCTGAAACAGCCTGATTTGTTTAAGGAGTGCCTCTCTTTCTTCATCTTCCTCCTTGTCCTGATCCTTGTGGTGGTGGAGGTGATCATGGTAGTGGAGGAGATGGTAATGATGAAGAAGATGGTGGGGGGGGAGGTGGTGGTGGTGGTGGTGGGGGAGGTGGTGGTGGTGGTGGTGGGGGAGGTGTTGGTGATATTAGTGGTGGAGATATTGGAGGGGATGGTGGTGGAGGAGGTGGTGATGATGAAGGTGATGAGTGGAGGAGGTAATGGTGGTGGGGAGGTGGTGGAGATGGACGTGGTGGAGATGTTGGAGTTGACAGCGATGATGGAGGTTGTGGTGGTAGAGGAGACGGTGATGATGGAGGTGGAAGTGGTAGAGGTATTGCAGGAGACAGTGATGGTGGTGGTGGTGGTGGTGGTGATGGAGGTGGTCCTGCTGTTTTAGCATTTATTGCGCATTTCCATGCCAGGCACTGTGCTAAGCATGTTCTACACACTATTTCATTTAATCCTCACAGTAATCCTATGAGGTAGGTAATTTTTATAGTTGATATAAATGCAGTATAACATCTATGTTTCTTATAGATAAGGAAACTGAGGCATGGAGAGGCCAAGTGCATTCCTCAGATTAGAGTGGGAAGGGTGCCTCACACCCAGATACGGGCTCATTCCCTTCTCTCAGTCAGAGGTCCCCTTCGTAGAGTCCTTCCCTGAGTGCCCCATTGACCACCTCTCCCCGCCTCTCCCTCCTGCTCTGCTGGTCTCCATGTGAGTCATGAGTCGTGACTCCTGAGGTCTTTGGTGCGCCCTTCTGTTTTGTGCCTGAGCTTCCTTTGTCTTCGCCCTGAGAAGTGGATTGTCCTCCACTTGGAGGACTCCTCCAAGCTCTGAAAGCCTGTGCTGTGGGACGGTTTCCTAATTACAGTCCTCTGGGCTTTGAATAAGAAAGGACAGTGTTTCCACTTAGGATTTGGTGAAATCGCTTGTCGTTTTTAAATGAGAAGACAAGATATAAAACTCTAGTTCCTTTTGCAGTTTGTTGAAAGAGCAGAATCTGTGACAGGAGAACCAGAGCATTAGTGCCTTTGAAATCATTGTCCTGCTCTGGCTGGGCCGGGCAGGGAGATAGATGTCTGTGAATGCGTATTCCACCTCCTTTACAGCATCGGCCCCTCCAGCCAAAATGGAAGGCATCTTTGCGTTTAATGATGATTGCTCCCGTTAGCCCGCTGCTAATGACAGCGCTCTGGTGGTGTGGCCTTCGGGGATAATGGCCATGTGTTCAATTTCGCTTCTCCAGCACTTTGAAAATTCTTCAAAAAAGTTGTTAGGAGCCTGACAGCAAAGGACAGGCTTGTCAGCCAAGCTGTCCTGTTGAACTCTGGCTGCGGCGGGCTCTCTGTAGTGGCGGGTGGAGTGGCCACTCTTCAGCACACTCAGTCTTTTAAGACGCCCCTGTGTATAGGGATCACAGCTCCATGAACTGCCTGTACCCCACCTGAGGGCACCAAGTGATGTTGCACGGAGCCACCACATCTGGAGGGGTCCACACTGGATCCCCCGCCCTGGTGGCATGACCCAGGTCAGGCCCCTCTCCTTGTCTCCCCTCAGATAGTTGTTGTTGCTCTTGGTGCATCAGTTGATTCCAGCTCATGGTGACTCCATGTGATGGAGTCGAACTGCCCTGAGAGATTTGTTGGTTGTAATCTTTATGGGAGTAGATCATCAGGTCTTTCTCCTTTGGAGCCACTGGGTGGGTTTGAACCGTGAACCTTTCTGTTAGTGGCCAAGCGTTTAACTGTTGGTGTTACCAGGGCTCCTTTTAAATAGCTTATGTCCTGGGTGTTCTAAGAATGGAGGCTCTGAGTGGTGCAGATGGTTGAGCGTGTGACTCCTGAGGGAAAGGTTTGTGGTTCGACCCCTCTCAGAAGGGCCTTGAGAGAAAAGCCTGGTGACCTCCTTCTGAAAAATCAGCCATTGAGAACTCTGGGGAGCACAGCTCTGCTGACACATGTGGGGGCGCCACGCATCGGAACTGCCTCAGCAGCAACTGGTTTATTCGAAGAATGGATTTGGGAAGAGGATGCTGTCAATGGCAATGGCTTTGATAACAGTAAGTTTGAGTTCAAGTCTCAACTGGTCTGAGTCTAGATTTTCTCCCCCAGGCAATGGAGAATGATGCCAGCTGCATGTTGTTGTGAGGACAGATGCTGATGTGTGTCAGGCACCTGGCAGACAGATGCTCCATTCCTAAGTGGGAGATACATGGTGGCCATGTGTTAGGAGTACGGAGAGGGACCATTTCCCCTGGTTTAAAATGAGGATGCAGCTCCTATCATTAAGTGAGATGACGTCGTACAAAGCAACTGTGAAGGCCAGGGATAGGTGTGTTTTGTGAGTGTCACAGGGAGGCAGGGAAGGGGTGGGGGTGGGAAGGCCCCTGCTTCCTGAGGGCTTGTCTAGGTCTACTCTGTTCACCGCTTTAGCCTGAGGGTCTGGTGCATAGCCAGGCACCTCAGTGGGTGGGAACCTTTGCTGGAGGAACATCTAGGCCAGGAGGAGGCAAGGAGTTGGTGGTGGTTAGGATTGGCTGAGGCCACACAGGCTGTCCCTTGGTCTCCCCTGTGCTGGAGCCCAAGTGTGAGTCTGGGAACCACCCTGGAGGCTGGCTGCACAACGCGTCGAACCTGGCTGCCTCGTGGTCAGCACTCGCACTTAGCTGCTGCGTGCTGGTGTGGCTGTGCTGGCTGATAATGGGCTGCTGCCCTGAGACCCCGAGCGTCCGCCTCTGCCTCCCCAGTGCCCTGGCTCCTCTGGGCCTCCCAGTCCACCGGCCACACTGCTCTTAGTGTTTGTGCAGCCAGAGCGGGTGCAGACCCCAGCAGCAGGGACAGCAAGCGCCTCACCAGTGATGCCAACCCCTGGCAGTCGAACCCTGCTGCTCGGCTGCCCCACCCGCTGGTCCTGCCCCCGAGTCATCCTCGCAGGACGGGATGCGGCCCCTGCTGGGTCCTACGTGTGCGCACACACACACACACACACACACACACACACACGATAAGCCAGTTGCTTCAGGTCGATTCTGCCATATGGTGACCCCGTGAGCTTCAGAGTGGAACTGTGTACCGTAGGATTCCCGTGGCTGTGACCTATCCGGAGCAGATCACCAGTCTTTGTTCCATGGCGCCTCTGGGTGGACTTGAACCACCGACGTTTCAGTTAGGAGCCCAGCACATAATTGTTTGAGCCGCTCCGGGACTCCTGTTCTGTACCGTTCTAATTGTTGAATGCTGTGGATATTCTCCCTATGGAAGTTTCCAGATGTGACCCAGGCTCTGAGCTGAAGGCCATCCCTTCTGCAGCCATCAGCCTCTGCAGCTACCACGTGCTGGCTACTTGCTGTGGGTGAGCTCTGTGCCGGGCCCTGTATAGGTCTCCTGTTCTTGGCCCTCGTCACACATGTGCACGTCGCTGCTGCTGTCGACCTCATTGAGTATTTGTTGTTCTACCAATGCTGAAGGCCTATTATGTGCTAGTCACTGTTGTGAAGGGTACAGGGTAAACAGTAAACCAACCAGAAAAAAGCTCTGACTTCCTTCCTAGATGTAAGGCAGGTTGTCACAGTGCATATATAATAGTCATTGTTGCGTTCTGTTGTGCATAGGGCTGCTGTGAGTTGAAATCGACTCGACAGTGCCTGACAACAGCAACGTTGTCTTTTATACACAAATGCCTTTTCAGATGGGTACAAATGAAAGACAATCCCATCAATTTCTCAGCTGGAGAGTCTTGACAACACGTGTGGATTTATGTATCTAATGGGCAAACACAACAGGAATGCTGACACGGTTCAATGAATGTAAGAGTGATTACTGTGTAAGCTGTCTTACTTTGAGATGCATTAGAAAATGATTGGACCTGTTGCATGTAGACAGAAGAAAAACAAGACAGGAGGCAGGTCACAATTGGCTGGGGGAGACAGGAGGCAGGTCACGATTGGCTGGGGACAGTGAGACCAATGTGAGGGTCTGTAGCGGAGAGTGTCTAAAGGAAGCTGTAAAGGAAACTGTGCCGTGTGGGGTGTGATGGAGAAGCTTCCCCTCCTCAGGACATTAGCCGAGGCCAGGGACTGCTCCCAGGTAAGATCTCCTGCTGAACGAGGGCGTCCTGCTGCCAAGCTGACTGATGAGGTCACTCCCGTAAGTTTAACGGCAAAAAGACACCAGTGACTGCCCTACCAGTTACTGCTCTGTTTTCAAAGCCACTTCAGCAAGGAGGCAGTGGACTTTGTTGTTGTTGTAGTTATTTGCCGTCGAGTCAGACCTGACTCTTAGTGACCCCTCCATGAGTTTCTGAGGCAGTATTACTACAGAAGTAGATTGCCCAACCTTCCTTCCGAGGAGTGGCTGGCTGGTGGGTTTGAACCGCCAGCCTTCTGGTTAGCAGTCAAGTGCCTTATACTCTACCAAAAACCAGAAAAACAACAGTGCCCTTCCCTGAAACAAAAGCAAAGCAAAACAACAAAAACATTGGTCGCCAGCTGTGTGGGGAAGTTACTTTGTTCAACTCCAAAGATCTTTGGTGCAGACATAGTGCTGTGATTGTCACCCAGCAGAGAGCCAGGTAAGCCTGCTCTCAAGGTGCCCTGGTGTGGTCCTGCTCCCCTGCAGGTGATACTGTGACAATAGCCTACCCAGGAAATCCTCTGGAGCAGTTGGATTCTGTCACTTGGGGTCTCTGTGAGTCAAAATCGACTCCGTGTCACCCAACACCACCAGTGGCCAAGGGTGCACTGTGCCAGACTCCACGTGGTCTCTGCTCAAATGTCTCATCAGGAAGGTCTTATCCGATCCTCCTCTCCAAAGTTAACACGCCTTCTCCATCCTGCTGAGGCTCCTGCCCTGCCTTAGTTTCCCTCCTAGCTCTCGGCACGTACGCTTACTGGTGTCTCATCCATTTTCTCCAGCGGGCTTGTCTGCTCTGTGTAGATGGAGACAGAGCTTCATTCATCCTCCCATCCCCAGAGCCCACCACTGTACCCAGCACACAGTAGGCTCTTCTGACTATGTTCACTGATCATTCATTCTCATATCCCTGGAGCCCACCACCATACCTAGTACCTAGTAGGCTCTTTTGACTGTGTTGGCTGATCATTCATTCTCATCCCTGGAGCCCACTATTGTACCCAGCACATACTAGGCTCTTCTAAATGTGTTGACTGATCATTCATTCTTATATCCCTGGAGCCCACCACTGTATCCAGCACATAGTAGGCTCTTCTACCTGTGTTGAGCGATCAGTCGTTTTTGTGTCCTTGGAGCCCACCACTGTACCCAGCACATAGTAGGTTCCTCTAACAATGTTGACGGAGAACAAATCTCACAGTGACTCCTGGAGATGGGTTCTCTTGCCCCATTTTATAGTTCTCATTGTCGGAGAGATGACAGGGGCTGGGGCTGACTCGCTTTTTAATTCAGATCGATGCGTTTAACAACTTTATGCTCTTTGCGCTAGTTATCTTCATACTGGAGGTGTTGAGAGGTTTGGGGAAATTTTGCTGCTGCTGTTAGCTGCTGTTGGGTCTGTCCCTAACTCACGGCAACTCCACGCACATGGACCAGAATGCTGCCTGGTCCTGCATCATCCCTACGGTGGGTGGTGGGTGGAGCCGTTGTGATCCATGGACTTTCTCTGGCTGCTTTTTGGCATTAGCTTGCCAGATCTTAGCTCCTGGTCTGTCTGGAAGCTCTGCTGAAGCCTGTTCAGAATCCTAGCAGCACACAAGCCCCCACGGACAGGTGGGTGTCGCTGCATGTGAGGGGCACTGGCCGGGAATCGAACCCCAGACCCCTGCACAGAAAGTGAGAATTCTACCACTGAGCCAGCGATGTGTTCTGCCAGAGTCCCTTAGGAATTGGGGTGGAAGCCCCCTAGTGCCCTTGATTGTCCCCTGCCCTGAGCTAGAAGTACTTGCACATTTTCTTCAACTACACAGCCTTTAAGTGCTAGCTTATATTTTATCCTCATACTTTTTGAGGTCAATATGCACCAGTTGGGGTTCTGTCACAGACACAGAACCCCCATGAGACACGTGTGTGCCTGCAGAAAGGAGTTTGATAGCAGAGGTCACCCTGAGCCATCGTGGAAGCAGGCCAGGCAGCCTCTGCCACACTCTTGTCTTCACATCTGCTGCTGAGCTTGATGTCCACAGGCAGCAGCCACAAGGGAAGATGGCTGTAAGGAGGGGGAACAGGGCAGACTGCACCCTACAGGCACAAGCTGAAGCCCCTGCCGGCTCTTATTGCCTCACACCTTGGTCATGTGACCAGGCCCTCATCTTGGAGGTGAACACGCGCGCTGGACCAGGAGAGGGGGCAGCTGAAGAAGGGGCCAGGGGCCGTGGAGTGTGTACAGCTCAGCTGTTGCTTTGCACCCACAGAGGTGAGTCAGCACATCAGCAAGCACGTGTGAGAGCTGCGGACGGCTGCTGGCTTCAGGTCCGTCTGCGTCTCCCTAAAGAATCTCCTTTGGGGACCTGCCTAACCTGAAGTGCACATGAACACAAATCCTGGGAAATGTCGTTCTGCCCAGCCAAGTTCACGTATTATGACCAAACCAAAGTCCACTACCTGTCCAGTCGATTCTGACTCATAATGAACCTATCGGATAGTGAAACTGCCCCATAGGATTTCCAAGGCTGTGATCTTTACAGGAGCAGGTCACCAGCTCCTCGTCCCATGGAGTGACTGAGACGTTTGAACCGCTGACCTTTCAGTTAGCGGCCGAGCGCTACTGTGCCACCAGGGCTCTTGACACAGTACAAAGGCATTACGAAAGACCCACTATTAAAATATGTTAAAGAACCGAGAGACAGCACAGCCTGATGGTTAAGAACCTGTACTCAGGGGCCTGATGGCCAGAGTTCAAATCCTGCCTCCATTATGCCCTGATAGGCTCTGGCTCTGTCAGTCACTGTGGGCAGGCTGCTTTAGTCTGGGCCTCAGTTTCCTTGTCTGTAAAGCAGCATTGACAGTAATCCCTTCCTCGTAGCACTGATCTGAGAGGCTGATAGAGTTGGTGACTATAAGATGCTTAACACAGGCCTGGGACACGTAGTGGGGTTCGACATAAACGCCTCCCCCATATCCGAGATCACGTGGGTACTGCTTTCGAGAGATGCTGACCTTGATTTTTGTTAAGACTCATCAAACACTAATCTCAGGATTCGAACATGAAGAAACAGAGTCACCAAAGGGATAATATTCCACTTTGAAAACACAGCTGGCATTCTACTCCTGAATTTTTACCAAAGAGAAAAGGAAATACGTGTCAGTAAGTTCAGTATATCTAAAGATTTGGATGTGAATGTTCAGAGTGACTTTATTTGTAACAGCTTCCAACTGGAAACAGCCCTGATGTGCATTAACGGTGAATGAAGAAACTGACTGTGGTATATCCATACAGTGTGGTATACTCAGTGATATAGAGCCATTGCCACCCTCAACAGCGTGGATGAATCTCAAAATAATTATGTGTGTAGGTATGATCCATTTACATGACAGTGAAGAAAACGCAGACTAATTCACAGGAAGCAGATGGCTGGGTGCTTGGGGATCCTGGTCGGGAGGAATGGGAGGGGGCGTTACAAAGAGACACGTGAGGAAAATTTCCGGGGCCGTGGATACGTTCGCTGTCCTGGTTGTGGCGGCGTCTTCGCAGGTTGTCGTCGTGAGCTTTAAGCATGTGCCGTTGGCTGGTCATCAGTTAAGCTGTTTAGAGGCAGCGCCCCACTGCAGGAGCAACTTCCTCAGAACCACTAGTTCAGGGAAAAATAATTGTGAGCAAGTCGCGTGTCCCCCACAGGGAAGTTTATTATTTCTTAAATAACCGCTGTGGAAGAAGGGAAGGAGGTACATAATGAGACAGGCTTTCCTGGGAGGACCACAGCCTAGTTATAAATTGTAGGAAAAGGAAAGTAAATAAGGTTCCCTTTAAAACAAAAGTTAAAAGCACGGGCTGGTCATTTATAACGAACTCGGCAGGGCAGAGCTGCGTTCCCGAGAAGACAGGCTCTTCACTGGAAACCCTGCCGGGAGACGGTTTCTAATTTTCTGAAGTCCTTCCAGGCATGGACATTTTTCTTTTCTTTCTTTTTCCCTCTATGATTTATTTTATTTGTTGTTGCTGTTGAGAATACACGCAACAAAGCATACAGCAGTCCAACAGGAAAACTTTTCTCTCCCAACCCTTCAGTGCCTTTAGATTTCTCTCTGCAGAAGTTGCCTCTTCTAGCAGGTTCCATTTGGAGGGCACAGGAACTCAAGGCCCAGGGGTGATGCCTCTGCTTATGCAGCCGCCCTGTGGGGTAGGCATCCCCGTGCCCACTCCCATTCGGCGTCTGAGACCTGGCCCAGGCTTGTTTTCTTCCGGGCCTCTCAGGCTACGCTGATCAGGGCTTTCCTCATTGTCCCTGTTGCTCACTGGACTGCCCTGCACCGTCTTCCTTTCATTTCTTCTAGGATACCTTAGAGTTCTGTCCTTGGAGTTTCTTCTGCCCTCTTCCCAAGGCTGGTGGCTCCTCAGCCTGCAGTTCTCACTCACTTCCTTGAGGGGGTGCTGATGAGCAGGTCAACTTCTGCAGACAATCCCTTTCTTACTTATCTGTTGTCTGTCTCCGATTAAAATGTGAGCTTCATGTGGGCAAGGCTCTGGCTGTCATGGCATTGGCCCTGGCACCCATCACAATCAGGCACCAAATAATGGGGACTTGTTTTAATGAGGATACTGGTTGAGCTACCCTAACATGTTGAGTTAAACAAAGCAGAAGAGTTGATTCTCTCTCATAGACAAGTCTGAGCTGTAGGTGCCTGGGTCGGTAGCCAGCTCTTCTCCATAAGGTCATCAAAGAATCTGGAGATCAGGTTCTCCTGTCTTGTTTCTTTGCTGGCCCGTGGGAAAGGGGAAAAAGGAAGGGCTGAGAAAGAAGCTTTCTTGTAAGGATGTGTGAATAACAGGTTGCCCACATCACTTACTTTCACAACCCATTTGTGAATAAAGACAAGACGCCGTTTCTCAGCATCTCTTGCAGCTACCTGTGGCCATGTGACCAAGTTAGAAACAATGCCTGAATGTAGTCCCCAGCCAGCTCCTAGCTGCAAGGAATGCTGGGATCTGTAGTCTTTTTGTGGTAGCTGTGTGTCCAGCTACAACTAAATGTGTTTTGTTTGCTGCTACTCAAAAGCAGAAAGGATATTAAGGGGCAGCAGACTCTGTCAAAGTGCTTGAGCAGTATTCGTTGAATGAAGGAATGGCTAGCCCTCTCCCCCAGCCTCCTTGTGCTTCCTTTTGGCTCAGCACGTACCAGGTTCTAATACTGCACAGCAAGGATTGTGAGGATGGCACAAGACCGGTGTTTCATTCTATTGTGCATAGAGTTGCTATGAGTTGGAACTGACTTGACAGCACCTAACAATAACCGTACTTTATTCATGGCTTATTCATCTTTGAATTCTCAGTGCTTAGCTTAGAGCTTGGCACATAATAGACACCTAGTGCAAGTTGAATTGAAAAGCCAGTAAGTAGGTTGGAAATGCTTCCCGTTGGTTCTGAGCCATTTGGGTGATTTTAAAGCCTATGGGATATACAGATGACACAATCTTGCTTGCTGAAAGGGAAGAAGACTGAAGCGTTTACTGATGAAGATCAAAACTACAGTATCTAGTATGGATTATAGCTTAACATAAAGAAAACAAAAATCCTAACAATTGGAACAATAAGTGGAGAAAAGATTGAAGTTGTCAGGGGAGTCATTTTTCTTACATCCACAATCAACATCCATGAAAGCAGTAGTCAAGAAATCAAATGACATTTTGCACTGGGCAAATCTTTTGCAAAAGACCACTTTAAAGTGTTAAAAAGCAAAGATGTCACTTTGAAGAGTACAGTGTGCCTTACCCATGCCATGACATTTTCAGTAGCTTTAATGCATTTGAGAGCTGGACAATGAATAAGGAAGACTGCAGAAGAATTGATTTGCTTGTACTGTGGTGTTGGTGAAGAATATTGAACGTACCGCGGACAGCTAGAGGAACAACTCGTGCTCCTTAGAAGCAAGAATGGCCAGACTTCATCTCTCATACTTTGGTTGTGTTGTCACAAGGGAACAGTCCCTAAAGAAAGCTATCATGCTAGGTGAAGTAAAGAGTACTGCAACAAAGGAGCAAACCCTCAATGGGATGGGTTGACATATGGCTGCAGTGATAGGCTAATGCATGGCAATGGCTGTGAGGGTGCCGGGCCAGGCAGGGTTTTGTTCTCTTGTACAGAAGGTTGCTATGAGTCAAAACTAACTCAACAGTACCTAACAACAACAACAACAGGAATCTATGAGAAGAAACCAGTGTAAACATTCATTAATAATCGGAACATGGAATCTATGAATCTAAGAAAATTAGAAGTTGTCAAAAATGAAATGGAAGACATAAAGATCAATACCCTAGGCATTAATGAGCTGAAATGCATTGGTATTGGCCATTTTGAATGAAACAATTAATTATATGGCTCTATGCAGGAGCTCTGGTAGCCTAGAGGCTAAGGCACTTGACAGCTAACCAGAAAGCTGGCGGTTCAAACCCACCAGCCACTCCTCGGAAGGAAGGATGGGCAATCTACTTCCATAGAGATACCACCTTGGAAACCCAAGGAGTGGTTGCTGTGAGTCAGATCTGACTCAGTGGCACATAGCAACAACAACAACATGCTGGGAAAGACAAATTGAAAAAGAATGTTATCGCATTCATCATCAAACGGAACATTTCAAGATCTATCCTGAAGTACAGTGCTGCCAAGGAAGACCAGTAATATAACTACTATTCAGATTTATACATCAACTAAAGAAGATGAAGACATTGAATATTTTTACCAACTTCTTCAGTCTGAGGTTGACCAAACATGCAATCCGGATGAATTGATAATTACTGATGATTGGAATGTGAAAGGTGGAAACAAAGAAGCGCATTGGTACTTTGAAAATATGGCCTTGGTGGTAGAAGTGACACCGCAGATTGCATGATAGAATTTTGCAGAACAATGGCTTATGCATCGTGGATGTATTTTATCAACAAAATAAATGGTGACTATACACGTGGACCATGCAAGATGAAATACACAGGAATCAAATTGACTACATTTGTGTAAAGAAGTGATGGAGAAGCTCAGTATCGTCAGCCTGAACAAGGCCAGGGGCCAACTGTGGGACAGGCCATCAATTGCTCATATGTAAGCTGAAGTTGAAGCTGAAGAAAATTTTAAAAAGAAGCCCACAAGAGCCAAAATATGACCTTGACTATATCTCACCTGAATTTAGAGACTATCTGAAGACTTGATTTACATATGCACCCAAGTGACCAAAGAGCAGACGAGCTGTGGGAGGACATCATACATGAAGAAAGCAAATGGTTATTAAAAACTCAGGAAAGAAAGACGAGACCAAAAGCGATGTCAGAAGAGACGCAAGAACTTACTTTTGAATGGAGAATAGCTAAAGCGAATGAAAGAAATGATGAAGTAAAAGAGCTGAAACAGAAAATCGCAAAGGGCAACTTGAGAAAACAAAGTATTATAATGGAATGTTTTAAGGGAAGAACAGGGGAGACCAGGGTTTCAGATGTCTTCTCCTTGGCAACCCTCTTTGCTGAGTGTTAGATGTTCCTGCTGGGCCTGGAGGCCTGAGGTAGGGAGCTCTGGAAACATCTCATTGTTTTTTTAAAAAATGACTGTGTAAATGGCTTTCACATTATGGAAGAAAATGATGCTCCAGATGTGTTATCTCCTCTGCAGATGAGCACAGGGAGGCTTTTACAGTTTGTTCTCTGTGGTGCTCTGAGACATTCTCCCAGGCTTCAGAGAAGAGCAAACTTATGCCCAATACTTGTGCATCTTTCAAAGCCCTTGCAGAGACAGGAGGCTGTGTGGCCCACTGGAGATGGGGTGGCCTTTGGGGTCAGGAAAATATGGCTTTTGGGATCTTGGCATTGTCCCTTAGGAGCTTTGGGACCTTGCAAAGGTTTCTTAACTTCTTAGAATCTTGGTTGACACCTCTGCAAAAATAAGGTTGCTATGAGACTGAATCAGATCTCTGGTAGCATAGTGCCTAAGGCACTTGACTGCTAACCAGAAGACTGGCGGTTCAAACCCACCAGCCACTCCTCAGAAGGAAGGTTAGGCAGTCTACTTCCATAGTGATACCGCCTCAGAAACCCAAGGAGGGGTCACTATGAGTCGTGTCTGACTTGGTGGCATATAACAACAACAACAACAACATAAGACTGAATGGAGGTGAGTGAGCACAGGCTGACCTCAGGGCCTTTGCACATGCTCTTCTCTCTTACTGCAGTCACCTGTAAATTTCTACCAAGTGAGACGGGCCCTTGTATTACCCAGCAGCAGCAGTTCTCCACTGTTCCTCTCAGAGCAGCCTGTTTGTTTCTCCTGGAGTTTTTATTCCAGCTCTTGATTCTGTCATGATTTGGTGAGCATTTGTTTCATGTATGTTTCTGCCACCTGATTGAAGGCTCCATGAGGACAGGAACAGTGTCGGTCTTACTCACCATTGTACTCCCCACCCCTCACCCAGTGCCAGGCACGGAGTTGTTGCCTCGTTATTGTTGGTTGGAAGAGTGCATGTGTGGTAGCTTATTGGTAAAGTGGCCTCTCTCCGTTGAACTCTGCAACAGTAGATCCCTGTTTCAGGGCTGATGAGGCTGAGGCCCAGAGATGGCCATATGGCTACTAAGTGGAGGACTAAGCACTCATGCCCTGCTGCCCAGTTTCCCAGTGAATCTTTTCAATCTCACTGTTAATTTAATCTAGAAAGATCTGGCTGGATGAATGGACCACAAAAGTGACCTACTCATATAGTTTACTCCTCAAAGAGAAGACATGTAACGTGATGGCTAGGAGTTGAGAGGGAGCTCTGGTGGCATACTGCCTGAGGCATTTGACTGCTAACCAGAAGGTTGGTGGTTCAAACCCACCAGCCACTCCTTGGAAGGAAAATTGGGCAATCTACTTCCATAGAGATAACATCTCAGAAACCCAAGGAGGGGTCGCTGTGGGTTGGAATTGACTCTATGACAGTGAGTTTGATTTTTGGTTTGAGGAGTTGCGACTCTGGAGACAGATGGCTGCCTCTGAATCCCAGCACTGTGACTTGTAGCTGTGTGACTGTGGCCACATTACTCAGCCTTTCTGTGCTGAGATGAGCATCATAAATGTGCCTTCTTCAGTGGGTCATTGTGAGGATCCAATGAGTTAGTAAGTATGAGCCAAAACCAAACCCACCACCATGGAGTCCATACTGACTTACAGCCTATGGGACAGGATAGAACTGCCCCACAAGGTTTCTAAGGCTCTAAATCTGTATGGAAGCAGATTGCCTCTTCTTTTTCTTGCAGAGTGGCTGGTGGGTTTGAACTGCCAGCCATTTGGACAACAGCCGATTGCTTTAACCACACCACCACCAGAGCTCTTAGTATGCATGAAGAGATTTGAATAGTGGCTGGCATGCAGTAAGCATTATTTACAAACCAAACTCACTGCCATGGAGTAGATTCTGACTCACAGTGACACCCCTCTCCCCAGTTGGGTTTCCAAAGGAATAGATCTTTATAGAAGTAGATTGTCCCATCTTCCTTCCACGGAGCAGCTGGTGGGTTTGAACTGTCAACCTTCTGGTTAACAGTCAAATGCCTTTGGCACTGCACCCAAACTCCTTAAGCACTATTTAAGTCTTTGTCAAAACAAGTAAGTCTAAAATAGTTTCTTCACCATCTTCTTCCCTTTGAGCTTTTGAGTTGGGGGCTTTTGATTCCAGTTGAAATTGTGGTGAAAGCAGAAAAAACAACAAGAGGAATAAATGCAGCCATGTCTTTGCCCTCAATAGGTCACAGTGGATAAAGAGTGACATGTGTGACTTCTCTGTGTCTCACACCACAGGGCCTGTACTGCCAAATTCTTCTGTCTTCCCAATAGTCCTTGAGTGGTTTCTGAGTCACTAATGGACGTGACATTAGTGAACCACGTGTCCTGCCCCCTGCTCTGGGGTGGCATTTGACAGGTAATTCTGTGCCTTCATTTCCTTGGTCTGTTTTAATTGTGACTTTGGGGGCTGGCCCGTGCTGACCCCTGGTTAAAGATGATGCTTTCTTAACCGGGGAGTAGTTAAGTCAGGAAGAAGGAAGAGCAGATACTCTTTCTCTTGGGCATTTCCTGGGAGAAAAAAAGGCTGCTCACAGAGCCCTTATGGCACAGTGGTTAGGCACTTGGCTGCTAACCAAAAACTTGACAGTTCGAGCCCACCCAGTGGCTGTGTGGGTGAAAGACCTGGCCATCTGCTCCCATGGAGACTGTAGCCTAGAAAAGCCTATAGGGAAGTTCTGCTTTGTCTCATGAGGTCACTAGGAGCTGGGGTTGACTTGATGGCACTCAACAAGGGACTGTGTGGCCCCCACCACATTTATTCCTCAGGCCTGTGTGGAAAGAACTCAAGAGTCTGTCTTTGGAATACCCCTTCCAGGAAGCCGGGCCCAAGCTCCCCGCTCAGGCAGCTTCTCTGTTTCGTAGCCTCACCTGCTCTCCAGGAGCTGCTGCCGTACAGTAGCCGACCCAGCCCACCAGGTATGGTACTGATTCCACAGCAGAGAACTGTCTCCAGGCTGAGTCTTGGTGATAAATCCATCCACCCACTCTGAATCTAGTGGGATATTGATTGATGGATTGGTGAGTAAAGCTAATTGTTTTCTGCCTTCAAAGAGCTTCCCTTCTAGTGGAGCAGAGCCAGATGGACCTTAAACAAAGAGATAAATTAGCAAACTAATAACAACTTGTGCTAAGAGATACTAGGACCTGAGAGAGAGAGAGAGAGAGAGAGAGAGAAACAGAGAAAGAGAGAGAGAGAGAGAGAGAGAAGGAGTGACCTGCCTAATCCTGACTTTACATGGTGCCTCCTCTCTGCTTAGGCGACCTGTGAGTGAAGACCTGCAGAATGAGAAGGAGCCAGACAAGGGGAGACTTGGAGAGGAGCACAGAAGGCTGAGGAGACAGTCTGTGCAAAGGCCCCGTGGCTAGAAAGACCTTGGCTAAGAATTGCAGACGAGTCAGTGAGGGCAGCACCAGGTCTACCTTATTGATGGCTGTCCTTTCTGAGCCCAGCGTGGCATCTGGCACATAGCAGGTGCTAAGACACATTTGCTATATGGGTAGATGCAAGAATGGAAGAAATACTTGCTTAATGTCATAGTCACCAAGTGCTGCCACAACAAAAGCTACCACAAGTGCATGGCTTTAAGGATCAGACATTTATTTTTCCATAGTTCAGGAGGCGGCTGTTGTTGTTATGAGCCATCGAGTTGGACCCACCTCATAGCAACCCCTCCTTGGGGACCTGAGGCAATCTGACTACAGAAGTAGATTGCCCCATCTTTCTTCTAAGGAGTGGCTGGTGGGTTTGAACCACCAGCCTTCTGGTTAGCAGTCAGATGCCTTAGGCATTACGCTACCAGAGCTCCCGTCTTTCCAAACAGGGTCATATTTACAAGTACAGGGGTTAGGAGTTCAACACATACTTTGGTGGGGTACTAACTTCAGTCCAGAACGGGCACCTTCGACTTGACAGCATCTAACATCAGTGTACATCTGTGCATGCATATGTATATATGTATAGTCATTCATCCCTCGGTATCCACGGGGGTTGGTTCCAGGACCCCCTTGGACACTAAATTCCATGGATGCTCAAGTCCCTTATGTAGAATGGTATTTGCATGTAACTTGTGCTTGTTTTTGTTGTTGTTATGTGCCGTCGAGTCGGCCCCGACTCATAGCGACCCCTCCTTGGGTTTCTGAGGCAGTATCACTACGGAAGTAGGATTGCCCAACCTTCCTTCTGCTACATACTTTGCATTACCTCTTGATTACTTGTAATACCTGATATGATGTAAATGCAGTAGAAATAGCACTTTACATCCCCTCTTAGCTTTGGAGGGATCACTTTGGCCACATAATTGCTTCTCCTACCCCTTACGGCCCAAAATGGTCAATCTCTGGTTGGGTGAATCCTTGGATGTGGAACCTGCAGATACACAAGGCCAGATATATGTGTGCATATACATTTGTTGGGAGCTCTGGTGGCGTAGTGCCTAAGGCATCTGACTGCTAACCAGAAGGCTGGTGGTTCAAATCCACCAGCCACTTCTCGGAAGGAAGATTGGGCAATCTACTTCCGTAGTGATACCACCTCAGAAACCCTCTCTCGGAAACCCAGGGAGGGGTCGCTGTGTGCCAGATCCGACTCGATGGCAGTGAGTTTTGGTTTTTGATACATTTGTTTGCAATGTAAGTAGGTAGATTACCTGTAACGTGCAGAACAAAACCCAGAAATTTGATGATGAGTAAAACTAATGTTGGTTGAAGATCTAGTATGCCTTTGTGTCTCTGGATTGTCTTGAGCACCCATCTGTAATAATCACCTAATGGTGAGTCATGCACTGTCCCTGGCGTTCTCATGCCGTTGCCTGAAGTTGAGTCATTTCTATTCTGCTCTCATGACTTCTGCCGTATCTGCCCACCACCACTTATTTAATATTCTTTTGAACTTGTCTCCCTATTTTTTTTTATCTAAAATAATTTTATTTATAAAGAAAGCCAATATCATTTGTCATCAACAGAGAATAACTGCAAAAGTACCCTGATGAGTAGAAAGCAGTTACTAGTTTCGAAGGACTGTGAGCACATCTAAATAGAAAAACTTAGTCTTTGGGACACATTGTTGTTCCTTGTGGTGTCCAGACATCACAGGAAATGATCCTGGGTTCTGAGCTACCCATGGGCGATGTGATAGTTGGAGCTGTGTGTCAACTTGGCTGGACCACAATTCTGTGTGGTTTAACCAATTGTGATGTGGGTTGTTCCCATGATGGGATCAGATGTATATGTTTTGAGCAGCCAATCCATTGAAAGGGAGTTTCCCTAGGGGTGTGGCCTGCTTCCTGTATATCTGTGGACATCCTGGGAAAAGAGACACTCTTGTGTGGATTGGGATTCTGTTGTGCTGCCTGCAACTGTCTGTAAGCGAACAATCCACCATTCCGCCGGGAGATCTTGGATTCGTCATTCGTTGGAGTCAGCAGCCAGTATGCTGCCTGGCAACCTTGAGCTCCTCAGCCCCTTTAGCTGTGTGAGTTGGGAAAAACCTCCAGCTTGACGTTTGATCCAGGAACTTGGGACTTGCCAGCTTCTATAAATGTGTGAGCCATTTTCCTAAGATAAATTTCTCTTTCTCTCTCTCTATAAGCTTTACTGGTTTTGTTTCTCTAGAGAACCCAGTCTAACATAGGGGTTGACGCCAGTGGGTGTTTAAAAGCTTGAGCTTGGAAGGTGAGCACTGCCTGTCACTTCACTGCTGTGCCTCACTTTTTCCATCTGTCCTGTGGGCCCACCTCACAAGGTTGTAAGGATTAAGTGGAACAATGTTTTCAAATATCTTCCCATGTAATAAGCAGTTGATAAATGCCATCTTTTATTAGTGGTTTGGTTATTTGAGCTGTCCTACTTAGGAGAGATTTTTAACTTAAAACTAGAGATTGATTGTAAGCTTTTTGTTGGTTTGGTTTGTTTAGTTTTTGAGCAATCTGACTCCACAGAAGCATCTAGCAAACTTCTGTAGCTCCCCATCGGGACTGAGATCCGGCTGGTGTGTGGAGACCTGAACTTAGCCATCTCAGGTGTACTTGGCTTTTTTCTGTGTGAGAATGGCCATCACATGGCACTGTTGCCTGTTCTCAGCATTCCAGGTGGTCAGCCATGGGCTCCTGGGGACTCCATTCGTTCACCTTGAGAATAACATCCTTGGAACCTCAGAAAAAACAGCCCATGCTCAGCTGGACCTGGCTGCTACAAAGGTTGGGGTCCCCACCTTGGCTGCACAGGGGTCCAGGCCAGTGACATGGTTGAGGATGGACATGGCAGGAGGACTGGGGAAGAATGGCAGTGTTCAGAAGACATTCTTTTCTCAGGTCCAGGGCATACCTGCTTGTGGTAATGTGTTTGGCGTCTCAATGCTGGCATCCAGTCACTGTTGCTGTTCTTTAAGGTACTTTGAGTGAGCAGATCCTGTTTGCAGTCTCTGGCCTAAATCCATCTGCTGATTCCATCCCACTGTCTTGGCCCCTTTGTTGACCTTTGAAGTTCAAGCCTGCTCTCACCTCCTCTCACGGATCCTTTGCTGGTAAACGATGCCATGAATACAGCTCAGTGCCAACAGAGCGATCCCTCTGACCCAGAAGTCCATCTCACTGGGAAATTATGAACCCTCCCGAGCTCCCAAGACGTCCATTTCTAAACCTCAGTAACTCCACCAGGTGATGAGAAGTATCCAGGGAAATTAGAAAAGCGGAATGAGCAGCCGAGTTCCAACTGGGACACACATGCTGGATGACTTTACCTGGAAGGCCTCCCTCCCCCCTCCCCAGGGCTTTTTATATAACCTTCCACGTGGCACGTGTACGACAGCAGTACTGCAAAATGACTGCCTTGTGAAAGGCACAGAAAACAGACACTGCCCCCTCTTTTTGTCCTTTGCAAAATGTTGCCCTTCACTGGCAGTTTATCCTCTTCCTTCAGTTCTGTAGGCCCTTCCCCAGTGGGAAGAGAAGAAAACTCTAAAATGTCTCCATTCTGCCCGTAGCCAGTATGATTTGCCCCAATGAAAGGCATTTGTAAAAACGAGTAGCGTTCTTAGAATGTCAGAAGGCATTCGTTTGCATGATGTCACTGCAGATTTTTCATTGACAAGGAAACTTGGCCTGAGAGGAGGGGTGGGAAGCCAGTGCGATGTGACTGGAGAAGGGTTTGCTTTGCGGAAATTAGTTAAATACATCCTGGCAGCTCTTCTTTGAAGGTTAATCGTGATACTGACTGTTAGAGAAAACCTAATTAATAGAAAAAAAACTACATTTAAGTATTAGTAAGGTTGTGACAAGCACTTTATAAAATCAAGAAATTCAACATTAATGGTGTAGCCTTGCTCTTTCAGCCTGTGGCCCATTGTTCCCAGGTGGTGAAGCAGATAAAATGCATTAATTAAATATTTGGGAAGCACTTTGCTGGTTCTTCTTATTTATTATCTTGTGTGAGGTTGACATCTTGGCAATTTCTGAGAACAAAAGAATCCGCACACAATTAGGTTCAGTATTTTTATCAGTGGGATTATTTTTAAGTATGATTTTTGTCTTTTCCTTCTATCTGGGTGTGAGGGGCAGTCACAGCTGGGGAGAAGCCCTGGGAGGGTCCAATTGAGTCAACATGGTGTGTGGGGATGAGAGTCTTGAGGGGGGGGGTCAACAAACTATTTCTCTGAAGCGTCAGATGATAAACTTTTTCGTCTTTACAGGCCATTTGGCTCTGTCAGAAGTACTCGGCTCTTCCATTGTGTCATTCACACAGCCACAGACAATGTGTAAAACAAATGAATGAGGCTATGTTCCAATAAAACTTTATGTAAAAAAATAGGCAGTGGTCCAGATTCGGCCCAGGGGCTATAGTTAACTAAGGCCTATAGCAACATCTGGAGGTGGTGGCCTGGGTTTGAATCTAGGTCACTTCTGAGTCTGCATCTCTAGGCAAGCTTCCCTGAGCTTCAGGTTCCCTGGGGTAAAATAAGGATAATAACAGTACAGGGTCTTGTCGTGGTGCGGTGAAGCCGTGTGGAGGGTGTGTTCATGTTTGTGCCTTGTGGGAGGAGCAAGAGGTAGGCAGCACCTCTGGGTGGAACACGAGGTGTTTATCACGTGGGCCGTGGTCAAAGGTGCTTGGGAAACACTGGTGGGGGGTACACAGATGCTTAAGGCGGCTTCTGTATTGGACCCACAGAGCTCTGGGCTGCTTTGGTGACCACGAAGAAAGGGTGATCCTGGTTAGGAGACATGTAACCCCACTCCTTGTGTTCACTTTATAACCCCACATGCCAGCCTGTCCCCTTTCCCCATGTTGTTGTTGTTGTTATGTGCCATCGAGTCAAACCCGACTCATAGCGACCCCTCCTTGGGTTTCCGAGGCAGTATCACTACGGAAGTAGGATTGCCCAACCTTCCTTGCGAGGAGTGGCTGGTGGGTTTGAACCGCCAGCCGTCTGGTTAGCAGGCAAGTGTCTTAGCCACTATGCCCATAGCTCAGTAAAACGGTCCTCTGGGCTCAGGATTTCAGGTGTCCCGTGTTGGTCGTACTCACCTCATGGTCAGTAGCGATGATGTAACAACGCCCACAAAGCTCCCTAGAAGGTTGGGATCTTTCTAGGCTCACTGAGTGGCTCCCACACTTTGCAGCAGGATGGAAGGTGTCCTCATCTGAAGAGAATAGAATCTGTTAGCACAGAGAAGGACAATGTGTCGATGAGAGAGCATTTGGGGCCATTGGTACAGGTAGGAGAGGTCCTGAGCTGGGCCACCTGCAGGGGTCACTCCATGAGGCAGCCATTTTGGATTAGGTCTGAGCAATATTCTTCTCCCAAGTGCTTGTGGACAGGGCCCTAGTGCCATCAGCCTGCATCATGGAACTATCACCCTGATTTTCACAGCACCTCCAATGGGGGCTCATCCCTTTCAGAGACTGCGTGCAGCTGGTGGCAGCTGGTGGCATGACCAGTGTTGTGGAGTCAGACTGCCACATCAGGTTCCAGATCCATCTTAGCTGCTTCTGGTTGTGTGCACTTGAGCAAGGCACCCCCTTTGCAGAGCCTCTACTTCCTCGTCTGTAAAACGGAGGTACTCTGTGCCTTATGTACAGACAGTGTTGAGCACAGCACCTCACACAGAGAACGCCCTCAGTGGACGGTCACGGTTCCGTTATTGTAACTACTGTTACTATGTTATTACTACCACTGCTCTTCTCACCCTCAGGCAAAGATGTTTCTCCATTGTTGATAGCCTGTGGTCTTCCAGATAAAGATTGTTTCTTAAAGTAATGGATTATGAAAGGAAGTCAATGATGGTTTCAAATACCTTAGTCAAATGTAAAGAACATTCTTCTACAAGCCCCTTGGGCTGCCTCGTGTCCCCAGTGACAGTACTTTTCATGCTGGCAACAACTGCAAGAAAACAGAAGCTCGGGCTTTGGCCCCGACCCCAGGGAGTTAGCTCTTGGGCGGTGTGAGCCTGCAGACAGGAAGACTTCTGGACCCTGACTGAGTCACATGACCAACAGAGACAGGACTGGACATCTGACTGATTCACCCCCTCCATTACCTTTCCACATGCAAACCTTTCTTGAGGAGAAACTGACAGTCACTTCCTTGGGCACCCTCTAAACCGGAACATATTTCTATCATAGCTCTGCTGACTTGCCTTGTCTTTTACTCTTCATGTGTGTGTCTCTCTGTGTCCTGTGGGCTTCTTTTCATTAGAGTTGACAGAAAGCCCATCTTACAACAACTTAAGCAGAGGTGAACTTTGTTGGCTCACGTAACTCACATTTCTGAGTGTGGGCTTCAGGCATGGCTAGAAGTGGGTGCTACAGTGATGAGGTCAGGACATCCGTCTCCTGCTTCCCTCCATGCGGCTTTCCTACCTTGGCGTCCTTGTGTGGTCTTGACATGTGGTGGCAGAGTAATGCCCACCAGCAGTTCAGCAACCCCAGCAGAAGGGGGGCCCCAGCCAGAGATCTGGGATGGGGTGTCAGTGGCTGCTTGGTTTGTGTGCACGTTCCTGAGGCTGGGGGAGGACTTGGTTGACTGACTAGACTTTGGCACATGTGCCGGTACCTGACTCACGGTGACTCCATGCACTGTGGAGAGAAACCCTGACCAGTTCTGCACCGACACCATGGTTGGTTATGGATCGGACCCCTTGGGATCCATCAGGTTCCACGGGCTGATTTTCAGAAGTAGTAGGCCTCTCTTCCTAGTCCCTCTTAGTTCTGAAGCTCCCCTGAAACCTGTCCATCATTGGAGCAACACATGAGCTTCCACTGACAGGTGTGGTGGCTGCCCAGCAGGGGCATTAGCCAGGAATCGAACCTGCATCTTCTACCTGGAGGGCAGGAATTCTACCACTGAACCCCCATTGTCCCTATGCTTCAGAGGCTGGAGAATGTAGATCACAGTTTCTCACAACAATATCTTGGTGCTGTTACCAGTAGAAGAGGAAGGACAAGCTGGGTTGCCACAGCTCCTTGAAGGCATGGCACTCTGGCTTACAAAGCCTTGTCGTCCCAGGCCCTTACATAGTTCCTGACAAATGTGGAGGGGGGCGGTGTTGTTGAATGATGAAGGTAATTTGGATTCTCACTTGCCCTTAGCCCTCCTATTGGCTTTTGAGACTGTCAGTGGCATACATGTACAGCTCTATGCAATAACCAGAATCTTAGTAATAGCCCCTTACAAAGTGCCATGCACCAAGGCAGGTGCTGGTATCAGGAATCAACTCAGCAGCATGTAAGAGAAAACCCAGAGAGGCTTCCCAGAGATTTACATGTTTTGTTTATGTGTCAAGGAGCCTGGAGGTAGATGGCCAAGGGCTGATGGCTCCAGAAAGCTGTCAGGGGCCCAGGCTCTTCCGTCTGCCTCCTCAGCCATGCTGCTAGCTGAGAATGTGCCAGCTCTGGCTTCATGCCTACCTTGCAGGCAGGAAGAAGGGCAAGGACAAAGGGCACCAGATGTGGCCAGCCGAGTGTGCTCTCTCCAGAAAGATCTGTTTCAGAACCCAACTCAGAAAGTCTCTCCTGACTTCTCGCTGACCATGGCTGGGTCACATGGCTATAGCCTTAAGTGCAAGGGAGGCTGGGAAATGTAGTTTTTAAGTTGCTCCTCAACAGCATGATTCTCTAAGACAGGAAGAAGCGGGGGATGGATGATAGCTGAATAGCCTGTAGTGCCTGCCATGGCTGGACGTGGTGTCTTGTTTTGATCCTTCCTTGGGGGGCGGGTAGACTCTTCCCTCCATTTTGCAGATGAGGAAACTGAGGTGCAGAGAGGCATGTCTGTGCTGGGCTGTACCTGTTTGGACTCAAGCATCAGCTGCTTGCCAGCAGGACAGTGCTCAGCCCAGACGCCTGCACTCCTGTGGTGCCTGGTAAGCATTCACTGAGTAGCATCTTCCCTGCTGACGTTTTCCTCTTTGTTACATGTTCTTTTTCTTCTAACTGTGTTTTCTGCCTCCTCAAAGGAGACAGAGGGTTTGCTAGAAATGGGACAGAATGGCATGAGCATGGTTTGATCCCAGAAAACGTCACTTGGAGCATGTTCTGGAGTGGTATCTGTTGTTGTTGTTGTTAAGTGCTGTCGAGTCGTTTCCGACTCATAGCGACCCCATGCACAGCAGAACGAAACACTGCCCGATCCCACGCCAGCCCCACAATCCCTGCTATACTTGATCCCATCATCGCAGCCACCGTATCAATCCATCTCGTTGAAGGCCTCCCCCTCTTTCGTCGACCCTCTACCCTACCAAGCATGACATCCTTCTCCAGGGAATGGTCCCTTCTTACAACATGACCAAAATAGGTGAGACCAAGTCTGGCCATTCTTGCTTCCAAGGAGCATTCTGGCTGCACTTCCTCCAGGACAGATCTGTTAGTTCTTTTAGCAGTCCATGGTACTTTCAGCATTCTCCGCCAGCACCACAACTCAAAAGCATTAACTCTTCTTCGGTCTTCCTTATTCATTGTCCAGCTCTCACATGCATACCAGGCAATTGGAAATATCATGGCTTGTGTCAGGCGCACCTTAGTCCTCAATGAGATATCCTTGCTCCTCAGCACATGAAACAGTCCTTTCGCAGTTGACTTTCCCAATGCTACACGTCGTCTAATGTCCTGACTGCTGCTTCCGTTGGCATCGATTGTAAAACCAAGCAATGTGAATTCCTTGACAACCTCAATCTTCTCTCCATTGATTGTGATGCTGCTCATTGGTCCACTTGTGAGGATTTTTGTTTTCTATATATTGAGATGTAATCCATACTGCAGACTGTATTCTTCAACCTTCATCAGTAGGTGCCTTAAGTCATCCTCACTTTCAGCAAGCAAAGTTGTATCGTCTGCATATCTCAGGTTGTTAATGATTCTTCCTCCAATCCTGATACCACGTTTTTCTTCATATAGTCCAGCTTCTTGGATTATTTGCTCAGCATATGGATTGAATAAGTGTGGAGAAAGGATACAACCCTGACACACTCCCTTCTTGATTTTAAACCATGTAGTGTCTCCTTGTTCTGTTCGAACGACAGCCTCCTGGTCAAGGTACAGATTCCTCATGAGTACAATCAAGTGCTCGGGGATTCCCATTCTTCTCAATGTTATCCATAATTTGTCATGATCCACACAATCAAATGCCTTTGCATAGTCAATAAAACACAAGTAAACATCTTTCTGGTATTCCCTTCCTTGAGCCAAGATCCATCTGACAACAGCTATGATATCCCTTGTTCCACATCCTCTTCTGAATCCGGCTTGAGCCTCTGGAAGTTCTCTGTCAATATACTGCTGCAAACGTTTCTGAATTATCTTCAGTAAGATCTTACTTGCATGTGATATTAATGATATTGTTCTATAATTTCTACATTCTGTGGGATGACCTTTCTTTGGAATGGGCACAAATATGGATCTCTTCCAGTCAGTTGGCCAGGTAGCTGTCCTCCAAATCTCTTGGCATAACTGAGTGAGCGCCTCCAATGGGGCATCTGTTTGTTGAAATATCTCAATCGGTATGCCATCAATTCCCGGAGCCTTGTTCTTCACCAGTTCTTTCATTGCAGCTTTGACTTCTTCCTTCATTACCATTGGTTCTAGATCATATGCCACTTTTTGAAATGGATGAAGATCGATCAGTTCTTTTTGGTACAGTGACTCTGTGTATTCCTGCCATCTTCTCTTGATGTTTCCTGCATCATTCAATATTTTGCCCATAGAATCTCTCACTATTGCAACTCGAGGCTTAAATTTTTTCTTTAGTTCTTTCAGTTTGAGAAATGCTGAGCGTGTTCTTCCTTTTTGGTTTTCAGACTCCAGGTCTTTGCACATTTCATTATAGTAATTGGCTTTGTCTCCTCGAGCTGCTCTTTGAAATCTTCTGTTCAGCTCTTTTACCTTTTCATTTCTTCCGTTTGCTTTAGCGATTCTCCGCTCAAGGGCAAGGTTCAGAGTCTCCTCTGTCATCCACTTTGGTCTTCTCTTCTTTTGTCTTTTTAGTGATCTCTTGCTTTCTTCATGGATAATGTTCTTGATATCTTCCCATAATTCATCTGGCTTTCGGTCATTGGTGTTCAATGCATCAAATCTATTCTTTAGATGATCTCTAAATTCAGGAGGGATATATTCAAGATCATACTTTGGCTCTCTTGGACTTGTTTTCATTGTCTTTAACTTCAAATTGAATTTGCCTATGAGCAGTTGATGGTCTGTTCCACAATCAGCTCCTGGCCTGGTTTTGGCTGAAGATATTGAGCTGTTCCACTGCCTCTTGCCACAGATGTAGTCAATCTGATTCCTGTGTGTTCCATCTGGTGAAGTCCACGTGTACAGCCTCCGTTTGTGTTGTTGAAAAAAGGTGCTTGCAATGAACAAGTCATTGGTCTTGCAAAATTCTACCATACAAGTTCCAGCATTATTTCTGTCACCAAGGCCAAATTTTCCAACTACCGGTGGTATCTACACATGCCAAATGTTAACCCGTTGTCCTGCATGTGTTGGCCTCTGTGGCTCCCAGGCAATTAGCCTTCCTGCTGCCCAGGAGGGATGAAGAGAGGTGTCTCCACATGTGGGAGGTGGCCCTTCTCTTTTCGTCCAACTTCCAATGACTTTAATTGGTACTTTTTAGACATGTTCCTTGAATGACACAAATGCTGTTTTCCTCTTTAACAAAGAGGGAAGGATGACGATGGGGTGGGCACACACAGAGTGACAGCTTCACTGTGGCCGTGTTGGCCATTATGTGGGGTGCCTGTGTCCACAGCCGGGCCCCAATTTCAGAATGCACTGGGTGCCACGCATCATTTGTAAGTTGCGTTTGTACATCAGCTCAAGCCTTTGCCCCTGGAAATGCTTCTGTGTGGATGTGGTGATGTTCCCAGGCTGGCTTCCCTCACCTTATTTGGATGTGTAATGGATTTCACCTGGTACCACAGATACCTGTTAGTTGTGCTAACAGAAATAACTAGAACAGATGTGTGTAAAGAATACACGTCTGCCCTACTCCTCTTAATTAAAAGGGATGAAGATGCCACAGATAGTGCCTTCCAAAGAGCTCTGGTGGTGTAGTGGTTAAGGCATTTGGCTGCTAACCAAGAAGTCGGTGATTCAGATACACAAGCTGCTCTGCTCTGTGGAGAAAGGTGAGGCAGTCTGCTTCCATAAAGATTTTCAGCCTTGCAAACCCTCGGGGGTGTAGTTCTACCCTGTCCTATAGGGTCACTGTGCATTGGAATTGACTCAATGATGGGGGATAGTGCCTCTGACCCTGGTACCAAGGTTCTTGTCCTCAAGTGTCTTCTCACTAATGAGTCAAAATCACCTACCACTGCTAAGGAAGCCATCAAGTGATCTGCAGGTGTTAGTTCACTTGATTAGACCTCCCTCCCTCCTTCCGCACCCCCAGGGGATGTTTGGCAATGTCTGGAGACACTTCCGGTTGTCACAGCTGGGAAGGGAGGAAGTAGATTGCTACTGGCACCTAATGGGTAGAGGTCAAGGATGCTGCTGAATACCCCACAATGCACAGGACAGCCCCACAGCACAGCATTGCCAGCCACTGGGAGCCGTGGGGCTCAGAATGAGAAACCCGAGCTAGCCTTATCCCTACTGCATGGTGAAGAAACTGAGGCACAGACTAAGGTGTGTGCTAACGTCACACAGCTGGTGAGTGGCAGAATGTGGATTCAAATCAAGGCTGACCTTGAGGCTGAATTTCTGTTCTCTCTCATGGTGCTGTACCTCATGTAATAGTGAAATAACATGGACAGTGATGATGATAGCTCACATATATTTGAGCATTATCTCCCAGACATCACTCTAAGGCACAGGCTGGCAAATTTTTTCTGGAGCGAGCCAGCTTTAGATGTTGTAGATTTTGAGAACCACATGATCCCTGACATTTTAGTGGCAAACCAGCCAAAGACAGTATGTGAATAAATGGGCATGGCTGTGTTCCAGTAAATCTTTATTGAGAAAAACAGGCCCCAGGCTGAATTTGAATTTGACCTATAGGCCATTTTTTGTGTGTATGTGGTTTGGGTGGAAGTTTACACAGCAAAATGGTTTCCATTAAACCATTTTGATTCATGACAGTGATTCTCATCCCCATAATATAACAGCCGTGTTCCCACCTCCTCCCTGGGGTAACCTTTCCCACTCATCCTTTCCTGTCTATTCCTGCCTTCTGACCTTTATCCCTGGGTAGATGCTGCCCTTTTGATCTCTATGGTTGATTGTTCCAAGGAGTGCACACCTCCCTGATAGTGTTTCACCTTGTATAGACCTGTCGTTTGGCTGAAATTGAGCCACGGGGGTGAGTTCAGTTCCAGGCCTGAAGGGTGTCTGAGGGCCATAGTCTTGGGAGTTTCATGAGTCTCTATCAGACCAGTAAATCTGGTCTTTTTCTTAGGATTATTGAGTTTTGAACCACATTTTTCTCTCACACTGTGCAGATCTCCTATTGTGATACCTTTCAGAAGGTTTCAGCAGTGGTAGCTGGGTACGACCTAGTTCTTCTGGTCTGAGGGACATGGAGGCTGAGATTCACATGGTCTGTTAGTCCTTTGGACCAGTTGTTTCCTTGTGTCTTTGATTTGCTTCACTCTTCTTTGCTCCAGTTGGAAAGGGACCAGTAGTTACATCTTAGATGGCTGCTTGCAAGCTTTTAGGACCTCAGTTGTCTTTGTGTTATGCCAATTGTGTTACGCCAGTTGACCTTGATGTCCCCTGAAACTATGATCCTGTGCTTCCAGGCCCAGCAACTCTTTCCTTCAGGGTGTTTGATTATGGCTAAAAAGTTTTCATAACTTTGCCCCATGAGCCATTTTTGTTGACTTCTGCATGAAGTGGTTTTACACGATATTTCTTGTTTCTCATTTATTGGGTTGGTCGTTAGTGCAAGGGCACATGACATCGTGAGAATGTAGGTTTTATTTTCAAGACAACCTTGGTGTGGATCCTGGCCCTGCCATTTGCCGTCCGTATAGCCTTGGCCGTGTTTCTCAGGCCCAGCCACTACATCTACAGAATGGAGATGCAATGCCGACCTCACAGCGGCATTGGGAGCCTGCGGAGCGGGTACCATGTGTAATGAGTCAGCCTAGTGCCTGGCACAGAGTGGTACTCAGGTAGTGGTGGCCCCCTTGTGACCTTAAGCAAGTGCCTCAACCTCTCTCTGCCTCACTCTCCTCACCTACAACATGGGCGTGATGCTTCAGGTAATAACAGCCATAGTTGTAGCAGCTACCAGTCATGGAGGCCTTATGTTAGGCTTCACAGGCGTGAACCACCAGATCCTCCCGACAGCAGCTCTGTGAGGTAGGTGGGCATGCCATCACGTACAGAATGAGTAAACTGAGTTCTGGGTGGCTGAAGTAATGTGCCCGAGGTGCCAGCCGAGCAGGCGGTAGAGCTGGCGGCTGGATTGGATCCCAGAGCCCTGCCTTGGAACCAGTGCATCAGTCCTCGTATCTCAGCACCTCCCACCTGTTGTAAGTTCTCATGAAGAAGTCAGCACCCTGACCCTCAGAAAGTCACAGTGAATATTCTCGTCATGAATTTCTTACTGCTCCAGGCTGGTCTGGCTGGATGATCACTTTGGACACACAAAACTGCTGTCCACTCCAGTAACGCCACCCTTCTTCATACACTCCTTTTGCTTTTGCTACCTGACGGCTCCCTTTGGCACCATCCACATGCAGGGGACAGTTCAGTTTCTGATCTTTTTTGGGCCCGTGGAGCCAATTGCAACTTCTCCTGGGTTCAGAGCCTACATCTGGGTTTGGCAGAGGTCTCTCACCATGAATCCGGAGCTGATATGAGTGGGGGAGAGGCAGGTCCAGGTGCCCAGACCTACTTGGCCCTGCTCCAGAAAGAGCATGTTACCCTCAGGGCTACAGCGCAGCTTCCCAGGCTGCTGGACAGGGCCGTTCAATTTTCTTCCCAGAATCTCCTCTGTGAAGGTCCAAGATTAAAGGACAAAGAAGAGACCTTCTCTGTGTATTCCAGGTGGGTCCTCTTGGAATGAGTCATTTGGGTCTAGCTGTGTACCCAGAATGGATGCAGAGATACTAATGGATTTATTTTTGTGTTTGTTTATACCCTGTCTTGTTAGAAGAGCATCTGAGGCAACATGTCTTACATGCAGGTGCTGGAAGCATGGACTTTGGTGTCAGATGCTCTGTGTTAACACGGGTGCGTTCCTTAACCTCTCCAAGCCTCAATTTCTCCATCTGTGAATTAGTGACAACTGAAAACCTGTTGCAGAAGGTGGTTTTGAGAATTAAATAATTGACAGTGTAAGCATTAGTTACAATAGCAATAACATTGTTACAATAACAATCAGTATTGTTATTGATACCACTGTTAACATGATTACTGTTACACACTCAGAATAAACTCAGAAGGAAATGGACGTCAGGGAAGATGAGCTGTTAGTCTGGCTCAGAGCTAGGGGTATGTTTATTTTCTGTGCATCTCGTTGGCTTGTTCAAATGATGTCTTCAAACTCTTTCCTGCCCTGTGTGTGTATATGTATGTATGTCTTGGTCAAATACTTGAGAAAGACCCAGGGCTTGGAGAAGTGGTTATGGGTTCCTTGAGATCCTTTGACAGATGGATCTGAGTCATCAAGCAGCAAGGCAGGAAAGTGGGCAAAAGGACAGAAAATGGCCAGGGGGACCAGGACAGAGTAAGAACTCAGCTGCAGGGCTCCAGGTGGGGGAAGAGAACCTAGGCCATGCCCCATAAGCAGCAAGGTGGAAAAGTGGGAGAAAGGAGAGGAAAAAGGACAGGGGGCTGGGACAGAGGCAGGAAGCAGCAGTAGGGATCCAGGTAAGGGGAGGTTGGAGAGGTTTCAAACAGCTAAGGGAGACAAACTTGTCCGTCAGTTTATCTTACTGTGGTGACATGTTGCTGTGAGTCTTGAGGGTGTGCCACCAGTGTTTCAAACCCAGCTGGATGCACATGGTGCACAGGTCTCAGCAGGGCTTGCAGACTGAGACAAGACTAGGAAGAAGGAAGAGACCACCCACTTCTCAAAGAATTGGCCAGGGAAAACCTTATGAATAGCAGAGAAACAGTGTCTGATACATTACTGCACAACTTTATGAATAGTCTGGAAACATTGTCCAGTACAGAGGAGGAGGATGAGTCACTTAGGTTAGTAGTCTCTCAAAACAGGACTGGGAAAGAGCTGCATCATCAGAGTGAAACCAGCCTTACTCATATGGGTAAGGTAAAGCTTCTGAGACCTCCATTTGCTGATGTGGCAGGACTCAAATTGAGGAGAAACAGCTGCAAACATCCATTAGTAATTGGAACATGGAATGTATGAAGTATGAATCTAGGAAAATTGGAAGTTGTCGAAATGGAACACATAAAGATTGATGTCCTAGGCATTAGTTAGCTGAAATGGACCAGTTTTGGCCTTTTTGAATCAAACAACCATATGATCTACTATGCTGGGAATGACAATTTGAAGAGGAATGGTGTGGCCTTCATCATCACAAAGGATATTTCAAGATCTGTCCTGACGTACAATGCTGTCAGTGATAGGATAATATCCATACACCTACAAGGAAGACCCGTTAATATGACTATTATTCAAATTTATGCACCAACCACCAAAGCCAAAGATGAGGAAATTGAAGATTTTTATCAACTTCGGCAGTCTGAAATAGATCAAACATGCAATCAGGATGTGTTACTTATCACTGCTGACTGGAATGCAAAAGTTGGAAACAAAGAAGAATAACCAGTAGTTGGAATATTTGGCTGTGGTGATAGAAATAATGCTGAAACTCGCATGGTAGAATTTTGCAAGACCAACAGCTTATTCATTGCAAATACATTTTTCAACAACACAAATGGCAACTCTACACGTGGACATCGCCAGATGGAACACACAGGAATCAGATTGACTACATCTGTGGCAAGAGGTGATGGAAAAGCTCAATATCTTCAGCCAAAACCAGGCCAGGAGCTGATTGTGGAACAGACCATCAGCTGCTCATATGCAAGTTCAACTTGAAGTTAAAGACAATTAAAACAAATCCTTGAGAGCTAAAATATGATCTTGAATATATCCCTTCTGAATTTAGAGACCATCTAAAGAATATATTTGATGCATTGAACACCAACGACCAAAAACCAGAAGAATTGTGGGGACATCAAGAACATCGTCCATGAAGAAAGCAAGAGGTCACTAAAAAGACAACAAGAGAAGAGAAGACCAAAATGGATGACAGAAGAGACTCTGAAACTTGCCCTTGAGCAAACAGTAGCCAAAGCAAATGGAAGAAATGACAAGATAAGAGAGCTGAACAGAAGATTTCAAAGAGCGGCTCGAGAAGACAAAGCCAATGAAATGTGCAAAGACTTGGAGTTAGAAAACCAAGAGGGAAGAACACACTTGGCATTTCTCAAGCTGAAAGAACTGAGGAAAAAAATTTAAGCCTCCAGTTGTAATATTGAAAGATTCTATGGGCAAAATATTGAATGATGCAGGAAGCATCAAAAGAAGATGGAAGGAGTACACAGAGTCACTGTACCAAAAAGAACTGGTCGATCTTCATCCATTTTACACGGCGGCATATGATCTAGAACCAATGGTATTGAAGGAGGAAGTCAAAGCTGCAATGAAGGAATTAGTGAAGAACAAGGCTCCAGTAATACCTATTGAGATATTTCAACAAACGGATGCCCCCCTGGAGGCACTCACTTGGTTATGCCAAGATATTTGGAAGACAGCTACCTGGCCAACTGACCGGAAGAGATCCATATTTGTAACCATTCCAAAGAAAGGTCATCCATAGAATGTGGAAATTACCAAACAGTATCATTAATTGCAAGTGAGATCTTACTGAAGATAATTCAAAAACGGTTGCAGCAGTATTTTGACAGAGAACTTCCAGAGGTGCAAGGTGGATTCAGAAGAGGATGTGGAACAAGGGATATCATAGCTGCTGTCAGATGGATCTTGGCTGAAGGCAAAGAATACCAGAAAGATGTCTACTTGTGTTTTATTGACTATCCAAAGGCATCTGATTTGTGTGGATCATGACAAATTATGGATAACATTGAGAAGCATGGGAATCCCCGAGCACTTGATTGTACTCATGAGGAACCTGTACCTTGACCAGGAGCCTGTCGTTTGAACAGAACAAGGGGACACTGCATGGTTTAAAATCAATAAGGGAGTGCATCGGGGGGGTGTATCCTTTCCCCACACTTATTCAATCTACATGCTGAGCAAATAATCCGAGAAGCTGGATTATATGAAGAAAAATGAGGCATCAGGATTGGAGGAAAAATCATTAACAACCTATGATACGCTGATGACACAACTTTGCTTGTTGAAAGTGAGGATGACTTGAGGCACTTACTGATGAAGATTGAAGAATACAGCCTGCAGTATGGATTACATCTCAATATAAAGAAAACAAAAATCCTCACAACTGGACCAATGAACAGCATCACGATAAATGGAGAAAAGCTTGAGGTTGTCAAAGAATTCACATTACGTGGTTCTAAAATCGACGTCAGTGGAAGCAGCAGTCAGGACATTAGACAACGTGCAACACTGGGCAAGTTGGCTGAAAAGGAACTGTTTCAAGTGCTGAGGAGCAAGGATGTCTCCTTGAAGACTAAGGTGCACCTGACGCAGGCCTCGTATGTATGTGTGAGGTGGACAATGAATAAGGAAGACCGAAGAAGAGTTGATGCTTTTGAGTTGTGGTGCTGGCGAAGAATGCCGAAAGTACCGTGGACTGCTGAAAGAACTAACAGATCTGTCCTGGAGGAAGTGCAGCCA
This sequence comes from Orycteropus afer afer, assembly GCF_000298275.1. Lineage (NCBI taxonomy): Eukaryota > Metazoa > Chordata > Mammalia > Tubulidentata > Orycteropodidae > Orycteropus > Orycteropus afer. Next base: position 12,112,626 of record NW_006921648.1, read on the forward strand.
AAATGCTTCTTGGAAGAGGGAATAGCCAGACTTCGCCTCACCTGTTTTGGTCATGTTATCAGAAGGGACCATTCCCTGGAGACGGATGTCATGATTGGTATGGTGAAGGGTCGACAAAAGAGGGGAAAGCCCTCAACGAGATGGACTGACATGATGGCAGCAGCGATAGTCTCAAGTATAGCCAGGATCATGGAGCAGGCTTGGGATCCGGTGGTGTTTTCGTTCTGCTGTGCATAGGGTCGCTATGAGTTGGAAATGACTCGATGGCACTCAACAACAACAACTGAGTCATGAGAACCCCATCTTTAGACCTAGTAACCAGGTTCCCTGCCTCTCCAGCCCTGGTTGCCCTCATGGTTACACAGCCCTGCCTCCATGTCACCCTGCCAGGCTGACCTCTGAGGTTTCCTCATCAGTCCTCACAGTCCTATCTTGTTTTCTGCCTTATCTGGGCATCACTTGCCCTCCTTCGCTCTCCCCTGGTCTATCCCAGTTCTCCAAGGTTCAGCCCCTGATAGCTGCTGCTGGGCCGGCTTTGAAAGGCAGCTAATTAGCATGCTTTACAGATATTTTGCTGGAGGTACTTTGCATGGGAGGAAGTGGAAGGTTAAAAGGAAGGGAGGGACATGAATATTTAACACCTGTGTGTGTTAGGCACCGTGTTTTACACATCCATAGCCTTTCCCAACAACTCACATAATGGTGTTTTCCCCATTTGAGACATAAACCCAGAGGCTCAGTGAGATTGAACAATTTGAGCCATGACATATGACAGAGAAGTGTTGAAGTCAGGATTGCTCATTCGTTTGTTGATTCAGTCATCATATATTCATGACACACCTGCAGTGGGTCTGGCATTTTTCAGGTGTTAGGCTTGTAGCCATGAACACAATGGACATGGTTCCTTCTTCTGCAGGGGCTCCTGGTCCAGAGTCACACCCAGTTCTGTCTGACTCTAGGATCTCCATTCTTTTTATGGTACCATATTGTCTGATACTATTTCTTCCTGGAGAGGTGGCAAAGTCTCACTTGAACCATTGTCTACGTTTCTCAAGGGATTGGGCGAGAAGTAGGGGCTTCGTCATTTCACTACGATGCACTTCATGTACACCTCATGGGATTGCTGTTCTCTTCTGCAACTGATGGGCCTACAAATTAAATATCTGGATTGCCTGATTTTTGATAACCTTTTAGGAAAGAGGAGAAAATGTATTATCCTTTGTAGAAAGAAGGAACCAATTAAGGAATCCCTTACTCTTAACAACAGAGTCCCCTCTGCTGCCATCCATTTAAGGGTTTTGACTTTTGACTGAAGAGGAGTTCAATGAAATGATACATGCTGATTTTTAAACCTAAGCACCCTGGAAATCTTTTGATTACAATATTTTTATTTATTTTTTAATTGTGCTTTAGGTGAAAGTTTACAGAGCAGAGTTTGTTTTACATTCAACATTTTGTGTACATTTGATTTCATTCCCCAATTACCATCCCCAACCCTAATTCACTCTCCTCCCCTCCCTGCCCAGTACCCCCACCCCCACCCTGTGCCCCTCATAGATATGCACTCCTGTGTGTCCTGCATTTCCTCTGTGCAAATGTTGCCCCTCTGGTGCTCCGTGGTCATTTGATCCAAGGGATGCATCTCCAGAGAGTATGTGGGTGCGTCACCCTGGGTTGAGTGGTCTTATTTACTATTGGGCTGAGAGCCAGCCCCTGGGAGTGAGTTTCATTCCAGGCCTAAGTAATCCCAGGGCCATAGTCTTAGGGGTCCTACCAGACTCCATCCGACCAAGAATTCTGGTCATTATTGTTTTTTGGATTTTGTTCCACATTTTTCCTCCCACTCTATCCAGGATCTCCAGTTTTGATCCTCTCCCCAGTGGTTGGCATTGGTAGCCAGGCACCATCTGGTTCTTTTGGTCTTGAGATCCATCACGTCCTAGGGCTGATTGCTTCCAAACTCCCCTCCCCCTTTTTTTTTTTTTTTCACTCTTCTTCTGATGATAGGAGACCATTATTAGCTACATCGCAGATGGCCGCTCAGAAGCTTTTAAGACCCCAGTCGCTATTCACCAATGTAGGTTGTGGAACAAGATTTTTATGTATTTTGTTGTGCCAGTTGAGTCTGGTGTCCCCAATACTATGGTGCTGAGTCAGTAGATCCATTGGATTTCTCTCCCACAGTGTCTGGGTGTCTGTGAGGGATTGCTCTATGTCTTCTGTTGTTTCTGTAAGGATTGTGGGTATTGTATCACTGGTATGTGTGCAAGATTAGCCTCAGCTGAATCTGTCTTTGGTCTAGAATGTAATCCTATTCATTGACACCCCTCTTATCTTCTCAGATGTTTATGTGTTTATCTGTAGCCTGGTGTTTGGTGTTAATGCAGTATTGTGGATATATTGGTATTAGCCTCTGTTGTCTATATTTTATGTGCACAATTCCGTATCCTCCCTTTCCCTGTTATCGTGGTGGTCACAGACTCTTCCATACCATCCCTTGCCTTGTCCACCTCAGTGTGTGGCCCCAAACTACCTCAAAATTATTCCTTCTCCCCTTCCTTCCTCACCCCAGTAACCTACAGAGTGAGTTCCCTTCCTTAAGCAAACCTTTCTTTGTCTTTTTACAGTAATGGGCTCATACAGTATTTGTCCTTCTGTGATTGACTTATTTCACTCAGCGTAATGTCCTCCAGGCTCGTCCACGTGGTGAGATGACTTGTGTATCCTCCATTGTTCTCTAATGTAGCATAGTATTCTATTGTGTGAATGTACCATAGTTTGGTTATCCATTCATCTGTTGGTGGGCATTTAGGTTGTTTTCAGTTCTTTGATATAGTGAATTGTGCTGTGATGAACATAGGTGTGCATTATGTCTGTTCATGTCCTGCCTCTCACATCTTTAGGTTATATTCCTAGTAATGGAATTGCTGGGTCAAATGGTATGTCTATTTTCAGTTTTTAAGGAAACGCCATACCATATGCCACAATAGTTGTACCATTTTACAATCCAACCAGCAGTTCACAAGAGTTCCAATCTCTCCATAACCTCGCCAGCATTTGTTATTTTCTGTCCTGTTGAACTTTGCTATTATTGCTGGGGTGAGATAATATCTCATCATTGTTTTGATTTGCATCTCTCTTATGACTAAAGATAGAGAGCAATTTCTCATGTGTTTGTTGGCCACCAGCATATCATCTTCAGTGAAGTGTCTATTCAAGTCTGTTGTCTGTTTTTGAATTGGGTTGTTTGTGTTTTGGTGTTGAAGTTTTCTGTAGATTTTAGAGATACATCCTTTGTCATATATGTCATAGGCAAATATTTTCTCCCAATCTGTAGGTTCTCTTTTTACCCTTTTGGTGAAGTCTTTCAATGTGCTTAAGAATTTAATTTTTAAAAGGTCCTAGTTATCTAGCTTCTGTTCTACCTCCTGTGCATTCTGAGTTATGTTTGATAGTCTATTTGTGCTGTATATTAGGGCTCCTAGATTTGCCCCTATTTTATCTTTGATGAATTTTATAGTTTTGGGTTTTACTTTTAAGGCTTTTATCCAGCTTGAGTTTGTTTTTGTGTATGGGGTGAGGTATGGGTCTTGTTTCATTTTACTGCAAGTGGATATCCAATTTTGCCAGCACCATTTGTTAAAGAGGCTATCTCTTCCCCATTTAATGGGTTTTGGAGCTTGTCAAAGATCAGCTGTCTATAGATGGATGAGTCTATTTCTGGGTTTTTGATTCTGTACCGTTGGTCTAGCTGTCTATCATTGTATCAATATCATGCTGTTTTGACTACTGTGGCTGTGTAGTAGGTTTTAAGATCTGGGAGTGTGAGATTTCACACTTTGTTGTTGTTCTTCAGTAGTGCTCTGCTTGTCTGAGGTCTCTTTGCTTTCCATATCAAGTTAGTAATTGGTTTTTCCATGTCTTTAAAAAATTTTGTTGGTGTCTGGATCAGGATTGCATTAAATGTGTAGATTGCCTTGGGTAGTATTGACATTTTCACAATATTTGGCTTTGGTGGTGTAGTGTCTAAGGCATTTGACTGCTGGTTAGAGGGCTGGTGGTTCAAACCCACGAGCCACTCCTCGGGAGGAAGATTGGGTGATCTATTTCCGTATGATGCCATCTCAGAAACCCAAGGGGGTGGGGGGTCCCTATGAATCAGATCCGACTCGATGGCATTGAGTTTATTTTTTTGGTTTATATCCATGAACAAGGAGCTCTGGTGGCATAGTGTCTAAGGCATCTGACTGCTAACCAGAAAGCTGGTGGTTCAAACCCACAAGCCACTCTTCAGAAGGAAGGTTGGGCAATCTACTTCCTTAGTGATACTGCCTCGGAAACCCAAGGAGGGGTCGCTGTGAGTCGGGACCGACTCGACTGCACATAACAACAACAACAACATCCATGAACAAGGCAGGTTCTTCCATTTATGTAGATCCCTTGTCTCTTCTAATAGTGCTTTATAGTTTTCTTTGTATAGGTCTTTTGTGTTTCTGGTAAGATTTATTCCTAGATATTTTATCTTTTAGGGAGCTATTGTAAATGGTATTGTTTCCCTTAATTCCTTTTCAGACGTCTCTTTGTTGATGTGAGGAATCCAACTGATTTTTTGTATGTTGACCTTGTATCCTGCCAATTTGCTGAATCTCTCTATTAGTTGCAGTAGTTTTTTTGGCTGAGTCTGTTGGGTTTTCTATGTACAGGATCATATCATCTGCAAGTAGAGGTAGCTTTACTTCCTCTTTGCCAATTTGGATGCCTTTTATTTTTCTTTCTTGCCTTATTGCCTTTTCCAGGACTTCCAATACAATGTTAAATAGGAGTAGTGATAGAGGGCATCCTTGTCTGGTTCATAAGGGGAATGCTTTAGTCTTTCTCCATTAATAATAATGTTGGCCATTAGCTTTGCATGTATGCCCTTTATTATGTTGAGAAATTTCCTGTCTATCCCTGTTTTCCTGAGAGTTTTGAACAGGAATGGGTGTTCTATTTTACCAAATGCCTTCTCTGTGTCGATTGACATAATCATATGGTTCTTTGGTTTTGTTTATGTGGTGGATTACATTGATTGTTTTTCTGACATTGAACCATCTTTGCATACTAGGTATGAATCCCACATGGCCAGGATGTATTATTTTTTAGATATGTTGTTGGATTCAGTTGGCTAGGATTTTGTTGAAGATCTTTGCATCTGTGTTCATGAGGGATATTGGTCTGTAGTTTTCCTTGTTAGTGGTGTCTTTCTCTGGTTTTGGTATTAGTGTTATGCTTGCTTTATAAAATGAGTTTGGGAGTATTTCATCTTCTTCTATGTTCTGGAATACCTTGAGTAGTATAGGTGTCAACTCTTCCCTGAATATTTGGTAAAAATCTCCAGTGAAGCCATCAGGGCCAGGACTTTTTCATGTGGGAAGTTTTTTTTTTTTTTTTTTTATGACCTGTTTAATTTCTTCTTTTGTTATGGGTCTGTTCAAGAATTCTATCTCTGAGTGGGATAGTTTAGGTAGGTCTTGTGATTCTAGAAGCTTGCCATCTCTTCTAGGTTCTCGAATCTGTTGAAGTACAGTTCTTCATAATATTCTCTCAGTGTCTTATTTATTTCAATTGGTTCTGTTGTGATGACACCCTTTTCATTTACTGTTCTTGTAATTTGCATCTTTTCTTTCTTTTCTTTTGTTAGATTTGCCAATGGTTTGTTGATTTTAATCTTTTTGGAAAACCAGCTTTTAATTTTGTTGATTTTCTCTATTTTTGTTTCTTTGTTTTCTGTTTCATTTATTTCTGCTCTAATCTTTAATATTTCCTTACTTCTAGATACTGTAGGATTCTTTTGTTGTTCTTTTTCTCATTGTTAGAGTTGTTGAATTAGAATGTTGATTTTGTTTCTTTCCTCTTTTTTGATTTATACATTTATTGCTATAAAGCAACATCTGAGTACTGCTTTCTCTGTGTCCCATAGGTTTTGGTAGGATGTATCTTTAGTCTCGCTTGTTTCTAGAAATTTCTTTATTTCACTTTTTTTCCTTCTGTTTCCCAGTAGTTTTTGAGCAGTGTATTGTTCAGCTTGCACATTTGATGCTTTTTCCTTGATCTTCCTATTATTAATTTCCAATTTTATAGCATTGGGGTCTGAGAAGATGCTCTGTAGTATTTCAATGGTTTTGAATTTATTGAGGCTTGTTTTACATCCTACCATGTGATCTATTGTGGAGAATGATCCATGTGCACTGGAGAAGAATGTGAATTGTGCTTTTGTTGGGTGGAATGCTCTGTATGTGTCTATGAGGTCAAATGGGTTGATTGTGTTATTGAGTTCTTCTGTATCTTTGTTGAGTTTTTTTCTAGTTGACCTGTCCCTCCTTGAAAGTAGTGTGTTAAAGTCTCCTACTACTATTGTAGAGGTGTCTGTTTTCCTTGTCAGTTCAGTTAATATTTGCTTCATGTATTTTGAAGCACTTTTATTGATTGCGTAGGTATTTGTTATGGTAATGTCTTCTTGGTCAGTTGACCCTTTCAGCATCATATAGTAACCTTCTTTGTCTCTTATGTTGTTTTTCACCTTAAAGTCTATTTTATCAGAAGTTAATATTGCTCTTGCCCTTTTTTGGTTACCATTGGTTTGGGATATTTTTTTTTTCTACCCCTTAATTCTTCATTTGTTTTTTTCTTTGTGTCTTAATGTGTTTTTTATCTTTGTAGGCACTTTATCAATGGGTCTTCTTTTCTTACACAATCTGCCACTCTCTTTCTCTTGATTGGTGCGTTTAGTCCATCCACATTGAGTGTAGTTAGTGATAAGTATGTATTAATTGCTATCATTCTATTGTGTCTTTTTTTGGTCATATTGTTGGAGTTTTCTTGGTCCATATACTTTCCTGTGCTGAGTTCATTTTGTTGTCAAGTATTTCCTCTCTTTTCTTCTTTATTGTTGGTTTTGTGCTCACTCAACCCATATGTTTTCCTTTCTTCTGGGTTTGCTTAGGGCGATTGTTAGTTTCCTCTGTGATTACCTTGGAGTGAATTCTTGTCTCTATATTTTTGGGACAGTGTTCTATGAGGACAGTGTCTTGTTTTCCTCTCTGTTTGGAAGTTTTATGCCTAGAACTTTTATTCTCTCTATTTGATAGTTGCTGTTGTCATGTACAGATTGACTTCCTTGTTTTTTAGTGTACACTGTTTTATGGTCTTATTTTGAGCATCTATTTCTGATTTGGTTTTAGTGTTGATGTCATGTGTCTTGATTTTATTCTTCTCTGTTGTGGGTTCTCTATTGGAAGAACTTCCTTAAGCATTTTGTGTAGGGTTGGTGTGGTTTTCACAAAATCCCTTAATTTCTGTTTGCCTGAGAATGTCTTGATTTCGCCTTCATATTTGATGGGCAATTTTGCTGGATATAGGATTCTTGGTTGGAAGTTCTTTTCCTTCAGTGTCTTATACATGCCATCCCAGTGCCTTCTTGCCTGCATGGTGTCTGCTGAGTAATCAGAACTTAGCCTGTTTGATTGTTGTAAGTAATATTTCTTTTGTCCCAGGGAGCTCGCAAGATTCTTTCTTCATGTTTGGCTTTTGAGAGTTTGATTATGATATGCCCCAGCGTTTTTCTCTTGGGATCTATCCTGTATATGGGTTCTTTGAGCTTCTTGGACAAATATCTTTTCTTCCTTCATGATATGGGGGAAGTATTCTGTTAGTAAGTCCTTCACAATTTTCTCAGTAGTTTTTTTCACCTCTTCTTTTTCTGGAATTCTAGTGAGATGTATGTTGTTTCTTTTCATGTTGTTCCATGTAACTCTTAGGTTCTCCTTATTTCTCTTGAAATTTTGTTCTGATTTTTTTTACATACAGGCTGAACTCTGGACCACATTGGGCCCATGGCAAAGATTGTTGTCAAAATGGAATCTGCTTACATTGTTGAACAATCAAGACATTTACCATAAACTCCTCAGTTTCTAGTTTCTCTTAGAAAAAAGCCCAGAAAAATCTGACATTATTGGCTTTGTGTCCTCCCTGGGCAGACACCCCTGGGCTTCCCCACTTCAGGGAGGATTGCCATCCCACATTAACCCCTCCCACCTAGCCTGCCCCCCTCACTTAGGTCACCTACCTGGTCCCTGTTGGCCTTCACACTGGCCCCTTTGCTTGAGACTATCAGCCCCCAGAGCCTTTTGAAGGCAACAGCTTCTCAGATTTGATTTGATATGCAAACTTTCAGATATGTCATTCATTCAGCATTCATTCATTCATTCAGTACATGCATGCCCCAAAATGAAATCTGCCAAGATGCATGTGTGGGGAGGCAGGCTGCCGCTTCCAGACGTCATCCCTGGGCAGTGACTTAAATCACAACAGGAGAGGGACAAAGCACATGCTTGGCAGCTCTTCCCAAAAGGGTGTCCACGAGAGTGGACTCTCAGGAGACTCCAGGAAGGGTGATCATTGTTGGCTGTGTCTTAGATCCTTTGATCACAGATATTACAGGGGCTGGGACCCCAGGCAAAGATTAGGGGATCTTCTAGACTTGGAGTGAAATCTTTAGCTTTATCTTAAAACTATTATAGCATGGAGTATAAGAATGTGTTTTATCAGATCAGAAAAGGCCCAGGCAGTGTTGGTTATTAATGATAATAATAGCAGTATTGCTGCTGCGTGCCAGTGAGTTGATTCCAAGTCGTAGCGACCTGATAGGACAGAGTAGAACTGCCCCTTAGTGTTTCTGAGCTTGTCATCTTTATGGAAGCAGATTGCTTCGGAGTGGCTGGTGGGTTTGAACCACCGACCTTTTGGTTAGCAGCCAAGTGCTGCTAACCAGCCACCAGGGCTTCTTAATAATGATAATAGTAGCTAATGTTCTTGGTTTTCCAGTTATTTGCTTGATAGTGTGCTAAGTGCTTTAGAAAACCCCGTGAAATGGGTATTGTAATTATCCGTGTTTTACTGATGAAGGTGTCGGGGCTCAGCAGGGACCAGAAGTGTGCTTTCGTCCCTACGGTTGGAAAGTGGTAGGGTCAGAACTTAGGCTCGGGCAGTGGGACTCCTCTCTCCACCTTCCCTAGGAGGCAGCCACGAGGACAGGCTGCCTGGCTCTCCGGACATCACAATGGCTGTGGCACTTGGTGTCTTTATTAAACTGTTACCAAAGAAGAAGAGCCAGTTGACATTTAGGGATGTAGAAAAACATAATATTTATGTTTTAAATTAAACCAAATTAGATCATTGCCAAAGAGCCAAAGGTACTGAATGCCTCAGAGTAACAATGGAAAGTTGATATTCCTTAATATTGTGAGTCTTTCCTCTTTCAGGAGGAAGTTTTGGTTTGGAACTCAGTGAACATGGGTAAAGCCAAGCTGAGGTATTCAAAGTAGTGTTCTTGGCTCAGCATCTCTTGACAGCATGGGAGCCATAGATAAATTTGAAAGCAGCACAGTTCTTGGCAGGAACAACAACAAAATATAAGCATGTAGCAGGTTCTCTGAAACTCTGCCCCCATTGCCCTGTGTCCAGCCCTAAATTGCTCAGAGTGGCTTGGGCATGTTGGCATGTGTTACTGGCTTCTCTTTGTAACTCTGATATCTTAAAATGCTGTCCCGTTAGAGAAAAATAATTAGAATACTATGTTTTCTCTTTTACCAGGGTTTGCATCTAAACTGGTGACATTTGCTCTTGTATCTTATACATATTAAGGAGCCCTGGTGGTGAAGTGGTTAAAGTGCTTGGCTGCTAATCAAGAGGTCAGTGGTTTGAACCCACCAACCACTCTGGGAGAAAGATGAGGTGAAAGATGAGGCAGTCTGTTTCTGTAAAGATTTACAGCCTTGGACACCCTATGGGGCAGTTCTACTCTGTCCTCCAGGGGTCTTGTGAGTTGGAGCTGAATGGACAGCAGTGGGTTTGGTTTGGGCTTTGCTTCCTTAAAGATTGATAGCCTTGGGCACCCTCTAGTGCAGTTCCACTCTGTCCTCTAGGGGTGCTGTGAGTGGAATCGACTCCACGGCCGTGGGTGTGGTTTGGTTTGTGTATTCTGAAGGGATGGCAAGTGACACATCATTTGTTCTTCCATTTTAAACCCACTGCTGTCAAGTTGGACCCTACTCATAGTGACCGCTCCTTGGGTTTCTGAGGCAGTATTGCTATGGAAATAGATTATCCAACCTTCCTCTGATGAATGGCTGGTGGGTTTGAACCACCAGCCTTTTGGTTAGCAGTCAAGTGCCTTAGGCACTACACCACCAGAGATCCTTCTTCCATTTTAGAGATAGATAATTGAGGCACTAGAAGAAGCCTTGGGAGGCAAAGGGACAGGCATTTTCCCTCCATTTTATCTTCTTAACCATTCCTGGAAGCCCTTGCAGAGACAAGGATGTCGAATGTGTTTAAGTCGTGTCCCCTCTTGAGGGTCATTAGCCAGTAGGTGACTGACTGAGCTGGGTTGTGAAACTAGGCTGGTTGACCTTCTAAAGACTCTTAAACCCCAAAACTCGTTGTCATTTAAAGTGCCTGTTAAGGTCCCACCTTTCCTGCAGGCCAGTGTGAGTGCCTGCCTTCTCCCCAGGGAAGCTCCTCCAGAATGTCCTGGCAGAGGAAGCTGCCGACCAGACGTGACCTGCCACTCAGCCGTGCTCCGGACCCTGCCTCCACACTGTGCCCTTGAGCCTCTGCACAGCGGCCTCTCATTGTCTCTGTCCACCCCACTCACAGGGAGGCAGGCCCAGCTTCTCTTTCCAGAAGCCCCAGCCAACATCGCCGCACTTCTCAGGACTCTGTGGGCATCCCTAGGCAGTCACTCGGGGACGCCAGGGTGGGGTGGACTGGAAACCCAGAGCAGACTCACTCCTGCCTTACGCCTGTGGTCAGGCATGGGCCAGAGACCTGTCACTTGGAGATGTGTTTGAGCTCTCTGTCATGTGTGTTAGAAGTTCCTTAGATTGGTTATTTGCTGGTTGTAGGGCTGGCTGTATTATTTGTGGGGGCCAGTGCAAAATGAAATGCGTGAGCCTCGTTCAGAAAACAGGAG
>NW_006921648.1:12126776-12146733 GCF_000298275.1 Orycteropus afer afer
GGTCTGTAATTTTCCTTTTGGGTGATGTCCTGACATGGTTTTTATTGGCTATTTAATATTGCGCTCCCTTGGGCCATCAGGGGCACCTGGACCCAGCCCCGTGACTTGACTTCTGGGATGCATGTGCCCATACCTAGGCCTGTGCTGTGCTGAGAGGGGGGCAGCAGTCGCTCAGTGATGTTGGGGAGTAGGCAGCCAGGGCTTCACATCTCCTCCGTTCGTGTTCATGCTCCATCATCCCGTTGGACATCAATTCTAAAACACAGATTCAAAGACACACTTAGTGAGAATTCTACATGGTGACCACAAAGCTTTAAGTCCCAAGCACCACTGTTTGTTTTTTTCCCATCTGAGATGTAGTGGTCAACCAGTTTCATAGCCAGGAAGTGTCTGCTGCTGCATCAGTGTCATCTGTATCTTCTCGGTCATCGTCATCTTCATCTTCATCACTATCTTTTTCTTTATGTCCTCTCCTCTCTGGGACAGCGAACTAGAAATGTACTCTAAACCAGAGAAGCAAACGAGCCAGCTGCACCACGTCAGCCCCGACTCCTGGTGACCCCTGTGAATCAGAGTGTGGCCGTGCTCCAAGGGTTTCCAGTGCTGGTTCTTTGGAAGTAGATTACCAGGCCTTTCCTGCGAGATGCCTGTGAGTGGATTTGAACCATCAACATTTTAAGTAATAGATGAGCACTTGATCATTTGTACCCTGATGCTACATAGAAATCCTGGTGAGTTTCTTGGATGCCAGCCCAGGACCCAGCAAAGGAAGCCAGAATTTCAGTGGCAGCCTGCACTTTTGTTCAAAGTCCCATTTTCTGTCCCTGGACAAAAAGACACTGGCCCTTGGTTAATTGGCATTTGTAACCTTGGGCACTGGGATATAATTGCAAGAGGGGCAGGGTCAGAATTGACTTGATGGCATGGTTTTTGTTTTTTTTTTTAAGTCCCCATAGCAACTTGGTGATAAAAGTGCTCCAGTGACCCCATTTTATACCTGCAGACACAGGCCCAGAGATGTTAGGTAGCTTGGCCAAGGTCACAGGGTAAGTAACTGGCAGAGAGGCAAGGCTCTTGGCCTTCTAGCTCATCCTGACCACCCCCTAACCACTGCCCCACACCACCTGTCTCGAGTTGAACTCTGTCTCCTTTCAGTGCACATTTGTGCCAAGAGCTACCAGCATGCATAAGTGACCGTGCACTTGTTCCTAGAGGCAGCAGAGTGGCTTTTACCAGAGGGGGCTCTTCTCAGCTTTAAGGAAGTGCTGTTTGGATGAGAAAGGGACTCTGGAGGGAGAAAAACATCTTTGATGCTCATAAAATTTAATGTTTTTCATTTACTGTCTTTCATTTGAAACTTGGGCATCATTTATAGAACTGCGTTTGAAATATTCAGGAAGTTCTGTGTCTCCCTTCCTAAGGAACATGATTAAAAACTCATACCAGCCTCTCCCGATACCTGGAAGACATTAGAATATGAAAAGAGCTACATAAATTTGGAATTTACATCTTGGTATGAGCTTTTGACTTTCCAGCATCCTGCACAGTGAGTGGAAGGGCGACACTTCGGGCTGAAGTGCTTTCTGGACATCCTCGGAATGAGGAGCTGGTTTTAGATGCTCGGGCTCGTACAAGGTCACCAGCCCCCAGGAGTAATGAGCTGCGCTGTGATGCACTCCTACTGTGTGCCACACTGAGCTCACTCGAGTCCATTCTTAGCACATGGGACTCTCCCACTAGCCCTGTCTGCTCAACATGATGGCGCCACACTGTATAGCTGTGGAGACAGGAGCAGATATGTGGCGAGGCTTGGAAGTGACGGCCCTGGTTGAATCTGTTCTCCCTCCTCGTGCTTCCTAACCCCTTCCTGCCCATCAAGGCAGAGCTTAGCACGATCCTTCTGGGACCTTCCCTGTCCTCCCAGGCTGGGGAGGTGCCTCTCCATCCAGGTACCCAGGGACCTGGATCCGCTCCAGCTGGGCCACTTGCCCTGCTGTTTGGGAACTATTGACTGTCTGAATCCCCAGGAGCCAGGGAGCTCCTTGAGAGTAGGAACAGGGCCTGGTCACCCCTGGTGCCCAGCACCCAGGTCAGTACCAGGTCGCAAGCTGCTCAGAAAATGTTTCTTGAACAAATGAAGAAATGTGAATGGATGACTGACAGGTGACTGAAATGGACCAGTAGATCCAGAAGTGCACAGGGAGGCTTAGCTCACGTAGGAGGAGGTTCCCACCAGTGTTCTTGATGCCAGGGCTGAGAGAACTGTACAGCATGGTGATTGTCTGCACAAGCTCGGGGCTCAGATCCTAACTCCTCTCTTTACTGGATTTGGCTAGGACTAAACCTCTATAGGCCTCCTCTGTTTCCTCCTCTGTTAGATGGAACCAGTAGCTAGAATATAGGGCTGTCACCTGGAGGACTAAAGTGCACCTGACCCAAGCCGTGGTATTTTCAGTTGCCACATATGCGTGTGAAAGCTGAGCAGTGAATAAGGAAGATGGAAGAAGAGTCGATGCCTTTGAACTTTGGTGTTGGTGAAGACTACTGAGCATACCATGGACTGCCAGAAGAACAGAGAACTCTGTCTTGGAAGAAGTACAACCTTAGTACAACCTCAGTACATCCTTAGAAGCAAGGATGATGAAACTTCGAGTGCTTGGGACATGTGATCAGGAGGGACCAGTCCCTGGAGAAGGGCATCATGCCTGGTGAAGTAGAGGACCAGCAAAAAGAGGAAGCCCTTGGTGATGTGGGCACAGTGGCTGCAGCCGTGGACTCCAGCACAGAAGTGACTGTGAGGCTGCTGCAGGACTGAGCAGGCTTTCGTTCTGATGTTCGCGGGGTCACTGTAAGTCCGAGCCTGCTCGACAACAGCAGGGCTGTGAGAACGCACTTTGCTCCCTCTCGTTTACTATTCTGTCTGCAGTGTTTAGAACAGGGCGTGGTAGGTGGTGAGTGCTTAGTAGATAGTGAGTGAGCGAATCTTAGAATTTTCAGATACTCTGGATAAGTTTCCAGAGACAGAAGTAGGCCATAGATTGGCCTCATAAGGTTGCTGTGTGGATGAACTAATACAAAGAAAGGGTTAGGAACCAGGTCAGTGACTATTTGCTCTTCATGGTGACAGCATCACCTTTGCTGCCTCCTCCTCCTTGGCTGCTGCCCAGTGAAGCTTTCTGGGCTGGAGAGGCAGGGGAGGCCCTCACTGAGTTGCCTTCTGACTCCAGGGTCCTTGAAAATCCACAGTTGTCTGCCGGGAGCTGGCAGTAACAGTGGTGCTTTTGAAAGGAGAGACCAGCAGAGCTTTTTAAAGTGATTCTTGACCCATTTTCACCAGTCCAGCCCAGCCCAGCGCAGCACAGTGTTTTGTACTTGTGATGGGTTATAATGACAGCCATTGTGCGATGCCAGGTAAACCCCATTAGATGCTGTGTAACAGAGTGGAGCCTTTCCCCGTTGCCTCCCACTGATGCTCCCATAATTGATGGAGCAGACATCAGCCCTGGAAGTGTCTGATTTTGGTGCTGATGCTGGCAGATTCCAAGGGAGGCTCGTGGAGTCCTGTGCTTGTGCCAGGACCCTAGGGGCTGTGTTCACTGCCTGGGAGACAGCGTTGTCTGCTGGGTTGGATGAAGGGTGACCATGGCAGTGCCACGCCTCGTCCTGTGGGAGCTTTGTGTAATGAAAAGAACCTGGGCATCACCATCTCTCTGTGACCATGGGCGAGTGTTCTGACTCCATTGGGTCTCGATTTCCTCCCCTGTAAGGAGCAATGCTAGCGCCTAGCTCGGTGCATTACACAAGACGTGTGGCTCTGAGCACCAGTGGGAGCTGTTTCCCGCTGTGCTCCACTCCCTGAGCCAAGGCTCTGTGGGGCTGTGACTACCCAGAAGGCACATCTTTTCCTTATTCATACGGAAGAGCCTTTATCTGTGGCTGTGATGGTGCTTGGCATGTAGTGTGTTGTTAGGTGCAGTGCACCAGCTCTGACTCGCAGCGAGCCCAGCTATTACCGAACTGGACGATGCCCTGTCCTGCGCCAGCCTCTCCATCGCTGCCATGTGTGAGGCTGTCGTTGCAGCCACTGTGTCCGCCCATGTCCTCGAGGGTCTTCCCCTTTTCGCTGACCCTCTTCTTTACTTCTCCAGAGACTGGTCCATTCTGACAACATTACCTAAGTATGTGAGATGAAGTCTGATGTTTTTGCTTCTAAGCAGTATTCTGGCTGCATTTCTTCCAAGACAGATTTGTTTGTTCTTCTGGCAGTCCGTAGTATTTTCACTTTTCTTCACCAGCATCACAATTCAAGTGCATCAGTTCTTCTTTGGTCTTCCTTATGACTTGTAGTAAGTGCTCAGAGAATACCAAGTGCTGCTGCTACTGCTGAGAGAGAACCGTTTATGGAGAAGATGGATGGGTGCATCAGAGGAGGGGTTGAGGAGAGAGAAAGTCTGAAATGTGCATTAAGCTTTGGGGCTGCTTAGGACTTTAGGAGGAGTGTGCGGGAGGTGCAGGGCAGAACATGTTCTCATTTGGTCACTGTCAGCCCTTCCTTTGATAGGTCCCCCCATCTCTCCTCTCCTCTCACTGCTTGTGTGTCATTTCAAAGAGATGATTAATGGGAAGCTCTTGAGGGATTTTCTTTAGACTTTGGATTATAGAGGAATTTGAATGTATAATGTACCTCCTTGTACCCATTTCACAGCCCTAGTCAATATCCTACAGTCAGCCCCAAGGGCAGTCCTATTCCATGCTTTCCTCACCCACTAGCTTCCCACCTCCATATTATTTTGAAGCAAATCACAGACATGATGTCATATTATTTGTGAATGTCACTGAAATGTTTAAGTAGCAAAATGAAAAACCAAACTCATTGCCATCTATTCGATTCTGACTCACAGCAACCCCCATTGGGTTTCCGAGGTGGTAAATCTTTCCAGAAGTAGATTGTTTCGTCTTCCTTCCATGGAGCAGCTGGGGGGCTTGAACCGCCAGCCTTCTGGTTAGCAGTCACATGCCTTAGGCACTGCACCATCAGAGCTCCTTGTTAAGTAGCAAAGGGATGTCATTTTGGGCTGTAGAGGATCATTTGAGCATCCGGTTGGGGTGGGAGAGGACAGGATGGGGCAGCATGGCCCATGGGAGCTGTTGTGCTTGTCCAGGTGGGAGATGGGGATGCTTTGGAACCAGGCCTTGGCAACAGGAGTAGAGGGGAGGGGACAGATCAGAGATGGATTAGTGATGTAGATCCCATAGGAGCGGCACGCTGGCTGTTGTCAGTGGTGCTAGTTAATGGGATATTGACAGCCAGCAGTCAGGGGGCTGCTCTGTGCAGACCAAGCCCTGTGCTAAGCACTTCTTAAGTATTAACTCATATAAACCTCACCTCACTGCCTGTGAAATTTGCACGGTCATTACCTCACTCTGTGGATGCGAGGTGCAGTCTCTCAGCCAAGGTCACAGGTAGCCCTGGGGAAGGCGGGTTTTACTCCCCAATCCCCTGGCTCCAGAGCTTAGGGCTTAGCCACTCTACTACATGGCCTCTCCTGTGATACTCTCAACGGATGAGTGGTAACAAGATGTTAGCCCATTGACTCATCTGAACAGCTGAGAGAAGCTCGTCCTGTGTGACTGCATCTTTCAGCATGGGCTTGGAACTCCTGCTTGGGGTTTTTTGTTTTCCCTCCTGTCATTGCTCATTTGTCTCACACAACCAAGAAGATGTCGGCTGGTCTCTTTTTGTTGTAATTTCCATGTATCTTGCCTTTGTTCTTTAAGGGTCGTAAGCAGAGGGCCGGAGAGAAGTGGTGTTATTGGGGCTGTTAGCAGCTGCTGCTCTGTGTGACCTTTCTTTGCAGCTCACCTTGTGTGCTCTCCAGAAGGTCATATGTCACCAGCACTGGGGACCGGGACTGCACAGCCCTGTGGAGAGCTGGAACCATTGCCTCCACATCCATGTCTCTGACGACTCAACGGCACTTAACAACAACAACCGTGTGTCAGAGGCACACTGCTGTAAATTGAGCTGTTGTGAGTTGTGGTGCTTTCCCCCCCAATACACTGTAATCCCAGCCAAATGTTTTGAAGTATGACTTCTCTCATACTTGGCATTCTCCACACCGAGGGGCTGTAATAACGGGACATTTAAGGGAGTCTCTTTTCAACGTGCAGTTATTGCCAGGCTTTCGGGACAAGCCTGCACTCACCTTAGTGGCTCAGCAGGCAGAACCCGCACGGCATCAGCGGGGTGGACCCGCCTCGTGGGCTTTGTGGGATCGTGTCACTAAGGCAACTTCACAAGGTCACAAGAAGGAGCATCTTTCCCAAGATAGCAGCCCTCCTGCATCCTCAGGGCAAGGTCCAGCACCTTCCTGGGGTGAGCTCTCACATGCTGCAGAATTCAGCCAAAGAAATATGGGAAGGAAGAGAGAAACTGGGGGGAAAGATGGGAGGATATGGCCGTGAGCCCTGGGGTCACACTGAGGCCCCCCCACCCTCAGGGACTGCATGACTTAGGACATTATCTTCACCTCTCTGAGCCTCGGTTTCTGGACCTGTTTAACGGAGATACAGCTCTGCACCCCAGGCTTGCTGTCGGGCTGCTGTGTAGAGTGCCTTGACCCACAGGAAGTCTTCATTATCCTCCTTTACACATCCTTCACTTCTGGGCAGTTCCTCCAACCGTGCTGTTTCTTTGTTTCTCATGACAGCCCTGTACAATGTTGTTGTTTGTTTTTGTTAATTCCGACTCTAGCAACCCTACATTCAATAGAAGGAAACACTGCCCAGTCCTGTGCTGGCCTCACAATCCGTGCTATGCTCGACCGAGTCCATCGTTGCAGCCACTGTGTCATTCCATCTCACTGAGGGTCTTCCCCTTTTTCGTTGACCCTCCACTTTACCCAGCATGATAGCCTTCTCCAGGGAATGGTCCCTTCTGACAACATGACCAAAGTAGGTGAGGCGAAGTCTGGCCATTCCCACTTCCAAGGAACATTCCGGCTGCGCTTCCTCCAGGACAGATTTGTTTGTTCTTCCGTCAATCTGCAGTATTTTCAGTGTTCTTCACCAACACCACAATTCAATGACATCAATTCTTCTTTGGTCTTCCTTATTCGTTGTCCAGTTTTCATATGCATATGAGGCGATTGAAAATACCATGGCTTGGGTTAGGTGTACCTTAGTCTTTAAAGTGATGTCTTTGCTTCTTAACATTTTAAAGAGGTCTTTTGCAGTGGATTTGCCTAGTGTAATATGACGTCTGATTTCTTGACTGCTGCTTTCATGAGAGTTGATTATGGATCCAAGTAAAATGAAATCTTTGCCGACTTCAATCTTTTCTCCGTTTATCATGATGTTGCTTATTGGTCTGGTTGTGAGGATTTTTGTTGTCTTTATGTTGAGGTATAATCCATACTGCAGACTGTAGTCCTTGATCTTCATCAGTAAGTACTTCAAGTCGTCTTCACTTTCAGCAAGCAAGGTTGTGTCATCTGCTCATCACAGATTGTTGATTCTTCCTCCAATCCCAATGCCACGTTCTTCTTCATATAGTCCAGCTTCTTGAATTACTGGCTCAGCATACAGACCAAATAAGTATGATGAAAGGATACAGCCCTGACACACACACTTCCTGATTTTAGACCATGCAGTGTCCCCCTTGCTCTGTTTGAACAGCAGCCTCCTGGTCTGTGTACAGATTCCTTATTGTGAAAGAGGATGTCACCTCCTGTCATACCCTGTACAATAAGAAGTGGCATCCTCTTTTACCAATAAGCTATCAAGAATCAGGGGTGTGAAGTTACCGGCTCAGGGCCACACATCCGCGAACAGACGGGACCTGGGTTCACTCACCATTGTTCCATATCCTACCTCTGATGGAGAGCACCTGGAAGTAAGATCAGACCGTCTCCTGGAATGTCTACATGCTGGGATTCTCATTTAGAAAGATTTTTAAAAGACACATCTAGATATATTTTCATTTCCAAATCCCTTCCCATGAGGCCAAAGCCATTTTAGGGAAGATGTGTTCTGGCCTCCAGGGAGCTCTTGGGATCCTCTCTGGGGTTTTCCTCGGGCCCTGAGCTCAGGTTTGGGCAGGCTCTGCCTTTGCTGAGGTTCGTGCTTACTGTGGGTGCCACTTCATGTGCTGCCAGGGTCACCAAGGAAGCTGTGTAAATGATGTGTGACAAGCAGGCTGGGCTCCAGAAGGTTCAGGGGACAGCCGGGGCAGCCAGAGCCCAGACGGTGTCCCTGCCGTGTCCACTGATGACTGCCCCGCCCCCCCCCCACCGTGGGTTGACAGCACCTTTCCCCAGGGGAAGGAGGCTTGGTGCCTGTGGTGCTCTCAGTCCTTGGTCTTGGGGTCATCACCTCTTCCAGGCCCTTGCTGTCTCCCTGGTCCCTGGAACATGGTGATGGGGTATCTGAGAGGCAGCATGGAGGAGTGAAGTCAAGGACATGGGCTTGGGAGTTTGAATCCCAGTTCTGCCATTTACTTCCTGTGTGGCTTGGCCTTTCTGTGCCACAGTAACAGTACCTATCTCCTAGGAGAGTTGTAGGACCTGGATGGAGTCATTCTCGGGGAGCAGTGGCAGTGTGGTGCAGTGCGTGCTCCCTGAGCCTGACCTGTCACCCCTCCTTCCACTGTCATCATTGCCCCTTCCACAGGGAGAGAACCACGGTTTACAAAATACTTCCCATTTCTTATTGCCCTTGAGGGTCACATGGCCCCCAGTGGAGGAGCAGAGAGCCCTGGGTTTGCAAGCGGGAAACCTGGTCTTGACCATCTTAGGAAATAACTTTGTGGCTTCACAGGTCACTTATCTCCTGGATCCTCAGTTTCCTGTGCTTTCAGACAGCTGCAGTACTTTTCTTCTAGGGTTATTTATCTGTTGCCTTGGAGACATATGATGGAAAGGGCTTTGGGATCATAATAACTGGCATTCAGATCTCGACTTTCACTCTTCAGCTCTGCGACCTTGGCCTAGTTCTTTGTCTCTGGGCCTCACCTTCCTTTTCTGATAAATGGGCACGAAGAGCGAACTGTGAAACCAGCAACAGTTCACAGCCAAAGAGATTAATGATGACTATAATTTTTTGAGGATTTCCCGTGGTCCTGTGTCCTGAGCTGGGTCTAGGCTGCAGTATTTCAGGTTACGGTCTGAAATTTTTTAGTTTTTGAGTCATAATTCACACTTTTTTAAGAACAACATCACCATTGGTTCTTTTCTCTTCCAGCTCTCTTAAAAATTTTTACCCAAAGATGGTCCTAATTTCGCTTTTTTTGTTCATAATTATTATTAATCCTTGTTTTTTGTAGTTAGTACTGTAAGATACTGCTTCAGACACAGCACTGTGTTGGAGACAAGTGTTTCTCATACTTTTTGTGATGCAAGAAAGAGCTGGTTTTGTTTGTTTTAAATTTCCAATCCATTGCAGACTGATGTTTTTGTAAAATACCAAAAAAGGAAAGAAGACTATGAAATGTCTGGCATATCAAGTTGATTTAGGTGTGTTCCACTGTTTACTTTCCGTTTCTGTTCTTGCCTTTCTTGGGCTCGCAGCAAACAGTGCACAGACCAGCTGCATGGACCATCCTTTAAGCAGCACCATTGTGGATGAGGAGTCCCTGGGTTGGGCCCATGGTTAATGCACTCGACTGCTAACTGAAGGGCCGGAGGTTCAAGAATGCACAGAGCAGCTGCATTTCATGGGCCATCCTTTAAGCAGCACCACTACAGCCTAGGAGTCCCGGGATCAGCCCTATGGTTAATGTACTTGGCTGCTAACTAAAGGGCCAGAGGTTCGAGTCTACCTGAGGTGCCCCAGGAGAGAGGTGTGGAGATGCTCTTTGAGAACCTTACAGAGCAGGTTGTTCTGACGCTTATGACAGTGCCATGAGTCAGAATGGATCCAGAGCAACTGGTCTGTATTGTAGATTAACACGCTATGCCACTGAGGATCCCTGGTGGTACAGGGGTTAAGTGCCCGGTTGCTAACCAAAAGGTAGGTGGGTCAAACCCACTAGCTGCACCACAGAACAAAGGTGTGGCAGTCTGCTTCCGTAATGATTGACAGCCTTGGAAACCCTATGAGGTAGTTCTGTTCTGTCCTGCAGGGTCACTGAGGGTCAGAATTGACTTGACAGCAATGGGTTAACTTGCTATGCCGTTACTCAAAGTCACAAGGCATGTGTGACAGTTACCACCTTCTGCTGGTGGCAGGCAGGGCTAATGGAGTTTTTCTTTGGCTGTGGCTTTGTTCTTATCAGTGAAGGTTCAGAAGAATTTAAAAGCCGAAAAGCAGAGGTGCTTTTGTGACATCCCTATTTTACAAATAATGAACAGAAAACTGTGTTCCCACAGCTGCAGTTCAAACCTAAGTCTGAACCTGACTGCCCCTTGTCTCTATGCCAGTGGCTCCCAGGTCAGATTGGTCATCAGTCATTGAGCCTTTAGAAAGAATGGCTTTAGACTTATGTACTCCCTCCTACTGACTCAGAATAGCCAGGCGTGTAGCCCAGGAATCTGCATTTTTCAGAAGCCCTGCAAGGAACTAATACAGACATGGGTTAGGAAGCCTCTGGCCCCATCTTGCTGTCTGCTCTGTGGGATGGACTTCATCTCCCTTGACTCCCACTGAAGGGGTCTCTTTCCGTCACAGCTATGGTAGAGTGCCAAAGGCAGAGGCCGTGGGGCCTTCAGGCATGAGTTCAGATGCTCACCCTGTCATTTCCCGACTCTGACACCTGAGGCGCATAACCTGACCTCTCTGAGCCTGATGCTTTCATCTGTAAGGTTGCCCTGTGTGCCTTCTAGGAGAGTGGCAAAAATTTCATGGTCAGATGTATGTATTGTTGTTGTCATAAACTGTCAAGTCAGTTCCAACTCACATTGGCTCTGTATGACAGAGTAGAGCTGTCCCATGGGTTTTCCTAGGCTGTGATCTTCGTGGGAGGAGATCGGCAGGTCTCTTCTCCCATGGAGCTGCTGACGGGTTCAAACTACGGACCTTCCAGCTTAGCAATCGAGCACCTAATCACTGCGCCACTGGTGCTCCTTTGGATGCACGTAATGCACATAAGTACCTGGCACATAGTTGGTGCTCAGAAGTGGGTTAAGGTCCTACCTAGATTGTTGTTTTGGTTGTGGTGGCGTTGATTCTGACTCATGGTGACAGGCAGGTACAATGTGTAGTCATTGTAGAATGACATTCCAGATACCCCCCCTTCCACCAGAGCCAGCGTAACTGGGACCCAAGACAAAACACACAAGCAAACAAAACCGAAAAACTAAACACACAAACAAAATGGCTCGTGAGAATTAAGATCTTAAATAGATCCTGAAGCATCTGTCTAATGAACGTTTTTGAGAGTTTGGGTAGATGACCAACAAGGCTTTAGTTGCTGTTCAAATTTTGGGGGGTGGGTATCTTGATCTAAAGATATCAGTTACCTCTTCATGCCCACTTAGCAGAAGAGGAAGGTGAGGCCCAGAGACGGAGCACCAGGCCAAGGTCGCAGAGCTGATGGTCTGACTCATCAGGAAGCAGCTGGTTACTTAGCCACCAGCAGAGGGAGCACGATCAACTTGAATATGATTTGAGAGAGAACATTCTGATAGGAGAGGAAATGCCAGAGGTGGGGTTTTTGTTTTTTGCTTTTAAATTTCTAATCCTTTTGAGCTTTGGCGGGTAATTATGATAATTCCTGTGATTTTTACAGCCTTGAAGCGTTTTCACAGCCACATTATTTTTGGAGATCATCTTCCCTGATGCTCCAGCTGGAGGGAATCATTCAGTCTCCTGAAGCTCCAAAGGCATTATCTTCTAAAGCCCAACTCAAATGTCACCTTCTCCAAGACACTTTTCCCCTTCTTTTATGGTTGTTGTTGTTATGTGCCATCGAGTCTTTTATGGTAGAGATACGAAATAGATGTCATCTTGTAGGCCAACACACCAATCGATTGGTTGTGGCTGCCTGGTGACTTCTTGAAGAAGGAGTGCAGTGATTGCTTGGTGATGTCTGCCAAAGAGGCAGTAAGAGAGAGTGACCAGACCATGATCTATTGAACTAGCCTCCTTTTGATGGGCATCTAGGGAGGTTCTGGCCATTTGGAGCTCACCTCTTGCTTTGAGTACATATGCAAGTGGAGAGACTTGGTAGCTCCCAGCAGTGATTTGCCAATCCACAAGTGAGTGATTTAAAAGCTTGAAAGATGTGGTCAGACAGCCTTGAACCTTGAACTTCTTAAAGCTTTCTACTTTCTTTTCTCCTCCTAAAGGATGAAATCCAAATGGTGACTCATATGAGTTTGCACCTCGTTAATGGAAACATTGTACGCCTTCCCAGCCCAACAGTGGAACAGCCTCTTGGCCTTGAGCTTGGCCTGCGTGCCTCTCCAGCCTCCCAGGGCACGGGGCTCCAGCCCCGATCCTGCCCACATTGGGCTGTGTCTGCAGCTGCATTGCTAGTAGTAGTCCATGCCCCTCTCCCTGGAGCTGGCTTTTGCTTTGTCGCTGTAATTAGTGTTGTCAAGTGGTGCTGCCTCCGTAACTGCCTTCCTATAAATTTTTATGAAAATACAAACTCCTGAAGTAGAAGAAGGACATCAGTTGCTCAGTCCAGCCCTGGCGCGTGCTTGGTGCCAAAACAGCGGGTGTCCGTGATGATCTGAGGCTGTGATCTGCCACGGGAGGCTGCTGATGTGTGCCCCTGATAAGGTTTCGGGTCTTGAATGTGGTCCCTTGGAGAGGCTCCCCATGATGAGCCATTCTCTCACACACAGCTTTGTCATAGTTTGTCTAACCACTAAGATGTGAATTTCATGATTCCATGACAAAGGAGGGGACTGATTTGTCTTGTTTCTCCTGCTCCCCAGCTCCTGGAACATTGGTTAGCAATTCTCACTCTGAGCATGATGAGTCTCTCCACATGGCTGTCTGTGCTGCTTGGTAGGGCACATATGGTCCTTTATCATCTGGTCCCTGGAGACCTACCACCCTCATCCTCTTCTGTGTCCCGTTCTGTGATCACCCACCCCCACCCCCTAACTCTTACTAGGCACACCAGCTCTCCTCTGAGCATTGACCTCATGCCAGACAAAGCCCTGAGCCTGCAGGTGGAGCGGCTCTTTGAGCTTCACAGCCGCCCAGTGCAGTGGGTGTGGTTGTTAATCCGCATTTATGGCTCAGAGAGGTTGAAGGACTTGCACAAGAGCTCAGCACCGTTAGGACATGATAAAGCCCAGGTCCACATCTACCTCCCTCAGCTGCCTCCCCTCCAGACTTGGCCCTTTGCACACTCAGTGTCTGTCCTCTATGCTGTGCAGTCTGGTTTTATTTTTATGATAATGGAAACTACCTGTGATCTCGGATCCCAAGGCCCTCTGAGTCTTCAATTTATTTCTAGTTAGAGTTTGGAAAAAGTAATTTGAGCAGCAGTAGCAATAAGCTTAACGGTTTATGTAAGATGAAAGCTGTTTACATCAGTGACTGTAAGAAGGAATATGTGATATGAAAATTTAGAGTTACCGAGTTGAGCTTTAGTAGCAATGAGCACTGGTAGTTTTAATGTTGCTGGAAATTACTTCATCAAATTTTGTCTCCTCGATCCCATCTGACTTTCTTTTTATGCTGTAGCAAGACGAAAGCTTTGTCTGATGTGGTCAAGCCACTCTTCTGGTTGCAGGAGAGAACCAGTGATTTGACAGCTCATGATGAGCACCACTTGAAGTGGGGATGTTTCGATGTCTTAGGAATTTATTGAGAATTATCTCCACACTCCGGCTCCTACTGCAAACCAAAACAAAAGCAAACCTGAAAACTCCTGCTCTGCTTGGAAAGGACAGTGGCACATTAGCAGATACTTAGCAGTAATATCGGTGGTTGTGTATTTCCTGCTTACTGTGTGGTAAATGGATCCACAGCCCTGCGGAGGCTCAAGGAGGTTTATGCAATTTCCATATGAAATTCACACAGACGTTATTAGTGATGTTGTATTTGTTTGTTAAAGACCAAAAGAAGATCAGTGTAAGCTTATCTTATGCAAAAGGAATAAGGCGACTGGAGAATATGAATTTTAGGTCTGTACAAAGGAAAAAACTGGTTAAAAGGCTTTGCGACTTATTCTTCCTTTGTTAATTGCATGCTCTCAGGCTGTCTTTTGTGCCGTTTTCCCTTTGCCTTTCCTGAGGGTTTGGAAGAGGTGAGCACCTCGGGGATAGAGGGGTTGTCCTTTGAGTGGAGATTCATGGAGCAAGTTAATGGAAGAATCACTGAGAAGTTTCATGTTGATTGCATGAGGGCTCCCTTTAGTTTCAGGTAAAGAATTTTAATTCTTTTCAAGAGTCTGCGTGGTTTTCCTCGGTGATAAATGAAAGAGTGCTTATTATTAGAAAACTTAAAATATGGAAAAGAATGGGCTGGAAACCTACCCCTTGAGTAATGTTAGTAATAATCTTGGTCTCTTTCTTTCTGTACCTTTTATTCTTTATGTAACAATACACACACCCCCACTCGAAAAAAAAGCTAGTTCTCTTTCTTCCTCCAAAGCATCACGGCTCAGGTTCACAACACCTTTGTTCCACAAGGCTTCTCTCCAATTTCATCCTTTTTTTCTGAAAATATGTTTTATATCCCAACGAGAGTATTTCTTACAAATGGTCCGACTTTATTGATACATAGTGTCTGGGTGAACTCTGAGGTCAGGAGGGCTGATTGCTTGGGAAGGGCAGGGGGCCCAGAGGTCTGAGGAGGGTCTGTATCCTGGGAGGCTTCTGTGTAATATGCTTGCAGCATCCCCAAAGAACACAATAGAAGAGCCCATGTTTCTCTAAAACATTGAAATGGTAGTCAAGTTTAATTGTGTTTTATTTTAACCATTTTGAAGTGCACAATTCGGTGACGTTTGTCCATTCACAGTGCTGTGCAGTCGTCCCTACAGTCTAGTTGCTGAACGTTTTCAGCATGCTGCGGGGAAACCCCTTATGCCTTCAACTGTCACCTCCCACGCTCCCTCCTCCCAGTCTCTGGACACCACCAGTCTGCTTTCTGTCTCTCTGCATTTGCCTGTTCTTAAGGTTTCATGTAAATGGAACCATACCTGGCATACGTGTCTGGCTTCTTTGACGTAACGTGTGCTTTCAAGGCTCACCCGTGTTGTAGCATGTATTCATACTGAATTTCATTCTGACCTCCAGCAAGGTTGCTCTAGTAATCAGAGAAATGACTGTGCACTTTGATCATATAAGCTATCTCTGCTTTTTGTGTGTTGATTTCTTCAGTCTCTGCATCCATCAGAGACTGCCTCATAGCTGCCTCCAGTTTTGTTTATTTGGGATTAGCTAAGAGTGTTGCATAAACTTTGAAAAAACTCGATTGCTCACCTCCTCCAGCTGGGCACAGTGGAGGGGTGGGACCTAGCCTGTAGCCCTGTGGTTGGAGCCAGGACTCTGAAGACTTGTGCATTAGGTTTGAACCCTGACGCTGCCCTTTTTTACCTATATAACCTTGAGCTAACTCATTAAACTCCTAGGACATATTTTTCCCTTCCTGTGAGATATGAATGGAGCTCTGGTGGTGTAGGGCCTAAGGCATTTCACTGCTAACCAGAAGGCTGGTGGTTCAAACCCACTAGCCACTCCTCGGAAAGAAGACTGGGCAATCTACTTCCGTAGAGATACTGCCTAGGACACCCAAGGAGGGGTCGCTATGAGTCATATTGACTCGATGGCAGTGACTTTTTATTTTTTTGAGATGGGAATAAGAATACTTAGTCCTCATTATTTACGGAATCTGTATTTGGGAATTCATCTACTTGCCGAAATTTACTTATAACCCCCAGATCATTACTCAGTTGGTCATGGACGTGTGTGTGCAGAGGTGCAGAAAACAAAACTTGAGCCACCAACCTAACATGCACATTCCGAGCTGAGGTCGAGCAAGGCGGTTCAGCATTAGCTCATTCAGTGTTGTGGTGGCCTCATAACTACCACAAACAATGAGAATCGGCTGCCTGTGCATAGAGCTACTGTGACAGAGATCTAGGAACACATGTTGTTGTTGTTATGTGCCGTCCAGTCGGGCCCGACTCATAACAACCCTTCCTTGGGTTTCCGAGGCAATATCACTTTGGAAACAGATTGCCCAACCTTCCTTCCGAGGAGTGACTGGTGGGTTCTGGTGGCATAGTGCCTAAGATATTTGACTGCTGACCAGAAGGTTGGCAGTTCAAACCCACCAGCAACTCCTCAGAAGGAAGGTTGGGCAATCTACTTCCATAGTGATAACCACCTTGGAAACCCGAGGAGGGGTCGCTATGAGTCTGATCCGACTCCATGGCAGCGGTTTGTTCTAGGAACACATTTTGTTGTTGTATTTATTCAGATACAGAATTGTTGTTTTTGTTGTTATGTGCCATGCTGTGGCTAAAGGGGTCCTTGGGTAGTGCAAACGCTCAATGTGCTGGAGCACTAACCAGAAGGTTGGAGGTTTGAGTCCACCCAGAGACACCACGGAAGAAGGACTTGACCATCTACTTCCGAAAAATCACCGACTGACAACCCGATGGGGCAGTTCTGCCCTGGCACACGTGGGTCTCATGAGTAGGAATGAACTTGACAGTGACTGGTTTTTACCGGTGAAGGTAATTGTGCTGTGGGCATTGTGTCTGTCCCCGTTGCTGATGAAGCTGTGGCTCGCTGTTCTTGGATTCAGTACCAAGACCTTGATGAGAGGAAAAGGCCAGAACTATTCAGATGGTGTCACTCGTGGGGAAATTCTGGGCAGACACAACTCAGATCAGAAACAAAGTGTTTGCTAGGAGTATGCTCAATGATTAAGAATAAAATTAGAGTCTAAAAATAACCTGATAGGGTCATCTTCTGACCAAATACAGTGTGGGTTCTTGACTCTGAAGTGTTAAAATCAACCAAGTGAAAAAAGTTTTTCACCTTATGGGTGCATTTGCATGAGCTTGTGAATTTAAACAGCAAGTAAGCAACGTTTGTTGCCCAGGATTGAGGGTCCAGAGAAGGCATGTCAGTCACTGTAGGGACCTGTCCTCTGAGCCTCAGTGTTCGGTCTGTTCCAGGTGGCGGAGATGCACGGCGAGCTGATCGAGTTCAACGAGCGCCTACACCGCGCCCTGGTGGCCAAAGAAGCCATGGTGGCCCAGATGAGGCAGGAGCTCATTGACCTGCGTGGGCCGGTGAGTACTTCCGGGAGGGTCCGCCCGGCCCTCTGCTCGCTCCCACTGTCAGCCCTCCCGGCCACTGCTGCCCCCAACCCCACCATCTAGTTTAATTGTTAGCCATGTCAAGGATAGAGAAAGTACAGAGAATGAAAGATGTATCCATGTACTCACCAGCCAGGGAGCCCTGCTGGCACAACAGTTAAGTGCTCAGCTGCTAAGCCAGAGGTTGGCAGTTCGAACTCACCCAGTTGCTCCACGAGAGAAAGACCTGGTTATCTGCTCCCGTAAAGAGTAAAGCCTGGGAAACCCACTGGGCATGTGGGGCAGCCATGAGTCAGAAATCAACTCGACCGCACCTGGGACAACCGCCTTTATCAAAAGTCCTTTTTGGGGGAGGAGTGTGTATGTGTGTGTGTGTCTAATAAATAGAGTAAAATGTTACACAGTCTACTGAAGCCCCCTTTGCTCCCTTTCCTGCCCCATCTGAGTTAATCTTTGTTCTGAAATTAGTATGCAGTCTTCATCTCCATCTTTTCACACTTCACATGTAGATGAATTTCCATGAGCGTTGAACAGCCTTGGCCTCTGTCCTTAATTTTTGCTCCATGGTACCACTTGTCCATATCTCTTGGCCACTTCTTGCTGTCAATGCAGTATTAGGGTTTGGGGTGTAGCCCACATGGTTCTACCGCACTCATATTTGCGGGAGAGTACTTGCTCATGCTGTCTGCACCGTGAGATGTTTAGCAGCATTTTTGGTCTCTACCCCCTAGAGTCCAAAGCTCTTCCCTAACCCTGACTTGTCATAACCAGAACCTCTGCTGACAGACATTCCAGATGTCCACTGTGTGTATAGAGGGGTGTTGGAAATCACCCCTGGCTGAGAACTACTGACCAAGTTTATTCACTTTCTTGGCTTTTGTGTTCTTTTGGAATGAAAGACCACAGATATTTGTCATCCAGTTTTTATTCATAGACATTTAGATTGTTTACAGTATTTTGCTGTTGTGAACCATGTTGGACACCCTGAACATTCTAACACATATCCTTTTGTGTACATGTATACTAGTTTCTTCTCCACTGTAAACTATTTTTTATGATATAAAATGTTAAGCACCCAAAGGGAGGCCTAATGACAATGGGGCTCATGTTTCCGTTACCAACTTGAACTGTTAACAATTACGACCAGTCTTGTTCCAAGTTACCCACCTCCTCTTCTGCCTTCTGTATGTCTTAAACCAAATTCTGGGTTTTATTTCATCCATAGACATTTTAGTATGTATCTCTTAAAAAATAACCACTTCATACTTATAACACTGCCTGCCCCCCCACCATTGTTCAGATTTCCAATTGCCTCGTAATTTTTTGACATCTGTTTGAATCAGGATCCATTTGAGGTGTGCATATTTTAATTGGTTGATGCGTCTCTTTGTTTAATTTAGCAAGTTCTCTAGCTCCCTCTTTTTTTTCTTGGTGATTTCATTCATTGAAGACAGTGGGTCATTTGTTCTGTAGAGTTTCTGACCATCTGGATGTTGCTGATTGCATCTCTGGTGGTATTGGACGTGTTGCTCTGTTCCTTGTATTTCCTTAAGTTGGCCTTTGGATCAAGAAGCTTGGATCCAGGTTTAATTTTGCTGATAACATAATTGTACTATTGGTTGTTGGTGTGGTGTTTTCCATCAGGAAACACAGAAAGTCTGTTTTTCTCTCTTTTTATGATATTAGCAGCCATTTCTTATTACTTCTTAGATCCATTATGCACTGTTTCAAAATTTCACCTAAGGGTGAAATTCATGAGTTGGTCGGGTATGGCATCAATTTGGACTCATAGTGACCCGCATTGGGTTTCCAAGGCTGTAAATCTTTACAAAAGCAGAGTGCCTCATCTTTCTTTTGTGGAATGGCTGGTGGGTTCAAACCACTGACCTTTTGTTTAGTAGCCAAATGCCTTAACCACTGTACCACCAGCACTCCTTAGGCTTTACTGAGTATCACCATATAAAGTAAAAGCAACTATTTATGATACCTCTGTCAATGTGCTAGAATGTTTGTTTCTCTGCATCCTTGACTACATTTTTAGGTGTGAAATGAAGTTAACTTGCATTACCTCAGTCACAAATGAGGTTGACTTTTTATTTTCTTAGGGACCTTTTTGGTTTCTTCTTCCCTGACTTGTTTCTCTTAGCCTTTGCCTATTTTTCTGTTGGATTGTATTGGTTTTTCTTAGTGACTTGCATCCATTCTTTACATGTGTTTTTTAGTTGTTTGCATTGTAATTATCTCTTCTCAGTCTACACTGTCTATATATACACCATGGAGGCAAAAGTTAAGAACACGGTCTATACTGACTTTGAATAAAACTTTGTAGTATAGAAAGTACCCAATAGATGTAAAAGCTGAGAGAATCAAATAGTGAGCTCTCATGTACCCATCACTCAGCTGCAAAAAAAAATTCAGGGTCAGTCTTGCTTCATTCATACTTGATTCCTTCCCAATCCAGATTATTTGGAAGCATAGCCAAGCCATGATGGTATTACATTCATAAATATTTCAATATTAGTATCTAAAAAATAATCACATTACCATTATCACACCTAAAAATTAACAATTATTTCTTAATATCATCAAATATCCAGTAAGTGTTCAGTCTACAATTATATCAAATTTTTTGTCAGTTAATTTGTTCTAATCAGGATCCTTTTATCTGTTATAATTGGCTGATATGTCTCTTAAGAATCTTGAGATTCATCTCACCTACTT
>NW_006921648.1:12152908-12155773 GCF_000298275.1 Orycteropus afer afer
TTATTGAAAGGACGGAGCTGCTGGTGAGCAAGAAGGAAGAGTAATTTAAAATTGAGGGGTGAGCTAGATGGGAAAAAACCCATCTGAAGTTCTGTAATACGGTTCACTTTGGAATAAATGCTTCTTGGGACTTTGTCGCTGGCTTTAAAACCTTCAGAGGACAAGATCTCATTTGAGGGCTGATGCTATTTAAGTACGGGAGCTTAATAGGAAATATATTTTTCAGCCAGGTGGCACTTGCTGAATACCTAATGATCAAAGACCAGATTGTATGCAGTCCCTCAGCCGCACTAAACATCACCTTCCAAATTACAAGAGGCATTTTACCTCTGCACTTGGACATCCCTAGTTTTAATCGGCCACCATCTTGAAGGAGATTATTTTTAAAAGTGCCATTTAACAACAGCTACTAAAAATACGTGTCACATGGAGGCTTCACTCAGAATTATTAATTTTCAACACACAGTCATCTGGGAAGATGCTTGCAGAACCCACTTAAAACCTCTCAGCACCGGAGAATCACAGCCTGTCCCCAGGCCCAGCCAGGGTCTCGTTTCGATGGGCAGATTCCCGGAGTGATAGCCTGCTCCTAGATGGGGATGCAGGCGCTTCCTGTGCCTGGTGGGTTACTGAAATCACACTGCCTCTTTTCTGACGTGTGAGCCCTGGTGGCATAGTGCCTAAAGCATTTGACTGATAACTAGAGGGTTGGTGGTTCAAACCCACCAGCCACTCTGCGGAAGGAAGACTGGGCGATCTACTACCTAGGAAACCCAAAGGGGGTTGCTGTGAGTAGGAATTGACTCGATGGCAGTGAGTTTGGTTCTTTTGAGTTTTGGTGCTAGCAAGGAGCGCTGGGGGTGCAATTGTACAGCACTCAGCTGCTAACCAAACCATTGTGGTTGGAACTCACCAGGCACTCCACAGAAGAAAGATGCGGCAGTCTACTTCCATAAAGATTCAAAGCCTTGGAAACCCTGTGAGGCAGTTCTGCCCTGTCCTCTAGGGGTGCTGTGAGTCGGAATCAACTCCATGGCAGTGGGTTTTGTGTTAACCTCTTGGCGTAGATTTTTGCCTGAGTTGCTCCTCCTTGGGTAGTTGGGTTCCACCGTGGAACCCTGAGGGAGTGAAGTGGAGGGTTTGAGCAGACAGAGCCTGGCCCCCCAAGGCTTAAGGGTGTGGAACTTTGGAAATATATTGCCCTTAAATCTGACTGTGTGTCTTCTGGCAGGTGCAGGTAGGCTTCTCGTCAAAGCTTGTCCCATGATGCAGATAGAATCCTTCACGTGGTACCACTTCATCAGGTTGTAGAACCCTTGTGCTAGCTATGACTTCCACTGTAAGTTTAGGAAGGAGGCTTTCTCAGCGCCAGCTGATGCTTCCTGTCTGTCACGGGGGTGTTGTATGGTTACCTTTTACAAAGTGTTAGGCAAACTACAGGGATGTAGCAGACGGGGGTGATGTACCTCTGCCCTCAAGGAGGCCAAAGATAAGACTGTGTCTTGCATGTCTATTCTCTTTGGTTTGACTTTGTGGTGATCTGCCTCGGAGACAGATGTCTCAGATAACTCTGAGATCCTTCCTGCCACTGATCATGAAGAACTGTAAGCCAGGATTAGGAGGCAACTTTTGACTCCCATTTTACCTAGTCCCTCTTTTCCAAAGTGGTTGGTGAACATTTGCTTTGCTTTGGCCCCTCCCCTCCATACCAGGGGGAGAAATGATGGGTAGTGGCCGCCAAGAAGATCTGGCGCTGCAAGGCCCTGTGCACCCCTGGGAGTTGCTACCAGAATCCTTCCTGGAATGAGCCCACTCTTTGTTCTTTTGTTGTCATCTTCCCTCAGAATTGGTTTGATCAGAATCCTTAGCTGATGACACAAACCCACTGTTGGTCAGGGCAAGCCTGCTCTTATTTCTTCAGTTAGTTAAATGTGATCCCAGTCTTTGCCTGCTAGGGAAGCTGCTCCCAGCATCCACCCTTGTTCTTCTGAAAGGTGGCAGTCTCCAGATTCTGGGTTGCTTTGCTCCTGACCATGTAATTGGCGTGTAGGTTTGTCGTGTAACATCATTTCCATGGAAAGGGGGCAAGCACGTGGGACTCCTGCAGAGTGTGGTCTGGTCCAGGACCTTTGTTCCATGTGGTCAGACTTTGGAGTTGTTCTTGTCTCATTTCTTCTTTGTCATCCTCAAAAGATAGTCTCTCCCAGCCTTTTTGACTCTGTCTCAACCATGCCTTGAAAATCTTACCAAGACATCTACCTAAATTCTAATTTAATTTCTTCTAATTCTACTAAATTAACACAGAAAATATTTCTAAGGATACATAATAACTACATGATTATGCTTGTATAAACCCTCTTACTAAATATGTTATATGTACTTATTTCTTAATTTAATAAATTCCTTTCTTAGAGATAACAATTTCCTTCTGATTTGTCCTACTTTCCCCACAAGTTACATATATCTTGCTAATTTGGAAGAAAAAAAAAAAGAGTTTTTCTTAATATTATTGTTTAATCTCTCCTAAAAACTCAGGGCCCATCTCTTCCTTCCTTCCTTCCTGGCCCATCATTTAGTTAGGGCTGTCAAGGTGGGAAGAGAACAGTTTCAAGTTTGTGTGGCATCTGGTCATCAGAGGCATCTTAGTTTGTTCTGGAAGGTTTCCCACCTCCTTGAAGTGAACTTACATAATCTTCTAGTAAAAATCCCTGCTGTTTCTGCTCAGTGGCTCATGGCTGCTGGTCCCTGGCCAGCTGGCCTGTGGGCCCCAGAGCATATTACTTCTAGATGGGTTGCTGTCTCTTTTCTAGGAAACTATGAGGTTATGTAATTGGATGGAAACAGATGCATCTTAGGAAAGGGCCC
>NW_006921648.1:12157293-12160859 GCF_000298275.1 Orycteropus afer afer
TTGCTGAGGAGCAAGGATGTCTCCTTGACGACTAAGGAGCTCCGGACACAAGCCATGATACTTCGTATGCATGTAAGAGCTGGGCAATGAATAAAGAAGATTGAAGAGGAGTTGATGCTTTTGGGTTGTGACACTGGCAAAGAATGCTAAAAGTACCATGGACTGATAAAAGAACTAACAGATCTGTCCTGGAGGAAGTGCAGCCAAGATGCTCCTTTGAAGCGAGAATGGCCAGGCTTCATCTCACCTACTTTGGTCATGTTATCAGAAGGGACCATTCCTTGGAAAAGGATGTCATGCTTGGTAAGGTGGGGGGTCGACGAAAGAGGGGAAGGCCTTCAATGAGATGGATTGACACGGTGGCTGCGACAGTGGGCTCAAGTATAGGAAGGATCATGGAGCTGGCGTGGGATCGAGCGGTGTTTCTGCTGTGCATGGGGTCGCTATGAGTTGGAAAAGACTTGACAGCACCTAACAAAAACAACAACAACATTATAACAAAACATTTGCCATTTTAACCATTTTTAAGTGTTCGGTTCAATGACATTAATTATGTTTACTGTGCTATGCAACCATTCTCACTGTCCATTCCCAGTAGTCTTCATCCTCCTGAAACAGAAACTCATGGGGGTTGATTGTAATAGCTCCTATTCCCTCTTCTGCCAGCCCAGAGTAACTTATAATAAGCTTTTATCTTTATGCATTGTCTCTTCGAGGGATCATGTATAAGTGTCATCATATAATATTTGTCCTTCTGTGTCTCACTTTTTTCACTCTGCCTCATGTTTTCCAGGTTCATCTATGTCATAGCATGCATCAGAATTTGACTTTTCTTTATGGCTAGATAATAATCTGTTGCATATATTACCAAATTTTGTTTATCCATTCATCTATTGATGAACACTTAGGCTTGTTTCAGCTTTCAGCTATTGTGAATAATGCTGCAGTGAACATTGGTGTACAGGTATCCATTTGAGTCCCCATGTTAAAATATGTTGGGTATATAACTAGGAATGACATTGCTGGCCTTTGCTTTATTATTATTATTTGGAATGCTTGTCTTTTTGATGTTGAGTCATAGCAGTTCTTTATCATTAGTTGCTAAGGAGTCAATTCTGACTCATGGTGGCCCCATGTATGCAGAGTACAACTTCTCCATTAGAGTTTTCAAGGCCATGACCTTTTGGAAGCATATGACCAGGCCTGGCTCCCATAGTGCCTCTAGATGGGTTCAAAACACCGAGCTTTCAACTAGTAGTCAAGCACTAACTGTTTACACCATCCAGAGACCCAGGAAATTCTTCATATATTCTGGATATTAAATATTTATCTAATACATGATTCTCAAAATTTTTTCTCCTGTTCTGTAGGCTGGTTCTTCATTTTCTTGACATAGTTGTCTGATGCAAAAAGTTTTACGTTTTGATGAGGCCCAATATATCTTCTTTTTTTTTTTATTACTCTTGCTTTTAGTATATCTAAGAACTTCTTGTCAAAAACTGGGAC
The DNA here is from genome assembly GCF_000298275.1 of Orycteropus afer afer. NCBI lineage: Eukaryota > Metazoa > Chordata > Mammalia > Tubulidentata > Orycteropodidae > Orycteropus > Orycteropus afer. The sequence continues at coordinate 12,158,800 of NW_006921648.1, forward strand.
CAAAGCTTTACTCATATATTTTCTTATATGAGTTTTATGATTTTAGTTCTTTTTTTATTTTTATTTTTTAATTTTAATGCATTTTATTGAAGTATAATTTGTGTACAGTGAAATACACAAAACTAAAGTGACATGGGTCAATGCATATTTTTTTTTCAGTATTCCCCCCCACACCCTGGCAACCAGCAAAGAACGTTTTCCTCCATATGTAAACCTTTCCTTGACCCTCCATAACAATGAACTAATATTGTATTTGTCCTTCTGTGATTGACTTATGTCACTCAGCATAATGTCCTCCAAGTTCATCCGTATTAGGTGGTCTTTTGCAGACTCTATATTATTCTTTAGTGCTGCATAGCTTTCCATGTGTATGTACCATAGTTTGGTCATCCACTCTTCCACTAATGGGCACATAGGTTGTTTCCATCTTTTTGCTATTGTAAATAGTACTGCGATCAACATGAGTGTATGTATATCTGTTCCTGTCCTGGCTCTCAGATCTCTAGGATATATATACCTAGTAATCAGATTGCTGGGTCAAATGGTATCTCCAATTCCAACTTTCTAAGCAATCGCCATATTGCTTTCCACAGTGGTTGTATCACTTTACAGTCCCACCGGCAGTGTATGAGAGTCCCAATCTCTTCACATCCCCACCAATATTTGTTATTTTCTGTCTTATTGAACCTTGCCATCAGTGCTGGGGTGAGATAGTATCTCATTGTTGTTTTGATTTGCATCTCTCTGATGGCCAATGATCGTGAGCATCTCTTCATATATGGCTGGGCCATCTGAATATGCTCCTTGGTGGAGTGTCTGTTCATGTCTTCTGCCCATTTTTCAATTAGATTGTTAATCCCTTTGGTGTTGATGCATTGGAGTTTTCTATAAATCTTAGAGATAAGTCCCTTGCCAGGTACGTAATTGTCGGCAAATATGAATTTGTTGCTATCATTTTTGTTATGTGCTTTTTTATGGTGTCGATTTCTTTGTTCCATATAATTTTCTGTGCTGAGCTCATTTTGTTTATGAATCATGTTATCACTTTTCTCATTGCTAAATATTTGTGCTGGTCTTCTTTTTTATTTTGACGTGAAGGTTTATCATTTTTCTTTGAGGTTGCCCTGTGATTTATAGTTTTCTTCCCAAGTTTAGAATGGACTACAGTCTGTTCTATCTTCTAGTTGTCTTGACTTCCCTACATCTAGAAGTTCTCCAACAACACAGTTTTTTCCCCTCTTTTTGGTTTGGAGTTGTCTTCATTTGTCATTTGATGCCTCTGATTCCCTGTTTACAATCTTGGAGGCTTATTTACTTTGGATGCTTCCATAGCTGGGTTGGTTTCTGGGTTATATCATCATGTGTGTTAATGATCATTTGTTGGCTGTTGTTCCTTCTCTGTCCAAAGTGCTCCCTTTAGCACCTCTATAAGGTTGGTCTGGTTTTAACAAATTCCCTTAATTTCTGCTTATCTGGAAATGTCCTAATCTCACCATGAAATCTGAGGGACAGTTTTGCTGGGTACATAATTCTTGTTTGGAAATTATTCTCTTTCAGGGTTTTATATATATCATCCCATTGCCTTCTCACTTGCATGGTTTCTGCTGAGAAATCAGAGCTTATTCTTACTGGTTGTCCTTTGTAAGTAACTTTTTTTTTGTTTTTCCCATGCTGCTTTCAGGATTCTTTCTTTGTCTTTGGTTTTGGTAAGTTTGATGATGATATGTCTTGGCAATTTTCTTTTGGGGTCTGTCTTGTTTGGGGTTTGTTGGTCTTCCTGAATGGATATATTCTCATCTTTCCTCATAATCAGGGAAGTTCTCTTCCAACAAATCTTGGACAATTTTCTCAGTGGTTTTATTTTTTTCTTCCTGTTCTGGAATTCCAATGACTCGTAGGTTATTCCTTTTGATGGTATCCCACATGAACCTTAGGCTTTCTTCATTTTGTTTTGATCTTTTTTTCTGATTGATTCCTTTCCAAAGAAGTGTTCGGGTATTTGCCTTCCAGCTCACTAATTTTGTCTTCCATTGATTCATTTCTGCTGCTTTGCCCATTCA
>NW_006921648.1:12167701-12176254 GCF_000298275.1 Orycteropus afer afer
TTAATTTATTTATTATCTCTAGTAGTTTTCTTATGGTATCTTTGGAATTTTCTGTGTGTAGGATCATGTCACCGGTTAATAGAGATCATTTTCTTAATTTCTGATTTGGATGCCTTTTATTTATTTATTTATTTCTTGCCTCATTTCTGGCTACAGCTTCCAATACAGTATCAAAAGAAGACACCCTTGTCTTGTTTCCGATCCTAGGAGGAACATTTTCAGTCTTTCACCGTTGAGTATGATGTTAGCTATGGGTTTTTCCTAAATATCCTTGATCATGTTGAGGAATTGTTCTTTTGTTTCTAGTTTGCTGGGTTTTTTTTTTTTTTTTTTTTTAATCATGAAAAGGTACTGGATCTTCTCAAATGCCTTTTCTGCATCAGTTGAGATGATCATGTGGTTCTTTTCCTTCATTCCATTCTTGTGGTATATCACATAGATTGATTTTCTTTTGTTGAGCCACTCTTGCATTCTGGGGATAATTCCTTCTTGATTGTGGTGTATAATCCTTTTAATATGCTGTTGGATTTGGTTAGCTAGTATTTTTGGGGGATTTCTGCATCTATATTTATAAGGGATATTTATCTGTAATTTTCTTGTAGTATCTTTATCTGGCTTTGGTATCAGGGTAGCGCTGGCCTCATAGAATGAATTAGGAAGTATTTCTTCCTCTTAAATTTTTCGGAATGGCCCAGGCTTGTGAAACAGTCAGGAAAAAACCTCAGATGTGCTCATGTATTTAATTTTTTTTTTTCTGTACAAACTCCTTTCTATCCAGGAGTATCATCACTTTTGCCAGCACAAGTGCATGTACATCAGATGGGAATCTCTCCTTTCCCTGTTACAGCAAAGTGCAAAGCCAGTCTGCCTCCAGTGTCTTGATTCAGGGTAGATATTTCTTAGCTTTCTTCAAAAAACAGCATGGCAGATACTGAAGTGGGACCTTCCTCTCCTTCCTCACATCTTCCTTCACTGATTCCCCCTGGTGCTTGCTCAGGCCTGCCTCCTGCCTTTGGCTCTTGTGTCTCCTTCCTGGTACAATGCTTGAGTTGAGGAAATCTGCCACAAAAGATCTCCTTAAAGTCTTAGAAAGCAAAGATGTCACTTTGAAGACTGAGGTGTGCCTGACCCAACCCATGGGTGGGTCAGATTGCCTTCTATCCATGCGAAAGCTGGATAATAAAGAAGAATTGACACCTTTGAGTTATGGTGTTGATGAAGAAACTGAATATGCCATGGACTGCCAGAAAAATGAACAAAACCGTCTTGAAAGAAGCACACCCAGAATGCTCCATAGAAGCAAAGACGGTGGGACTCTGTCTTATATACTTTGGGCACATGTCTTGGTTACCGTCTTACGTACTTTGGGCACATGTCTTGGTTACTGTCTTATGTACTTTGGGCATGTGTTTTGGTTACCTAGTGCCGCTCTGACAGGACATTACCAAATTACAAATGTGGATGGCTTGAACAAATAGGAGATTATTCTTTTACAATTTTGGAGGCTTTAAGTTCAAGTTCAGAGTGCCAGGCTCTAGAGGCTGGGTAAAATCCCCTCAGTCCTGGGCTTCAGCTCTGCCTCCTACTCCCAGCCCACTTACTCTGGAGGCTTTTCTTCACTCAGGCAGTTGCTGGCTGCTGAGGCTGACAAACCCAAGATCGACAAATAAAAAGTGTGCCGTAAGCTGGAGACCTTCCTCGGAGTTGCTTCTCATATACTGGAAGGCAGACCATATTCCTAAGGTAGCTACTCAGCTGCTCCAGTAGATTCCACCATGGAGTTGATTACCAGTCTCATCATGGGGAATAACTACATTCAGCTGTCCAGCCACTCAACCAGGCCCAGCCAAGTTGGCACACAAACTTAACCGTGACAGCCTGTTATTAGAAGGCCCGGTTCCTAGAGAAGACATCGTGCTTTATTTTTCTTTGTAGTACTTCTTGCCACTTGACCTAGAGTTGTTTTGTCTCCCCCAGTAGGCTGTGGTTTTCTTTTGTCCATTTTGTGTGTGGCTGTCTCCCTAGTACATGGCATAGAATATTAAGTACTTACTGAATGTATGCATGCTTGAATGACTGAATGAATGCATGCTTGAATGCGCAGATGAACAAATGACTATTAGTTCCCTCTTCTCATCATGGTATCCACCATCTCCCGCTTCTCATCATGGTATCCACACTCTGGATGCCTAGAAGATTCTTGGCGGCTTCCATTGAAGGTAAACACTCTCTGCCAGCTCCAAAAACCAGCACAGGACTCTGAGTGTGTTTGTCATGAGATAATCAACATTGCTGTTTTAATTTTTTATTTGCTGTCAGTATGAAGAGCTATTATGTGTCTCCCAAGCCTGATTTTCCTGATGTCTCAATTTAAACAGTCTACAATTTGGGGTATAAAATTATCCATTAGTCACAGAGAGAACCTATCCTTCTTACAGTGGCTGTTGGAACAAACCAGAGCTTAGTTGGAGAAAACCTTGGAGGAAGAGCTTTAGAAAACTTGTCCCACTGCCCTGGGACCCCTTGCTGTACTGTTAGCTCCCTCCCATAGTGGTCTGAACCTTGCCTGTACCCTCAAGGTCTAGTTTGTGTGACACCATGTTCTTTATTCCCTAGATACTTGTTAGTGCTTTCCATGTGCCAGGTACTGAGCTGGGGCCCAGTGATGCAGAGAAAGGGCATGGGCACTGCCCTCTGGATCCTCCCATGGAGGAGACACTCATGGGAGCTGAACTACCATGACAGAATCCAAGCCTTCACCAGAGCATCACCAACAAGTGTCTGTTGCTCAGAATCTCTTCATTTTGAGAGAGTGCATCCATGGAGGGCGTTGCCCAAAATGATGCATCTGTCCAGTACCAGGATCCTGAAGTGGGAGATGGGGAGCTCTGGCGATAGCAGCTGGGCCTCAAGGTCAGGGTCTGGCGATAGCAGCTGGGCCTCAAGGTCAGGGTCTGGTTGGCCAAGGTACCTAGCTCTGGGCTCCTTGGCTCCACCTGTGGTAGTGTACCCTCCCTGAGGAACTTGTCATCGTATTGATGCCAGGGCTTCACCACAGATCAGTTGAAAGAGAACCCCTGGAGTGGAGCTTGGGCATCTTTAGTTTGCATAATGCTTTAGGTGATTCTAATACGATTGCAGCCGACAACCAAGGACACCTAGAATGTAATGAAGTTTTGCTTCCATTGCATTCATTTGCTTTCTAATTATAGTAAGTAACATTGGTTTTCTATTTGCTAGAGTAATACCAAGCGATTGAAAATACCATGGCTTAGGTCAGAGGCATCTTAGTCCTCAAAATGACATCTTTGCTTTTTACCACTTTAAAGAGGTCTTTTGCAGCATATTTGCCCAATGTAGTCACCTCCTATGCATGTGAAAGCTGGACAGTGAATAGAAGGACTGAAGAAGAACTGGTACATTTGAATTGTGGTGTTGGTAAAGAATATTGAATATACCATGGGCTGCCAGAGGAGTGAACTGATCTCTCTTGGAAGAAGTACAGCTGAAATGCTCCTTGGAAACAGGGACGACGAGACTTTGTACTTTGGACCTGTTCTCAGGAGGGACCAGTCTTGGTAAAGCAGAGAGTCAGCAGGGAAGAGGAAGACGTCCGTGAGATGGCCTGGCCCAGTGGCTGCAGCCGTGAGCTAAAGCAGCAGTGATTGTGAGGGTGGTGCAGGACCAGGCGGTGTTCCGTTCTGTTGTGCATCAGGTCTCCATGAGTCAGAACCAGCTTGGCAGCACCTAACAACAGCAACACAAAGAGTAACGCCCCTTTTGCTTTGTAAGTCAGTATTATAAGTAAAGGAGATGAGTTGATTTAAAGAATAATGTTAATAATCATGCAAGTAAAGTGTAAATGTGACACACATCACGATGGTGTCTTGTGACAGACTAATGGTGGGGAAACACCCTTCTGGGTTTTATCATAGGATCAAAGTTTTAGGCCCCATTTTATTTTGGCCCTCAGAGAATCACTGGGACTAATTTGACATTATGACAATAATTCATTAAGCCATAGCACCAGATATAAGTGAACACAATTCACTATTTATTTATTTATTTTTAGGGACTCTATGTAGTTTTGTATGATTTGGTTGTACAGTTACCAACCCCTGTCTGTCTCTCATAGCGTGGTGGCTCGCATGCTGCTATAATCCTGGAAGCTCTGTCAATAGTGTTTCATGTAGCAGCAGGATGACCAATGGTAGATGGGTTTCAGGGGACCTTCTAGACTAAGAGAGACTGGGAAGAAAGGCCTGGTGATCTCCTTCTGAAAATAGTGCATGAAACTCTGTGGTTCTCAACAGAATATAGTGCAGGAAGGTGACCCCCTAGACATGAAGACACTCACAATACACAGAGACCACACAGTGGACTCATCCAGGCCCACAACCAGGGAGATGGCACAAGACCAGGCACCTTCTGTTATATGTGGGGTTTCCCTGAATCAGAGCCAACTCAGTGACAACCACCAAGAACGAGAACATTGGTTATCTATTACTGTGTAACCCACTGTCCCATGTCTGGGAGGCTTTACACACAGCCTTTACACTCTCCTTTCCTGTGGGTCAAGAATCAGATACATTTTAGCTGGGTGTTCTCACCAGGCTGCAGTCAAGTTGTCAGCTGAGGCCCCTGTCATCCCCAGGCTCAACTGGGACAGGGTCTGCCTCCCAGCTCACTCACATCTTGTCAGGATTCAGTTCCTCATGAGCTTTTGGGCATGAAGTGACCTCACCTTCTTACTGTCTGTCATCTGGAAGACACCCTTGGTTTCTTGGCACATGAACATCTCCGTGATGACAATTTACTTCATCAAAGTGAGCCAGCCAAGGGAGGGCCCAGGAAGAGAGAAGTTACAGTCTTACATGGCCTCGTCTCAGAAGGGGCGTTCCATCACTTGTGCCTCAGCCTGTTCCTTTAGAGCTAGTCATGAGCCCTGGTGGCATGAACAGCTAAGTGCTGGGCAGCTCAAACTCAGCCTGAGTGTCTCTGCAGGAGGAATACCTGGCAACTCACTCTTGTGCGAATCACAGCCAGAAGCCCCCCGAGCTGGTGATCACTGTGTGATATCAGAGAACCTCAGGGGACAGGAGCTGGAGTGGGCATTGTGTTAGGAGGCCTCCGATAAAAGCCCTGGCTACTGACTGTCCGTGAGCTTTGCGGTTGGGGAAGGAAGGGTGACACACCCTCTTTGGGATATGGAAGCTTTCCAGTGGGAACCCTCCCAGGCCGTGCCTGTGTGTCTCTTCTTAATGCTCCTCCTGCTTTGCATCCTTTATAATAGAGCTGTAATCATAAGTACATGTATTTTTTAATCGACTTGATGGCCCCAGCAGCAGGAGCAGGTCACTAGGCTCAGCCCACACCCTCGGGAGGCGTTCCACAGCATGTGACTGCAGGACACTGGGGATCGGTGGGACTTCTTACAGAGGACGGGTTACTCAGGACTGTTGCTGAAGACCCTCACGAAATCATATCCCTGTCTTCTTCGGGAGCATCCGTGGCAGAGACGTATCAGATCCTGGCTGTAGGAGAAGCTGTGCTGCTTCTTGGCAATCACTAGTTACTTGATGGACAAGGGGCTCTTGTAATTGCTTTTGGTTGACTCTTCACTTTGGCCACCAGGCACCTGAGTCCACTTTACTGCTTCCTTTTAGTTGACCAGACCTCTGGTGGCACTGTGTTTAAAGTATTGGGCTGTTAACCAAAAGATGGGCAGTTTGAACCCATCAGTCACTCCACAGGAGAAGGATGAGGCTGTCAGCTTCTGTAAAGATTGACAGTCTTGGAAACCCTCTGGGGAAGCTCTGCTCTGTCCTCTAGAGGCAGGGATGGAATTGACTTAGTGGCGGTGGGTTTGGTTTTTGGTTTAATTGATTATAAAGAAATGATTGGTGGGTAGCGTAGTGCCTAAGGCACTTGACTGCTAACCAGAAAGCTGGTGGTTCAAACCCACTGACCACTCCTCGGGAAGGAAGGTTGGGCAATTTACTTCCATATTGATACTACCTCGGAAACCCAAGGAGGGGTCACTATGAGTCAGGTCCGACTTGACGGCACATAACAACAACAACACAATTTTATAGAAATTGATTTTTAAGAAATTCTGTGCCAGGAGTTTCTACATATGATTTTCTCTGGTCTGGTCTTCAATAATACTTTTGTTTTACCCTTTCTTCTATCTCTGCATTTTTCTGTCTTATTGCATTGTATGTATAGTCTCAGAGGCCTTAGTGGCACAAATGGTTAAGCACTTCTGGTTAAGCCAAAAGTTTGGTGGTTCAAACCCACTCAGAGGCATCTTAGAAGACAGACCTGACTGGCAGTCTGCTTCCGAAAGGTCACAGCCTTGCAAACCTCAAGGACCAACTCTTGTGCACACGTGGGGTTGCCATGAGTTGGAACCAACTTGACAGCAACTAACAACAATATCACAACATTTTCATAAGGCTGTAATTCCACATGTCTTGGGGTTTGGTTTGGGAAACTTGAGGTCTCTGAGTTTTATTCTGTGTTGGGGTGGGTACTGGTCTCCATTGTCTAGAGGTGACCACAGGACACCTCTGTTCTTTCACTTCCTGGTATTCTCTGACCAGGAGTATATGGGCAAGGCTGGCATCAGAAGGCCTAAGTGAGTTGGCATGGGGGACTCACATTTTCTCAGGAGCTGTGAGGAGCAGCAGCTAGGGCTTCCTGTGTTCTCCAGACCTGCACAAGCCTCTCTGCTTTAGTAACTGTGTTGTTGTTGTTGTCATTATGTGCCATCGAGTTGGACCCAACTCATAGCGATCCCTCCTTGGGCTTCCGAGGCAGTATCACTACAGAGGTAGATCACTCCATCTTCCTTCCGAGGAGTGGCTGGTGGGTTTGAACTGCCAGCCTTCTGGTTAGCATTCAAGTGCCTTAGGCACTACACTACCAGAGCTCCCAGTAACTGTGTAGCTTTGGCAAAGATGCTTCACCTCTCTGAGCCCCAATTTCCACATCTGTAAGATGGGATCATGAGTATCAGAGGAGTCTGGGTTATGTTGCAGCAACAAACAACTCCAAATTATATTAATGGAAATCCATAAAGATTTCTGTGTTGCTCCTGCTACATGTCCTTCATGGATTGCTGGGGCCCCACTCCATGATCATCATCCTTACATCCAGACCCAGGCTCTGGTAGGAGGGACAAGAGAGCCTGGCTGAGCACCTGCTTGCCCTGAAGGCTTCAACCCAGAATGACATATGTCACTTTTTTCTTATTTCGCTGGTGAAGCAAAGGCTGTGGGCACAGCTGACTGCAGGTGGGAAGGGCAGTCTTAGCGGGTACCTGCACAGAGAGAGGCGTTTGTAAGCGTGGCCCTGGTGACTTCCACAGGCGGTTACTGTGCCTGCCTCCCAGGGTGCCTGGGAGGATCCCATCCTGTGATCAGTGCAAAGTTCTTAGTGCCTGCCACCAAGGAAGCACTCACTAAACAGTGGTGCTGCTGTTGATAATGATGCCAATTAGGGGACAAAGCTTATCTGGGGGCCCTGTCCTTTGCAAACTTCTGTCTTACTGATCTGCCTACATAGTCTGTTTGGATTGAGTTTCTTGGCTCACTGTGTTCCAGTTACTGTGCCTTAAACTGGGGAACAAACAGAAGACAGACATGATGTACATCTTTAAACAGCTCATCTCTCCTTCCAAGCAGAGATTGACAGTTCTCCTTTGTGTTTTCCTTTTTAGGGCTTAGCCTTACTAGAAACACTTTGCCCTGTAGGCAAAATCAAATGATAGTGGTGGATCCCAAGGTGGGATCTTGGTTTCCGTATCAGTTAGGATGCTCTCAGTGAAAGAAGCAGAGAACCCAATCCAAACTGGCCTCAACCAAGCAGGGAATTCATTGTGTTAGATGAGGAGATGTCTAGAGGTAGGGAGCTTCAACTCTGTGTTGGCCTGTTGTGATGTCATGGAAGCCTGGACCATTTCTGTGTGATGCTGTTGTCAATGACGTCAGCTCCGGGCCTGCTCATTTCATGCCACAGTAGTGGCAGTGGCCCCAACCTGCTCATTCTTCCACTCACCATCACCAGAAGAGCAAGTCTGTGTCCAGCATTGCCAGCAAAAGGCCCAAAGGCCATTCTCATTGAGTGAGCCTAGTTCAGTGACGAGCATTGGAGCAGCCACTGTAGCCAGGAGCATGGGATCTGCTCATTGGCTTGTTTAGTGCTCCCCTTTGGATCAAGGGATGGGGTTCATTGCACACGGGTCTCTTGGTGGGATGATTTCTCAGGAGGAGAATGAATGCGAGCTGTCAAACTGCCACAATCCCCTCTCTATACTGTGTCTTCCTTGCCTTGGGGAAGAAACTCAGAGCCAGGCAGTGATGACCTGATGCCCTCAGTGTGTTAGAATCAGGGCAGGAGCCAGGCTGGGGGATCTAGGATGATGCCCTCTTGCTTCTGTGACTCAGTACCAAAAATGTCTTCTCAGACTCGTCAGTTGTGTAGGGGGTTGGGGAAGACACTCCTGGAGATGTGATTATAAAAGGAGTGTGAAATTACCCTCTGCCTGGC